>NW_005842000.1:2868931-2899518 GCF_000455745.1 Alligator sinensis
GCCGGCCCGGCCGCAGCGTGCGCCTCCGTGTGTGCGTGTATAGGCACGTGTACTGACATGTACACTCGTGTGTGTGTGTATGTACACACATGCATATATGTGTCTATATACACATGTGGGTGCATGTATGTATGTACGTGCTTACATATAAGTGTGTGTATGCACGGATATACACATGCACGTATGTGTGTCACTGCAGACGTGTGTGTGTGTGTGTGTACACAGACATGCGTGTGCGTGTGCGGGGTGGGCGGGGGGGGGGGGGTGGGGGGGTGCGGGCGCTGAGCTCTGCCTCGTCCTGTTTATCTCCCTCCTGCGAGCAGCGATAACCTCGGCCCCGGCGCCTGGAGTCGCCCTAGCCCGCTCCACACCCCCAACCCAGCCAAGTGCGTGTCGTTTATTATATAGTTTATATACGGTAGTGTGTGTGCGTATTATTTCTGTGTGTGTGTGTACACGCACGCACAACACTATTGTATATAAACTATATAATAATAACGTAAACAATGTGATAAATGTGTGTATTACATACATTTAGTAGCAGTGTTGATCTGATTTTTGCGTTGTATACATACACACGATTTTATATTTTATATTTAATATTTTCTTGTATATTTCTATAATACAATATTATATTATCTTTATTATATTGGGGGGGTAAGCGTATAAACATTTACTTTGCAGTGTGTATGTATGTAAATGTTATATATATATATATATATATATATATATATACATATACACACACTGCAAAGTAAATGTTTTTGTGTGTGTCTGTGTGTACACACACACACTTTGCAGGGTGCGTATGTATGTAAATGGTTTTATACACACACACACACACTGCAAAGTGTGTGTGTATATATATTTATACATACATTTTACTTTGCAGTGTGTATATATGTTTGTAGCACAAGCTTGTGTGGACTGCAGCTCCCTGTCTCCGATGCCGAAGTGCAGTAGAAGGCAGGGTAGATTTCTAACGTATGTAGAGATGACAGATATATCTGATGAAATGAGCTTCAGCTCATGAAACTTGCACTACTAGTGTGTGTGTGTGTGTGTGTGCATGTAGGCACAAAACATCTTGGCATATACACCCAGTAGCACTATCTATATATAGCACAAGCTTTTGTGAGCTGAAGCTGCTCCATCAGATGGAGCCCCCCTGACTCCTGTGACTGGCACTCGGCTCTGCTGCAAGGCACGACTTCTGTGGTCTCGGGACAAGCGCAGCACCAGGTGTGAAGTACACAAGTTTCAGTCCCATTAAATGCTAAAGAACTCATCAGGTATTGATTCTGCAATCGTTGCATTTGATGTTCATCGCACCGCTGAGTGTTGTGCGTTGTTGTTCCTGCCTTGCTCACGGCTGAGAGGTCTCGCCTGCAATGCAACCGGCTCCTAGCTTGGTGGAGAATAACCAGTTCTGCACCTGTCTCTGGCATGCTCTGGCTGGGGAGGGACTGCTTTCTCCTCCCGGCTGTTTGCAATCCCTCCTGCCTGCCTGACCTTTTCTTATATCCTAGCTTTTTGTTTTTCTCTGAGAATGGGGGTTCGTTCCACGCGTGGGGGGGTCAGACAGGTCATAGCCGGGGTCCTGGATTGCCTTCTGCCCGCCCTGTTGGCTGGCAGCCTGAAGAAAGAAGGGAGGGGGACTGATGCCAGTAGCAGCTGCAGTGTGGCAATGCTTCAAGCAAAGCCTAGATGGAGCAAGCAAGCAAACCACTCTTTTGCATGGTTCCCCTTCTCTGGTATTTCTCAGGCTCTAAAAGAGATTCCCAAAGTTTTGTCCCTGAAAGGCCATTTTAGAGGGACCCTCCTGGGTGGCACGCTGCATCAAAGGGGCTGGCAGGCCCCTGGGCTCTGTGGACCTGCTTGTAACTGTTCCAAAAAATGTTTTTAAAGTACCACCAGATTGTGGGTGGCATCAGAGGAGCTCATGAGCCTACAGGCCACACTTTTTGGGAACCCCTATTCTGAAGAGCATGTGGAAGGAAGAGGTAGGATGGCAGAAGCAAGGGAAGAGGGGAAATGATGATGCAGCAAGAGGAGAGAGAGAAAATTGACGTCTCTTGGGCTTTTAACAAGGTTATAGTGTGGTTGTAGTGACCAAGGATGAACTTTTCGTATTACCCACAGCAGTGCTGGAAGACTAAAAGGAGGGTGCACTCCCAAAAGTTTCAGGGTCACGACTGTACTTGGCCTGGTCGGTGGAGGAACAGGTGTAGGCTTTCCACGGTTCCTTGGCGTGCCAGTGTCTGAGCTGGCAAATTTCAGTCGGGTTGGTGAAGACAAACTAGCAGGTGCATTTAGAAAGCTTTTTTGGAATGGAAAGGTATACCAGAAGCAAGGGAGAGGAGAGCAGTGACAAGCATCCCTGTCTTTCCTCTTCCACATCAGGCTGAGAGGCAGTGACTTTAGGAAGGGATAACAACACTTTCCATGTAAGATGCCCCAGAGGTTCTCCCACAGTCATGTTTTAGGGGTGTTTTATGTAAGTGCCATCATTCCATGCTACATCAACCAAATGCTTTGGGAAACCCAGTGTGCAGGGATGAACATCCTTCAGAGGTGCCTGAAAGTGGCAGAGGATTCCTCCGCTTCCTCTCGCTCCTCCTGCCGAAGGGTTGGGTATCCAGGACAGATTTGAAGTTCAGCCTGGCTGCGCAGATTTCACTTTCTCTGGAATACGGTTTCCATGAGTAGGGAGCCTTAGGGGCCACAGCTCACTGGGAGAGGGAATTTCCCTTCTGTGAAAACATTTCAATTAAACCCCCCCCCCCCCCCCCCACCCCAGCACATATAAGGACTCCCATTGTGTCTTAATACTGCAGTGCTTGAGGCAAAAAAAGCTAAGCAACTAATAGTAACTACCCTATTACAAAAGTGGTTTTGAAATAGGGGCATCTTTACACGTGTTCCAGATGGGTGGTAGGGGGCATGCTTGAATTAAAGTGGCTCTCAGGAGCCATTCTAATTAAAGCACCCTCAGTGTCTCATATATTCAGTGTTTCATGCTTCAAAATGGTGGTGAGGGCGCTTAACTAAAGCTCATTCAACGAGCTTTAATTAAAGTACCCCTGCCACCATTTTGACACATGGGGATGTGGAAGATAATGCAGGAGCCTGCTGGGCAGAGAGCTGGGGAGCTTGCGAGCCTGCCAGGCAGGCAGCTGGGGACCGGGGCGGCCCACATCATATTTCAGTTCTGGAAAAATTCTGACCAGTGCTTATCTGGACCTTGTTACTACCTCTGCAGAAATCGGCTGAGGTCTCAAGAAACTGTTTTATTTCCTCTCATCCTGTTTCTTAATTGTTCACATCTCAACTGTTGGCTACAAATGTCCAACTCGGGATCCTTAAAATTCTAGTTTATTAGGCGGATTGAAACACTGTAATCATAAACCTTGGGGCTGGTCCGCACACGCGCGCGCGCACACACACACACACAAAAGCAGGCTACAGAGTCAGGTATACCTATCCTACAAGCGCTGGAGTCTGTCGTTGAGGCTTCTTTCAGCGTCTTTCAGCGTGGTGTGATCCTCCAGAAGGGGGTCGCCGGCTGGTCCTTCTGGCTGGACAGATCTGGTCGAGTTGGAGATCAAGAGGGCGCCACTGAGGGTCACTTTTCACTGCCTTTTATCTGTCCCTGGCAGACTTTGGTGACTCCCCAGTTTTCAGGTTTGCCCAATCCAGGGGTCATTGACCCTCGTGGGACTTCCCCCCCCACCCTCGGTGGCTACTGGACGGCATCTGTCAGCCCCAGGGGTCGTCCGCATGAACGTGCAGGTTTGGGAGTCTGTTGATGAATTTTGAACAGGGCTCTGGGAGTGGTCCATCTGGGGATATTGAGCCCAAAAGTTGGTTTCTGGCGTTGATTAACCCAGGCCAGGGCTTCTAGCCCTTGATCAGTGACGTTTAGAGATTTCCCGGTTGTTACATTGTCTTCTATTGAGTTCTTCCCTTGGTTGATCTGCAGCTTCCAGGTGATAATTGCTGTCTGCTACTATGTTACACATTCAATCACTGATTCACTCTCTCTTTCAGGGGCCAGCCTGATACAGAGAAGGACAGTTTGATTCCTGCCCTTGTTAACATTGTTACAATGTATACTTATGAAACTAAACACATTTAGTTGAAAGTTGAAAGGTGAGGAGTATAAAATATAAGCTACAAATGCCGTGGCACACAAATAGATAAAAATACCAAACTACAAAGGGAGATACAAAATGCACACATACAAATTTTAAAACACAATTCCTTATCTGAAAGTGAAAGAGAGAAGAAGGAAGAAAAGGTAGAAAAAGAGAAACATATCTGAAGAGGGAAGAGCAAACGCAGGCAAGAGGAAAAGGGGGCTTTCTGCTACAAGTGAATAGGATCAAGCTCTCCATGTATAGTGCATGGTGGGGAAGCTGGTAATAACTTGTTTGCATTGAGCAAAGGGCTGTCCCAAGATGGAAGTGGACGTACTCACCCCTCCATCAGTGTCGCTTTACCTCTGATTTCTAGGACTTCCAAGGTAATCCTATACTGGATTCTGTTAAACACTGGATGTTTACAGACATTGGAAGAGATGAGCCCTACTCGGAAGAACTGACAACAAAAGTGCATGGAAACAGGCAAATGAGAGGGGAGGGAAATAGAAGAGAGATGTGCAACTCTTTGGGAATTAGGGACTGACTAATATGTGTGATCAGAAGCTGAAAATAAAAATTGGCTTCTCGTACTGGTCTGTTTGGAAGTGGCATCAACTGGCAGGCAAAATGGGATTTGCTTTTTGGCCTGCTTAAATGTTCTGGCTTGGCTCTGCTCAGCTCGCAGTGTCCCATGCTGCTCTTTCAGAAGTGTGTCTAGGGATGTAATCGGTGACGGTTCAAAGGAAGCCAACATGGGGTTTTCAGATTGGTCAGCCAGCCCACCCACCCAGGATTTTTGAGCGCAAGACAGAGCAGATCTTCAGTGTACCCTTGAGATCAGGAATGTGCAAAAAATAAAGTCACTCAAATGAGAAAGAAAGAAAGAAAGAACATCCCTCTGGATATTTGTCTTTCCTTTGGTTGGCATGCGCCCTCAAGACTCGTGTCCTTGGATATTGCCTTAAACTGTTATCGGCCCCTTCTTCTATTGCTTTCCTCTGGGATGAATGCAGTACACGGCCCCCAGTCTTGCAATGATCTCCCTACGTGCAGACCCTGTGCTGAGCTCTGCTGATGTGCAGGTGGAGCCCCAGTGACGGGGTCTATCTGTGTCAAGCGTTGTGTAGGACTGGTGCATTTGACAGGACATATGTCTGCTCTTGCTTTACAAACGAAGTGCCTGGCCATTTGCTTTTTCCTTTCCTTGAGACATCTTTAATTCCCCCTGACGTCACACAGCAGATTGTATTAACCTGCTCCACGGTCAGACGTGGCAAGAGCACTTCCTTGCCCTTTATATCGCATAGGAGCAGGACCTCTGTTACAAGCGTTCTTAGCCATATGGAACTGAAAAGTGTGCATAACTTCTGATTTTAAAAATAGTATCTCCATGCCTGCCCTCTGCTCTAGGCTCATGTGCTGTGTGGAAACATTTATTCTAAACTAGATTATCAAGCTCTTTGGTCCACTTGCACCCCTCTTTTCTCATCCTTTCTCAGGAGCCTGGGAGAGCAGGTAAGCTACACACAATAAGCTGGAGGCCAGTCATCCCAGGTGCCATCAAATCAAGGAAGAAAAACAGGTCCCGAAGTTGAATCGTCCACACTAAGAAAACCAAGTCTTCTCCCTTTTCTACTAAGATTTAGCCATGCGCGGTTATTTAAGTTGCAGTCTTATTTTAGCTGGGCACTGAGAAGTGTTTAAAACAGTTTTAAAGCAGAGAAAGTAGGTTGGCATTGCCTGTGTGGTATAGCCTCTTCAGCTGTCTGCCAGCAAAAAATAAGGTCCTGGGAGAGAGGGGTGTGTTGTCGCTTAGCACTTGTCTTGAGAAGGGGGGACTGGGAGCTTTCCTTCCACTCCTGTTTCAGCTGGATACAAGTGCATCTCTTTAAATTCACCTTGGGTGATTTGTTTAGTTAACTTGCCGACTCGTACACCCGGAGTCCAGGTCCCTTTCCAGATGCATGCAGGTGTTCAGCTTTTCCTGCTGTCCTGGAAAAAATCCCAGGCAGGGGGCAGGGCTGCATGCATGTGAAAAACCAGCAATGTGAAAAGTTGGGGACGTTGAAGTAGACTGTTGACTGGTTCAGGAAAAGGTTTGTTGTAGTTTTCTCAAGACTCCTTTAGAAGTGGGATTTTCAAAAAAGTAATGGGTTAGGAAACTTCCGTGGTTGTAAACTGAAGAGCAGCATTGAAATGCCTTCTTGCTGCTTTTCAGGCTAGGCACTGATGTGCAGTGCTAGCCCGTGGGTGAAATCCACATTATAATCAGATGCTCCATCCGTTGCCTTCTCTGGAGATAAACCAGTATATCTGGGCTTAATCCACAGGCAAGGGGAACCCCTGCTTTTTTGTATCTGCATAAAAATGGTCCGGTCTCATTCTTGCATCTCAAACCTGTTGGTTCTGCAGGGATGACTAGGAAAAGTTTTGGTCAGGGGTGTGAGATTCAGTAGGCAGAACTAGACCTGCTGAGTGTAAATGTGGCATTTTGACTTTGTCCATTGTCAGAGTAGAGCTGGACTTTCAATGCTAGACAGATAGATATTTGCTTCTTCAGTGTAGCCTTTATACCTGGGGCATTTGGTATTGATATGAACACCATCAGACTTTCTGATGAACATCAGAGCAGCGGGGAATGTCCTATGCTGTGGGTAGGTGCCGTGTTAAAGTTTCATTGCTCAACATGACCACGGAGCTACCAGGGATTCTCTGTAGATGATACCTGTAGTAAGATGAGAGGTCACTGATTATTCAAGGAGGCTTTCCTTTCGGTCCGTAGAAGCTAAGAGATGAGCCAGTAATGGAAAAGGCAAACTATAGAAAGCTGATAGCAGAAGCTGGAGTAGACACTGGAGACTGAAAACTTCGTGTTTTCCCATTTCACTGTGCTGAAGACTTTTATCACGTGTTGCCAGAAACCATTTCATCCACCTGCCCTTGGAGATTACCTGGTTAGCAAAGCCTCTGGCTGGCTGAATCCAGCTGCCCAAAAGCATTACAATTGGGTTTTTAAAAACTCGGTGTTTTCCCTCTTAGATTTGTTCTGGATCCCTCAGAAACACTGCCATGAAAATCGTTTCAAGTGTCACATTGTTTTCCAGTTCCTTAGCATTTTTTTGTTTGAAGTTAAAACTTGTTAGGGTGGTAAACCACTTACACTTCCATCCTGTATGGATGTGTGGAAACCTGAAGGGACTTGCTGCTCCTTAAAAGAGTAGCATGAGATACAGTACAGTTTGGAGCATGCCTGCAGTCTGTAATGGCCTTTCTCAATGCTGTTTCACACCTAATGTGAAAACAATTCTTCAGAGCTCAAGTTTTCTCATTTTAATGTGCTTAAAACTTTTTCAGACTATATCCCTTGCCACCTCTTGCCAGAAACTGTTCTACCCCTTCATCCTCCTCCCCATGAGGATTAACCAAGGTCCAGTCAACAAAGTACTTGACTTGCTGTTTCCACCCACTCCAAAAATACTAGCTCTCCGGTTCTTTTTTTTTTTTTTTTTGGCTGCAGCTCAGGGTTTCCTCAGTCTTGACCATGGCACAGCCTCTTGCCTCCTGCTTCGCTCACATATTCCCAGCAGCATCCCTGTTTAACATTTATACAGCAGTCACATCTACAGCCCGGCTCACTGTGACCGGTGCTGGACAGTTATGGAGACTTTGCCCCCATTCCTTCACCCTTCCCAGTGCCCTGCCCTGCTGTCCCCCACCCACCTCTAACCTTGAATATTTTCCTTACATCGTAGCCCTCCTCCCACTTACTTTCTAGCCCATCAGCCAATGCATATTTTGTTGTACCTTAAGACTAAGAGGAGAGGAAAAGTATCCACCCACCTACCAACACCTTGGTTCGTTTCTACCTTGTACCGGTATTTTCTTTGGCGGTTACTTCCTCCCCCCGCCACCTTCTCATCATGCGTGTTTTTTCAGAAAGCTATTTTCATTAACAGTAATTGTGTTTCTGGCTCTGAATAGTTGCCATGGGCATCCGTGGGAGCTCTTTGGATCATCTACACAGCTGCCAAGATTTTATTTTGGACAGCTCTGCTAATAAAGCACATCCTGAGGTGTCTTGCCTTGAGGATGCCAGTACATGCGGTACTTTATTGGAAGCCACCGCTAGTAACAGATGAGGCTTGGTTGACACTTCCCTTTTGGGAAAGTGACTTGGTAGTTGACAGTAACAGTTTCTTCTGCCCTGGCTCTGACCAGTGTCGAAGAGGTGCAGAACCAAAAGCACTGCTGGTTTGACTTTGGATATAATTTCCTATTGCCTTAAATAACATTGCAGTTGGTAAAGGGGATGCTGGGGTGTATCGGAACCCAGAAATCTTAACTGCTGTCATTTATTAGCATTGAGGTTTTCTTGCAGGTTGTAACAGGAAGGCATGTAAGAATGGGAAATGACATGTCAGCCTTTTCCTCTCTTCTCCCCACTCGCTTCAGTATAGACACAAGGAAGGAAGAAAGAATAGAAATGGGGAAGAACCTGCAAAAACACAACCCAGTTTTCTAAGATAGATCATAAAGCAAGCACTTCTTAGACAGTTGTTTGCTGCTCAATAGCTTTGCAGCAGCAGGAGAACCTGGCCAATATCCTGCGGTGAATAACGATGTTAACAAAAGTTAGGGATGTGGGCAGAGCCCTCTTATGGGGGCCAAATTATGTCCTTTCCTGTTGTTTCACTTCAGGAATGGAGTGCTGCAATATTACATGCTAGCTGATCTTCCAGTGTTGAAGTAGCCTCAGCATAGCAGCAGCAGCAGCAAAGCCTGCAACAATCTTAAACCCAAACCAAAGCATTTACGTTCCCATGCTCAGGCTTGGTCCGTTTTCTATCTTTCTGATCTACCCTCTGCACTTGGTCTGCCTTCAAGATGGAGCCAGCACCCTGGGAGCCCCTAATATCTTTATTCCAGGCTGCAGCATTTGCAGGTGGAAATCCCGTGGAGTGCTGGCTCCCCGGCCATGCCAATTCCCACCTCTTTAATTGTTTTTACTGATGAGACTTTTTCATGATTCACCTCTGTTTTTCCTTTCCCAATAGGAAGCCAAGTCCCAGAAGGGCGACTGCTGACCACCGTGGTCCCCTCCTTCACCATGGCGACCCCTGATGTGAGTGTTCACATGGAGGAGGTGGTCGTGGTAACGACTCCTGACAACATGGTCGATGGCACTGGCGTAGAAGAAGTGAAAACTGTGCTAGTGACGACAAATCTATCTCAGCACGGGTAAGAAGTTGTTTCACCATACGTGTTTAAAAAGAACATGGGTGTAGCAGTCGCATCCCAGCAAAATACAGGGCTTGGTGTGAAAATGAGCAATCGCCCATCATCTTGCCTATCTTGTTTCTGGTACGTTACCTTGACACGGCTGGACAAATTTAGTTGGGTACCATGCAGGTCAGATAGTTAGGTTAGTAACCCCTGTGTCGCCTTTCTGGTGGATTATTGCTCAGAATGTGCAGCTGGCAAAGCAGTTTGCCAACAGATGTTAAACTTTGGAGTGCCCAACTTGGGTTAAAACTGGGCTTTAGCTGATGATCCTGTCTATAACGCAGTTTCTGCAGTATCAAGGGAACTGGGTGAAGATGGTAGATCCATGATGCTGCTAAAACTTGGCGTCACCTTGTATAACAGATTGTTTCCAATCCTGTTAAACCCAAATAGGATTTAATCGCGGTCTGCTGCTGTCCTGAACTTTGGCAGGCCTGTAGTTGGTTTAGGAACAGATTTAAATAAGAAGAATGCTGTAAATATGTTTGTGCTGCAAAGTCAGACCACATTTTTAAGTGGGAGGATCAAGGATCAGGTGTGTTTTCTGATATTGTAGCGTTTGGAGCGAAAGCAAAACTAGGCCTCGGCTTTGAGTTAAAGGATCAGATTTTCAGTGTGGTTTGGCCTTATCCATACATACTGGCCCAAACCGAATGATAGCCCAGGTCAGTTAGAACTAAGTTCTTACTATGGGTAAGGTCATTTGGTTTTGTGCCGTGAATGGGGATCTTAGTAGCCTTTTTACAATGTCTGTGGTTGGGAGAGGATGATGCATTCATGTCCTTGTGGTCAGGAAAACTGTCTTAGTAACGTGAATGCAGCAGCTGCCAGAATGTCTTAAAACCATAGCATGGTCAGTGCTTGAAGGAAAAGGATTTCACTTCTCCTCCATTTGAATGGGTGGACTGGCAGCTTTAAGGACAAAAAGTCACTGTTTTACGTTGGTGAGAGGAAATGGAAGAAAAGGGCATGGGACCTGCCTTACTGTTAAATTCTATAAGGAGAACCTTTTGCTGTCCCCTAGCAAGGCTCAAACTTGCCAGCGTTTTGCTGATGTCGAGCTGGTGTCACTGTCTTTTTCTCATCCTAGGAACAGTGCACGAGGGGCCCTGCGGGCTTTCTTCTCTGGGAGCATTTACACTTGTGCACAAAGTAGTGGGCTGAAAGAAAGAGATGGGCGTCTCATGAGCAGCAGTTAGCTGGCCATTGATCCCTCCACTGTGGAAGCATGAACTCACTGCTGAGACTTTTGCCCTTCTACTGCTGCCTTATTAATTTTACAACTGTTTATTTTAGACAGAAATGACACATTTGGATTAGCCCTTAGAGGAAAGAGAGGCTCTCTTGTTGTTAAGGTCTGATTTCAGATCCTACCTGTGCCCCAGACTTTGTGTAAACTTTGGATGAGTCGCTTAACTGCTGCCTTTTAGCTTGCTACCCATAACCTAGGAATGAAAGAATTTCCTACCATACTGATTTTGTAAATATAAATTTCATAGACTTTACGAGATCAGGGCCTATATAAATGTATAGAACCAGTTTCCATGCTAATGCAAGAATCTGTATAACATGTGCAGACACCTACATGTGTACTGAGTCATACATCTTTTACAGTACTCTTGCTTTTAGTCTTTTCTAGGTCAGCAAACCCTTTAAAATGCAATACAGTAGTTTTGGCAACTAACAAACAGCTGATGGTTGGGGGGATTAAAAACTAGGTACATAAAGATGATCCCACAGTAATCTGATGTTAAGCAATTTAAAGTTAATTGAGAAATTAACTTAAAAATGTCGTAGCACTTGCAAAGGATCCATACTGCAGTCCTCTAAGTGTTATGCATCAGCACAACCTGCTATTGAAACACTCGGCTTTGTTGCTCAAAATCTGCATTAACCGAGCCTGTGGGTCACTGTGCATTTGTATATATTTGTTTCAGTTAATTCTCTGTATTGCTACCCACACAAACAGTATATTTATAATGAAGAATATGTTTAGACCTGTGATCCTCAACCAGGGTGTCTTCGTGCCACGAGATCCTTTCAGGGTGCTGTGGGGTGCCACACAATGTTAGCACTGTTTAGATGTACAAAGGCGATTCACCAGATAAGCCCAGAGTTTTCATGTGGGACTCTATAGTGTTAAAAATATTCTGATGCGTTGTGGTGTTTTTGAGGTCTTTGCAACGAAGAATTACTTTATTATTTTTCTGCAGTCAAAAAAGAGTGAAAACAAAGAGCAGGCATTTTCCAAGGGAAGCCTTGAGTCTATTGAGGGATGCCTCGAGTCTAAAAAAAATTGAGAACCCTGGTTTAAATGCTGAAGTTTTCCATGTATCAGTATTTCACTTAGAATAGATTGCCCACCCCTGAACTAACTGGCTTAGCTTTTAGACTCTGCTTCCACATTCCTTTGCATGTTCCATGTTTCCTTTGACTTCATTTCTCCTAGGGGGAACTGGCAAAGCAGTTTCCATGCCAGCTTACAATGGAACTCCTCAGATGCAGAGCACACAGTGTACTGCTGCTCTGCGCGTATGGTAGGGGGATGACCATCTTCTGGCTTGAGGTGAGGTCTTCTAAACTAATTCAGTGGGGAAGCTTATGTTGCAAATCTCTGCAAAGTAACTTTGCAAAAGTAGAATCAAGGGGTTCCAGGTAGTTTCTCAGTGGTGCTAAATCACGCATGCTTATTTTAAACATAAATAGAATTTTTTTTTTTCTTTCTGTTTTTCATTCCTACAAACATTCCCTGATCAGAAAGTGAAGCTGGGTTCTTCTTGCTCACACATCCTTGCCCTCCGCAGCACCTCAGAGACACCTGAGCCATCTCTCTGTCTTCGAATCATGCAGTCACTAACACTTCTAACTTTGTCTTTAGTGCAGCTCTACAGCTATTATTGACTGGAGCTCAGTGGGTAATTCTGATGGAAATACGCAATGTAGAGCGAGCTGTGCATTCTGCTGTCTTCACTGTATTGTCTTCACGCTGTTAACAGGAGCAAAAAGCCATCCACCCATTTTGGATGCTAAGCAGAGATTTTGGTCACATAGGGGGAATTTCTCTTAACTGAAAAAGAACCATTTTTATATGATGACTTTTCAGAATAGAAGTACACGTTAAGATGAACTTCAGTCTGTGTGGGAGTGAAAGTACATGACTAAATCGATGCTTTATTCACTAAGCCATGTGCTCCTCATGAGGAAAGGGACCCACTGCTGTAGTATGTGCTATAGTAAAATCTTTTGTTTGCAGTGTTTGTATTCACAGTCCACAATTTTAGTAGCACTCTGCAGGGTCCTTCTTGCCATCACATTAAGCAGTGCCAAGGGAATTGCTAATAGGCCCTTAACAATAAAAATGACAGATGTGTCACTGAAAATACCACTGGGATATAGAGCGGAGCTTTGCTTTTCAAAAAACTAACAGCAGCAAACTTGGAAAGATTCTCAGATGTTGTTTTCCCCAATGTTTGAAATCCATATTTTAAAAAAAATTGATGCTTTCAATACAGTACTGCCTGGTCTTGTTTGGGTTCTTATTTTTCTAGGTACAGATTGGCTAGCTCCATGTTCACAAAATGAAAATAGCCAGTTTACACACACAAGCCACACTGTTTGGTTTAATTTTCCCTGGCATTTCTATGGCTTGTTCAGGGAGCATCTAGTGTTTCCAGAACTTCTCGGGGTTTCAGCCTGTAAGAAATCCAAGGTTGTATTTACAGCTGTTTTACCAAGGTGGTTCTTTATTTGAAATGATCAGAGAAGCCTGCTGCTATTTGCTTGTCCTCCTTCACAGAGGAGCATGTCTGTCCTGTTTGCACCAATCCATTCCACTCCACGTTCTCCCTCCAGCTTTGGGGCAGTGCATCAGGTTACAAGGCCCATGTTATAAAAAGGTCAGCAGGGTAATGTTGTTCCTGTTCTTCTACCAGAACCAGCACTCAAGGTCCTTGTTATGGAACAGACTTGCTGCTGGCAAGAGCATGGCTGCTTCACTGGCTGCCAGTTCACCCTGCTCAGTCGGGAAGATATGTTCTTTATCTTCGTCAGCAAGCCAGTGAGGGTGAGGAAAGGTGGATACGAGGTGTCAGCCTTACTAAAGGCAGCAGACATGCCTAATAGGTGTAAATTGGCTTTCCTCTTCTGACATCCCTTGGGTCTCTGTTCATTTTTTTTTTCCAGAGCTCTTTTTTTCCTTCCAACCTAATGGATGGCACTTGCAAGCAGTGGGGTCAGTTCTTTTCCAGCTGCTTTCTTCGACAGCTCGGTGTCATTTCTGCGTTAACATCCCTGATCTCTCGGACAGCGTAGCAGTCACACATGAACCTGGGAAGCTGCCATGTAAGAAGGTCTCTCTGAGTGCTAAATGCTTCTTGTTTCTAATGTGAATGCTGGCCAGGTGCCTCAGAGATCCACTTGCAGCAGTGTAACATGCTTCTGGGCGCCTGAGTGTTTCGATTTGTTTGGTGTAAGGGTGGTGTTTTTTGTCCCCCTTCTTCCAAGCCTGTTCCAAATGCAGGATTATTTTCTTTACTATTTTTTTTTTAAATCTTTTCTGGTTCACCTCTCAAAAAACAGTAGCAGGTAATTCTAGAAAGTGGGTGAGAGATGCTGATTTTTCTTCAGCCACAGTCCCAAGCAGAGATCCGTTCTTCTGGGTTTTAGGGTGCAAGCAATGAAGAGAATCTGTTGTTTTAATGAGACACCCAAAGGCCTGCATGCTGTCTGCCTAGCACTGCCGGACCTGCTGGATTTTGGGGCACCTGAATTGAAGCTGAAGGATAAGGGCTGCTGTCTTGCAGAGCGGGCTTGCTGCAGCCATCGCAGAGGGGCGATAACCTGCCCCAGGGACTCATTTTTAGATCTGGAAGGCTGCCACTGCAGGGGCTCCTTTTCCATTCTTGGGAGATGCCGTCGTTCTTTTGGCTTCTGCTTCATCCAGTCTCATTTTCTATCCCCAGCTGGAATGGGAGACAGGAGCGGCTGAGGAACATGAGCTTGGAGCTTCCTGCTTTCACAGCCTTGCCTACAAAATGGTCTCTGAAATTGGCTCCTGTCCTACATGGCATGTTAAAAAAAGATACCCACTAATGGTCACCTTGAAACCAACAGGATTCTGGATGGAGACATTTTTCTAATGCTCTCTTGGGTTTATTGTTGCTCTGTGAACCCAGCCAGTACCTGGAGCATAAGAACATATTAATTGTTCAGCTTTTAAAGGCCTGGTTAGGAAATGCAGAGGACAGTGCACATTGACAGGGCCCAGCAATTCACGTTTCATTTCTCAGCATGTGAGAGCAGGAGAAATGCAGGCGCGGGGTGGAAGCTGGTGCTGCAGCTTCTGTACAGCAGCCAGACTGCAGTTAGCACCAGCTCACATCTCTGAACCATGGCCACTGGCCTACACATCTAATTAGAGATGCTTCTGTACCTTTTATTTTTGGTGGAGACTCTGCTCTCTGCTTCCCGTGCTAGGTAAAACCCACTGAGAAGGAGGACATGAGCCCAGCACTCCATGGACACTTAATTTTCTTTCCCCCCCCATCATCTGGTTTATGGATCCTCCTGGGGAGAAACTTGAGAGAGATCCTTTCTGACGACATGTGAGCAGCATTGCCTCCCACGACTTTGTCATGGCAACCAGCTAGTTCAGAGACTTGTATGGTGGGACACACTGCCGTGGCTGGAAAGATGTCTGCACGCTCTCCCTCCCCACCCACCCATTTCTACCAGCCTGCAGAGTCTGTCTGCATCTGCTCAGGAGAGCCAGCTGCAGGGGAAGCCGGGGGAGACAGAGAGCACTGTGTGAGAGATGCTGTACTCCTTCGAATGCCTTCTTTTCACCTAATTAAACCTCTGCAGGACACAGACTTTTACCAGAGCTTTGGCAGTGCCTTGCATTTGTTTCTCAAAGAATTTTCCAAGTTAGGAGTTTGGGCAGGACTAGTTTTTCCTGCTCAAAACCAGCACTAAAATTAATAGGAGGTGTTGTGAGCAAAGCAGATGGGTCTCGCGCTGGATACCCTCCTGTACAAAGACTGGTGGAAGCTCTGACATTGATGGAGTTACTCCTGATTCACAGCAGTGAGAACAAGATCAGAATCAGGCTCATGACATGCCGGTGCTCTGCATTCAAGAGAAGGCTTCTCTCTCTCTGTCTGCCTCTGTCTCTCTAGGCAGCTCGACGGGATGGGTCTATCTGGAATGGCATGAAGGTATGAATTTACCAGATTGATAGGGAAGGAATCATGTGGCAGGCTGGTGAAGCATCTAGTTAAAGTTCTTCCTTCCTCCACTTGTGTTAGATCCTTGCTGCTCAGATGTCTGTCCCCACTTGCCTCAACTCAGCATCATAGATTTGCAGGCTGCCATATGCCCAGCAAGTCCACAGGAAAGTGTAGCAACGTAGCTTGGGAGGAAAATGCTTACAGAGGTGGGGGTGGGAACCTGGTTTACGAGCCTGTGTTTTGCAGGTGTAATAGCTAAGCAAGTTGGCCTGGTTGCATTTATGATACAGAACACAGGGGGTTGCAGACTGCTCACGAGGTTCCACTTTAGAAACACGTTGACACCATCTCCCTCCTTTCATTTTTGTGCTCACTAGCCTACTTCATTGCCAGCATTCTTTGGCTTTTTGAAGTGTAGCAGTAAATTGTCAGGGTTGGCTTTTTTCATGGGCTTTCCTTCAGCTGTGCCAAGAGTGACCTTGCTTCTTCAAGGCAGAAACACTGCAGAAGAGTTAGGTTTTTATTTTTCTCACTTGCCTCATGCTTCTCACACAAGATCCCTTATCTCTGTACTGCAGAAGCACCTTGCTCGGTGGCTGGAAGAGAGAGCAATTTCTCAAGGCTGCGGTTCCACCCTGCAGCCATCTACCGAGAAGTCGGAAGGGAAAAACCGGTTGCTCCTGAACTTGCTTTGCCTGCGTAGCTCTGCTTTGTGGAATCTGCAGGCAGCCAGTGAAACGCAAGACTGCTCGTTTTAATATACCCCCTGGTCCTTGAGCAGGCCAGACTCTCTATTTACATTCCCCATTGACTCTTGTTCAGGGCACAGGGTTCGTACAGAGCAGAACTTCTGGAATGCCAGGAAAACCATCATTTTCCCACTGTAGGACTCCAGAGAGGTAGGGAGTTTGCTGCAGTAATTAGACTGGGTCTCTGCCAGAAAAATGCAAATGCACATCCACAAGAGGCAGCCGTGCACACTAATATCCAGAGCTGGTGAGATGCACAGATGTAGTCCACTGAGAAGCCAGCATGGGGAGATGGTGAAGAGCGACGTGTAGATCATTGATACTATGCATTAACTGAGCTTGCGGCAACATCCTCTGTGCGAAACGAATATTTACAATCCAAAACAGCCTAAGCATGTGTCATATTTATGTATGTTCTTAAAAAAAAAAAAATGCTTCTTTGAATAGTCCACTTTTGATGTACTCTGCTATTGCAGGCCAGGGACTAGAGAGCGGGTATAGAAGCCATGCAGAGCCATTTGTTTGTCTGTCTTTCCATTAGCAATCACCACAAGCTAGGCTTTCTTCCTATTGTAAGGCAGGAAGGAGATGAGTTCTTGATGCATTTCTTTAATTAGCTGTTTGCCTCTGCCTGCAGTATCTTTTAGTATACAGACACAATTTGTAAGACAGCAGGCAGTTGGAGCTCTTAGGGTACACGGAAATGCTGTAAAATGCACGTCTCTGTTTATGAGTTTGCTTGGTCTTTTTTTTTTCAGCAGATCTTTAGTAGAGCAGGCTCAGTGGCAGAAAGAGGGGAGGAATGGGTACCCAGTAGTGGTAAATGGGATGGCAGTCTCTGCCTTAATTTCTGCTTCACGTAATTGGGCATGGGAAGAGGAACAGCCAGAAGTGAGCTGTTCTCTCCTCAAATATTGCTGTGCCTTTTAAGGGAATTTCTGTGCTTCAGCCCTCCGCATAACTGTTCTGAAATCAAGAGTGTCAAGTGCATTTTCCTTGTACTCTTTAAATCAGAACCTCTAAGTATTCCCTTTCCAGTATGAGAGTGTACCTACTTTGCTCACTTTGCCTTCTTTGCTGTGGCAGGAAGAGAGGTAGTGAACTCCAGGAAAGCCAGCGTCCCCTGTTACCTCTGCCAGGGGTTGGGAAGTTGTAGGCTGGGTGAGATTTCTACCAAGGGGCTGTCACTAGCCCTTGCTGGGAGGTTCTGTCTGCATGTTGGCTTATGCCTAATAAGAGAAATGGAAGCTATAACTTCCACTAGCTGCAGGAGAAGATCTCTCCGCCAGAGCCTTCCTATGGTCCCAGTGTAGGTTGGTTTCAGCTCCTCTTTCCCCAGGCCTCCTTTTCCTCAGGTGCTTCTGTCCCACGCAAACCATCACCCTGCAACAGTGTTGGTGTCCTGCTGCCTGCGGCTTACTAGGTAACAGCAGTGAAGCAAAGTGTTTTTTGTTTCTCTGTACTTCTGGGGTTTGACAAAAGCTGAGTGGCAGCAGACCCTGGAGCTGTCTGCAGACCAGGAAGGCAGGCTGTCAGTTTGTCCCTGGTTTACGTTTGCAAAGTTACCTTACCAGTCATAAAGGCTGAACACAATTTAAATGCATCTTAAAGTCTTTAGCCATTCAGGTTTACATCCCCTCTGCTGTTTAGGTGCACAGATTATTCGGGTCCTTACTTGGTCTGCCAGTGTGGACAGGGTCAAACTACATTCTAGCCTAGCTAAGAATCCTTCTCCTAACCTAGATGCCCCCTGGCATAAAAGTCGGTAAAGCAGGAGGTATAACATATGACTTGGTTTCATTCATCTGCTAGTATAACCCCAGCAACCAACTTTTAAAACACATGCACACCCTTAAAAGTCTCTCATGGCATCTCAGGGTGGCACAGCAGTCTGGTTGAGAATCACTGCTCTAATGAAATACTGCCCTGGTTATGCTGCCCTCCCAGTTCCTATTTCTGAGAACCAGAGAACCATAAAGGAGACCTGTTGGGTCCTCCCCACCCAATAGAAGATTGATTGTTTCCCCACTTACTTTCCTTCCATCTTCTTTTTTGAAGAGACTGCAAGTGTCTGGGAGAAACTTCAGAACAGCAGTTTGCTCTGGATTTCTATTGTACTAACAGAAGACTAATTCTTTACTTGGAAAGGGAAATGGTCAGGTTCTTATGAGCACAGCAGGGAGTTGCAGCTCCGAGATCACACAAGCAGCCCTAGCCTATAAGTTTTAAAATTAAATAAGGGAAAGAAAGTTAAGCTCCTGCCAGTGAGTCCTTCTGGTTAAAGAAAGGTTTTCCTGTCTAGGAATAACTGGGATGCCCTTGGCTTACAGGGAAGTGTGTTGTTAATGACCTTTGAGGTGGGGTTCACTCCACCAATCAGAAATGGGGTGCTTAATTTTGTGCATTTGGCTCTCTTACCAGTGGTGACCTAAATGAAGACACCCTGGAGTCGGAAAATGCAGCTGCTGCAGCTGCAGCTGCCTTCACAGCATCTGCACACCTGAAAGAAGCCGTCTTAGGTAGGTTCAGTGTACTGCATTGACCTTTACTGCCGACTGCCCTGCATCTGACTTGGCAGCTTCAGCAGGCCTGCTGCTTGTGGCGTAGAGTGCTACATCTCTACGTGGCACAGCTGCCTGGGAGCATGTGACAGTGACAGCTCAGCAACTTCCTTGCAGAGCAGATGAACCGATGCCTTCTGGATCAGGTCCTGTTTTCACTTCTTCCCTGTAGGTATCACCGGTGGTTATATATTCTCAACTGAAACACCACTGAGGTCAAACAGTCATGCCCTTTAATTGCAAGTGGGGCTCCTGAGAGTTGTTACGCTTGAGATGCAATTAACCAATTAACGTTCAGAAAAATAATGGTGCTGCAGAACAGGAAACCAGCCACAAAAATATTCCACAAAATATGTGCAGTATTTTTTTGGCTGGTTTCCACTGAGACTTAAATTGAACACATGACCGAGTCCATTCCACGCAGTCTGATGCTGGCTGCATGGCGGGGCTTGGTTGGCAGCTTCTCCATGTCAGCAGGCTGAATGAGCCTGCACCCTGCTGTTTTCATGGTGCCAGTTGAGGGGAACTTATCAGCTGCACCAGGGTACTCGGTTATGGGGAGTGATGAGGCTTCCCCTGCCTTGGCTTGTTGACTGACCTGCTCCACAGCTCCCAAGGAGCTGCAGAGAAAGGCACTTGACATCCTAGCCACAGGGACCCTGGCACTGGGGAAAGCACAGGCTTACATGTGGTTTTCTAACATCCCTGACACACAGGATCCCAGGAATGGGGAATCTTTTTTTGGATCCTAGGGCCTTGGCATGCTGCACACAAGGTTTTCTGACACCCTGGTGCCTGGGGCCCTGGGACTGGCGCCTGTGTGGTCCTGGGGCTGGGACCCACAATCAGCTGATTGTCAGTCCCAGCTCCAGGCTGCATTGGTTCATGCCAGGCTGTGGGTAACTGGCTTTCAACTTCCTGGTGCAGGGGGAGCCTGGGATCCTCCTGCCCTGGCAAGTAGTGATGAAACAATTGGGATCAGATCTCTAATCCCAAAATCCCACGTTCTGCTGTGCATGTGCAACGTGGCTGGAGGTGCAGTTGTTGGGATTGGGGATCAGACCCCATCTTGCCATTACATGAATGTGTGCCAGAGGCTGGGGTGACACTGAGGCAGGAGAGAAGGTGAATAAGGAGAGTAGGGGTGTGCATTTCCTGGGCTGCTGCTGCCCTCTCCTGGTTTAGACGGGGATTATTTGAGTTTAGTCATTCAGTCTACCTTCACATTTGTCTGTGGTTCAGCCATGGAGTCAGACCGTCTGTGGTTTGTTTGTCTGTGTCACAGAATTACAGATTCTAGATACAAGGAAAAGGTGAATTTATGGATTAAGATTGTAGTGATGTCACCCTACTGGGGTGCACTGGCCTCAGGGGGATAAAACCACCTGTTCTGGACAGCCTCCCTATGTATGCCTTGCCAGCCGCTTCAGTAAATGGATGAAACTCGATGAACTTGTTCTGATGTATAAAAATTGTGACTCTCAAACCCTTCCTGGTCACTGTAGTCAAGCATGGGAGCTTGCGCTTGGACAGTGGGGCTTTTCTATCTTGTGGCTCTCATTTTAGTGGCATGGCTCAAATGTGGGTGGGAAATCTTAACCAACCTGAGCTGAAAATAGGTTTGGATGTGTTTAGATTTGTAAAAGACAGAGGGTGGGTTAGCTGCTTATAAGTCCTTTCTTGGGACCAGTGGAAGAACGGCCTGCCATGAAGAGACGCTTGCACCATAAAGTGGTGTGTGAATATATAATTCAGCCTAAAATGTTTCCTTCTGCAGTTCCTGCAAAGAACCAAACTTTCAGTCACGGCCTCTGCATTTGCAGGGTTTTGGGGGGGTTTTTTGCGCCTTCAGCTGCCTGGACCTGCAAAACAGGCATGTGCTCATTATGGTTGAGCAGGTTGATCCTTTGGATCCTTAGTGCTAGAGACTGGCTAAAAACTTGGTGCAGAAGCCCAGATTTGTTGCCTGCCTTTTCTTGCTTCTGGGCACTAAAACACCACTGCAAGGCATCTTTAACGCTTGATGTTAATTGCTGATTGTAACTCGTTTTTCCTTTTGGCCCTTCCCCTCCTCTCTCTCCCTCCCCACCCTCATTCCCTGTGAGAAGTGAAGATGGCTGAAGAGGAAGACAGCTTGGAGGCAGAGATTGTTTATCCCATCACCTGTGGAGACAGTAAAGCCAACCTGATATGGAGGAAGTTTGTGTGCCCTGGTATCAATGTGAAGTGTGTGCAGGTGAGGACGTCTATAAGAAAGGGCAGAATTCATGTTCATCAGGCACCCTCCTTACTTAGGAAGGAGAAAAATTTGCGTGGAATCCAGAATTCCACTTTTCTTTTTGTGGGCATTACTCTACCTGTCTGCTAAGCCATCTCCAGATGTGTTCGTGATGTGGTGCTAGAGGGGAGGAGGACTGAAAACTATTTCTGGCACCGTTGCTATCTTGCTCTCCACAGTTGTGGTTCATAGAGGAGCAGAGCAGCTCTGGTTGGAGCTTCAACTTCTGCCAGTCTGCTGTGGAGTCATTCTCTAAAACCTGGACTATTTGATTACCTGTTCAGTTTGGAAGGTGTTGTAAACACAATAGAAAGCAGTGTCTCCTTTTGGGTTGTACTGCAGGAGAGCCTTGTAGAGGATGCCTCCTTCCCCTAGGAGAGGTGGAGTCTTTGCATGTCTCTTCTCCAAAGCAGAGAGCAAAAACTAAGGTAGATCAGTTCCTCCTGCTCCTGTTGCCTGAAACCCATCTTCTCTTTGCATGTGGCCCCTATGCCTGTTAGAGTACAGTGGTTCCTAATGCACAGCAGTTAGGAGATCAGAATCACACAGCCTCCTGTCACCCCACAGGAAGATGGGACCCAGCTCTGGGAAGCCCCAGTGGAAATTGCCATCAAAGTTTTAATAAAAGACATCAGCAGAACTTGGGAGGGATGATTATGAGGTGCAAGGCTTTGTAGCTCCAAGCGACTAGTTCAGAGTCACTCTGGCCAACAGTGAGGGGCAGATCGTCAGATGGCTATTGGATATCATGTGCTAATAGTTTAATATAGTTCTCTGCATGGCATCCTAGAAGCCATTTCTGGAGCTGGCACAAGTTACTATGCTTGTTGGAGAACCATGCAGAGACTAAAAACTGAATAGGCTTTGAGGCTGAACCTTTATCTCCTCTTCCCTCCAAGACAGTTACGACTCTTTATGGGGATGCCTGTTGGGCAACATGCTCTGAGGAGGATAGTGGTGGGTGGGACAATGTTTCTCACAGCTAGCCTGTCCAATGGTTAGCTGGAGGAAACACAAGCTGAATTAAAGCTGGGGCAGCAGGAGCACATGGTGGGGGGCAGTGTGTTGTGATGCTAACTACACTTTGCCCAAAACACATCAGGAAGCCCTGCCTGATGCAGCCTGGTCCACACAGGGCTAGGCAATGACTCGTAAATAATTTCTGACAAAGGTTTTTGTTAGCATAAAAAAAATGTCTTGGTGAGTAATTGTTCACTGAGAATGGGGCTGACCCACAGAGTTCAGTCAGACACAGGGAAGTTTGGAACAGGAACTCATCTTCATTTTAACAGTCTTGAGCTTTGGCCATGAGATCAGTCCTGCTCTGCTGCCAGGTGCCAGGCTAAACACTGTTTCTGCTACCAGGCTTCCTGCCTATCTACCTTCTCACAGGGAGTGGGTCTTCATTTTCAGGCTGTCACACCCTGTTGTGTTTCTCCCTTTTGCAGTATGACGATCACCTTATTAGTCCCAAAGAATTTGTCCACTTGGCGGGCAAGTCCACCCTGAAGGACTGGAAGCGAGCAATCCGGATGAATGGGATCATGCTAAGGTCAGTGCTCTTGCCTGTTTGTATGTGTGCAGGAGCAGCCACAAGCTCTCCTTCATAAGACAAAGCTGCAGAATGCAGCTGCCAAACTGCGGACCGGATGCGTGTGTCATGGAACATTTGTCCCAACCACAGTCTGTCTGTGCAGTGCTCCACTTCATATCACACGTTTCCCCATTGCTGCTAGGCAGTAAAAGGAGGAACTGCCCGTCCCCTTCCTCTGGCAGCAGTGTGGGAGGGACCTCCCCTGGGACTGGAGCACAGGCATTGTTTAACAGCCACAGAGCAGCAGTACTTACCAGGATAGAAAAGGAACTGGGGAATACTATCAGTTTGGAAATGGAGGGGCAATTGGGGAAGATAGAATGGTCACCTCCTGATTTAGAGCTTGACTAGAATTAAGATCCCATCTTGCACATCCTGCTGTATGATCTGTAATGGCCACAGGTGGTCAGGCTGTGTTCTTTACATCTTCTGTGACAGAGTCCCTGTGCCAGGCATGCTCTTCCATGGCTTTGCTTCATTGCTGATTTAGAGCACAGAACGCACACATTCAATCAGTTTTTCCTACGGTGCGAGATCAGAGCCCATCCATAGATGAGCACACTCTCTGCTGTGATACTTCTGTCCTAAATCAAGTTTTTATACTCAATGCTTATTTGTGCCTTCATCTTTTCTGGACTGGACTACAGGAATTCCCCTCTTCATAGCCTCCTCAAGCAACAGCTCTGGACCTCAGTCTAACTAAAATGTATTCCTTTGCCAGTAGCCAGAAGCACAGGTACCTCTCCCCCTCCCTGGGATTCTGTCTCTCCATAGCCTTCTCACAGAACAGTTATATTCTCCCACTGAGCTCCTGCAGTAACACAAGCTGCTCTTGTTTTCTTTTTTTAATCCACTTCTAACACCTTGGCAGATGCTGCACAGTAAGCCTTCATTTTGGCAGGGCAAGTCTTCTGAGGGATGAAACCCGTGCAAAGAATGCATGAAGACGAACACAGCAGCCTACTTGGCAATGGGGCCCAGAAATCCAGAGTGTCACCCCTAGTTAGCAGAGGCTGGGAGTGCTCTGGAGGCAGCCTGCCCCAGAAGACCATTCCTTCAACCACCACCTCTGCTTCCAAACAGAGGTGTGTCCAGGCCTTCGGGTGGAGGGAGGATGTCCCACTTCTTTCTTTGCCTCAAGCACCCGTAGCACTTTCACTTCTAGCTGCTGGCCATTCTCCTCCTTCCGCAAGGAGGACCTGGAGATTTGTTTCATCCAGTAACAGTGCTTGGTCAAAATGAAGTTTGCATCCCTGCTGCTGAAGGGTCCATGGAGAAGGAGGGTTTGACTACCTCTGTGCTCAGCCTGACTGCACCTCCTCATACAAAGCCAGACTCAGCAGAAGAGCTGAAACTGTGTTGCATGTAAGAGCTAGGTAGAAGGCTGAGCCCAGCCCACCTGCACACTGGAGCTCTGCAGTGCTTCTGTTCACCGTGTTTTGCAAGAAGAGCAAGCGCAGAATACACTTGGGCTATCACTACCAAGGGCTTGGTAGTGATAGCCCTGTACACGTCTAGGCAGAATCTCCAAGGGCTGTTATAAAGATGAGTGTTTGCGGGATGCTGTTGGCCAGTCATGCATGTGGAACACTGCTCCTTAGGGTTGCCATCCAGCATCGCCTTCTTCCTCCAGCCTCTATCACGGGATCACTTCTGGGGAGGAATTGTCTTCTCAGCTTTGCTCTGCATTGCTTCGTCACAGCTGCTTTGTGCACTTCAGACCTTCCAAACACCAAGCCTCTTTTCAAGTGACAGTTTGTCTAAGCTCCTGGCTGGAATGTCCAGGGGGAGGCTCTGCATCGATCCTAATGCCATCATGTGGAAGTATTCATTTTCCCTGGAGCTATTCAGGTGCAGTGCTTGGACATCTTGGTAGTGATAGCCCTGTTCCAGATGACCGCATGCTTGGCTCTAGCTTACTAGTGCATGTTGATAGCACTAACTTTACTTCTCACCATGGTAACTGTGTCCAGTTGACTTTTCTGTATTAAAAAGCACCAATATACATCTGTGTTCGAAATGCAGCCCCAGGTACTGCCATGGTGCTGGTGATATCCAGCATGCATATGCTTTATTAAGCATGGTTCCTGCATGGCCCTCAAGACAAATCCCAATATATGAAAATTAGCCCATTTGGAGAAAGAGCTGTGGTTTCCAGCATGGGTTTTCTTTGATACTCCTAGGTATTTTCAGTGGCCTACTATTTCAAGATTATTTATGGGTACCTGCATCCTGTTTCTTTCAGCTGCAGTTTGATCCACTTAGATATGAGGAAGAGTATTCTTACATCAGGTAGTTCAGATGTCTTCTCTGTTAGTCTGTCAGGTTTGGAGAGGAATTGTTTCACTTCCGTGGGGTTAAATAATGAACTCCTGTTCCAAGGGGCTTACTCTCAGTGGGTCTTTATCGTGACTTCTCTCTGTAGGTATGCATTTCCACAAGCATGCATGTGCATGCACACAGATCATGGATTCTCTTGGTGTGCACACAACTTTTTTCACGCACCTAACTAATCATCTACACCTGTTAAAGCTCACATGCATTGAAGCAGTTGAGTGTCTGAAAACTGGGCCCACCACTTTCTTTTCTGGAGAAGAAGTCACTTCTGGGCCCTACTACCCTGTTTGACTCTTACTCTGAGACTTTGCTTGTTGTACGTTACACGTGAGAATGAGACAGAGTGCCTCCTGTTGGCAGTATGAGAGCCTCCAAAATGAAATGGTTTTTTATCTCCATCCAGGCTCCTGGCTTCCTGTGTCCACTTTGCTTTGCTCATTCTTTGATAATTGCAGCAGTGAATAAGGAGGACAGCAGGGTACATGTTTCATTCCTCATCCTCTCTACTGAGTAATCTTTCCTTCTAATGCAGATGTCTGAAGGTTTACCAGAGACACCTTGTTATACAGCTGCCCCTACCTCCCCATTTCTCACAAAGGTCATTCTTTGACCAGCTGATCGAGGACCTTCCAAGCCCAGAGCACTCTAGCACTCTTCTTGATGACCACTGTTTTCTCCCCTTCTCCCTGTCAGCAGATTTTTGACTCGATGACTTCTTACTTTCATTTATGGTTGTTAGCTTAGTTAATGCTGCCTCTAGGATTGACTAATACAGGAAGATCCATTGCCTCTGCCAGATCTTTGCTCTTTGCTGGCTTTGGTAATAGGAGTCTGAGGTTCCTTCTACAACTTACAGGACTGCCCTGCAGGAAAGTGTTTTTTGCTCTTGCTCCCTATTCACCATACCACTCAGCATCATCTTAACATTAAGGGAAAGGAACGGCAGGAGGATGATCACAGGGATTTGGAAAGATTGTATATGTGGATTGTAGTTAAAAGCTTCAGAATGGCAGCTGCTTTTTGGCAAGCTGCATCAGTCCTATTGGTGCCAGTATATATACTTGTGTTCACTCCTTGTACTGCAGGAGGATCATGGACTCTGGGGAGCTGGATTTCTACCAGCATACCAAGGTCTGTTCGAACACCTGCCGCAGCACTAAGATTGACCTGACTGGAGCCAGGGTGTCCCTGACCAGCCAGACATCAACGGAGTATTTTCCTCTCACTCCTGCCTCTGCAGATGGTATGTTCAGTGCATGTTATAGCCACATAACAAATGCCATTACTGTTGTCTCTGTTAAGCTTTTTACAAAAAAAAGTTACTGGTATTTTCCTTCTGTCTGTTTTTCCCCTTCCAACACTGGGTCTCTCATCAGAGCTAGCCATTGGAGTGCAGCATGGCAGAGAAGTAGATGCCTGGCAAGGGTGTCCCTTGGATACTCTGCAAGAATGGCACTTACCCCAGAGTGGTCCGTCTCTCACCCTGCTTTCCCAAGCACCTAAAAAGTAGAGGCCTCTAGCTAGTCTGCTGGAAAACTCTTCCCTACTCGATGTTCCTCCTCTTCTGTGCCAGCCTCTGACCAGGTGCCAGCTGCCTGCCGTGTTTTATCACAGAGATCAGTGCAGTTTCTTTGTTGCAGCTGAGTTCGAAGTCCCTTTTTCTGAGTTCCCTTTCAAACCTGGGAACTGACTTTCTTCTGAATAATTTAGACGTTTTCGTTTAAGGCTCTCCATCTGAATTATTGATCATTCTTGTCTGATGAAAGATTAAATATAGCCAGGGAATACTACTGGTTTCTATCAGATCTCGTGCACATAAGTTGGAAGAAATGGATTTGAAGGATACTGGTTAAGACTTAACCATTAAGTAGCTTAAGCCCTAAATTTCATTTGCCTTATAATTATGGGGAATGTTCTGCGGGGATATTCTTTGATTTCTGAACACCTATATTTTCAATTCCCTTTGCTACCAAGAACTTTTTTTTTTTTTTTTTTTTTTTAAAAGGAGCAATGCAAATGAGGTATGCATTGTCAGCTACCTTTGCACAGAGCACCGAAGACTTGAACCTCGTGCTTCAGTTGCTATGTGCACACAACCTCTGGTTGGTTTTTTTTTAACTTTTTTTTTTCCCCCACTCTGTGCTACTTCCTCCCCAGCTTGGGTCTAGACTCCAAGCTCTGTGCTGTAAGTGTTCCAGTTAATGTAATTACGGATATTAACATGCATGCAAGGAAGCAGCGGTGCTGATGGATTCAGGCTGCATTTGAAACAAATAGGAGGGAAAAAGAGAGGCTGCAGAGGGGAAAGAACAAACTCATTAAGAGAAGAATTAATTTCAAGCAGCAGTTTTACAGACAGCTCTGTTTTCAAGTAGAGTATTCTGCTGTTCCCAAAAGAACTGCTGCTTCTCAGACCCAAATTTTCATTTCTGCAGCTCCTGCATGCAGTGTGACTGACACCCTGGCCCCTTTATCTCTATGGTAACAATACCACAGAGATTTGGACAAGCTGCAGAGATCACATGAACAGCTGGAAGGAAGTGTGATAGGCAAATGTGGGAGGCAGCAAGGATCTCGTAGTGCGGTGAGGTCACGGACAGAGGTTACAGCCTGTCAAGTGCCTTAAAAGCACTATAAAAAGTCAGGAGGCAGATGTGTGATGCTCAAGTGCTACCGATCAATCCAAACCATGTAAAAAATAAAAATAAAAAATGACCCTGAATGAAATGGGAACAGCTTTAAAGGACTTCACTGTAAAGTGCTTCATGTTACATTAATTCTTCTCCCCAAAATGCAACAAGTTGGTCAGTCCCCCAGCGCCCCACAGTGCTATGCTTCTCACCCCTCCCGTCACCGTGAGCTGAGCTCTCTGTGGCTCGCTCCCAGCTCCACTGCCTTCAGTAGTTCTCAGGGGAAAGTAGCACCGTGTGGGACTCCAGCCCCTCTGAGCCATCTACACCATGGGGCAGGACATGTGCTGCCCTGTCACTCAGCACCCAAGGACCCTCCCCTCCAGGGGACACGATGAGCCTGGCTTAACAGAGCAAGGCAGCTTTCAGGACACATTCAAGGCTTCTGCCCCTCCTTTTGCCTTCCTTGAGTTCACACTTCACGCTGATTTAGAAAGCAGTTTGTTTCCAGGCATGGAGCAGGCAGTATTTGAATGCACGTGAAATGGGGGAGCCCTCCTGAAATGAAACGGACCAGCCTTACAACAGAAGGAAGCCCCAAATAGACGCTCAGGTGTTCCCACTCAGCTGTCCTCAAAAGCCTCCAGGGTATCACGACCAAGAAGCAGGCTTGCAACCCTGCTCACCAGCCCTATAACTGTGCAGTTGCCCAACAGCATGAGCTCCAGCACGCTTGAGGCACTTCAGCTGGGAAGGGACTGTACACTTGTACAGATGTCCTCCAAACTAGGAACGCTTCACTACAGAGTGAGTTGAAGGGCTTCACGTGTATATCTGTCCATACCCTCAGTAGGGGAAAGAGCGGGCCAGTTGATTGAGTCTCTGAGCCTGTCGACACAAAAGTGGAAAATAGGGGTTCTTATTAAGCATTTACTCTTTCTTCTGTGTCCTGTGGATGTGGCAACCTAGCCCAATTTTTGTAAATCACAATTTCTGTGAAAACGTATTAGCCCAGGTACAAAATAAATCTGCCTGCCCTTTGCTCTGTGTAGTAATAGAGAAAAAATCTGATGTAAAAAAAGTCACTGTTCCCCAGGAAAATGTCCATTTTCCAGAGCTGCAGAAATAACCCCTGTGTTACTGCGCAGCTGAGTGAAAGGTAAGCAAAGCCCCCCACTGGTTTTGTGTGACCTTTAGCTCTGCACTTCAATCTCTGTCTGTATTTGACAGAGCTGGAGGAGATAACAAGCTCATACATAATTGAATGCATCCAGTAAAAAAGAAGGCGAGTTGTTGCAGTAACACGGCAAGTGGGTGTATGCTGCAGAGCCTGACACTACATGAAAAGACAAGAGAAGAGCCATGACTTGTTTTCTTTCCCTTTTCACTCTTGATTGCAGTAAATGGATCTCCTGCGACGATCACCATAGAAACATGTGAGGAAGCCACCGATTGGACCACTACCATTGGAGGTACAGTCCATGGAAACCACTTGATGCAGTGCAGACAATTTCCCTTGTGCCTTCTGTGTGGACAACCTGTCTTTGAAATGGGTGTAGGGAGAGGTTAGGAGAGGAACTAAGGTTGAGTAGGAAACACTCTGTCTGTAAGTTTCCCAACCACCTGTATCTTCACGAAGGTATTTATTTGCCAGGCTTTAATTCACCAGAGTGCACTGTTCAGTTCTGTTTGTATGCAGTGGGCCCACAGTTTCATCCTGGCTCAGTAAAGCAGCACTGCATGCTGGTGGTTCAGCCATGAGCTTCCTTGCCTATATCTCTGATTCAGCGGAGTTAGGGGACATCGTGGAGGTTGGCGTGCGGCATCTGGACTGAGCCAAACACCTCCTTGTCAACAGCTGTGTCGGAGTGCCTGGTCATTCAGGCTGGTAGGGGTCCAAGACGGACAGACCCGATGCTGGCTGCATTACTCCCTTGTGCACTATTGGCCACAGGAACTGGCATGTCTTAACCATAGTAATTTGGTAGCTCAGGGTGAATCTTTGACCTTGACCCAGCTGCCTTTGGGAGGTAGGAAGGTTTCCTAAGGGAAGCTCTGCCTCTGTCCTTCCTACATGTTACTGTGATTTGCTTTGAAGCCTGAGCTGGGAGAAGAGACTAACATTCGTTCTGTGGCTTCACTGCCTTGTTAGTCCTCTGTGCTGTGGTGGATGGGGGGAAGATGAGCAGAGATGTCTTCTCGTGAAGCTCCGCAGTGAAGCACTTTGTCCTACCATTGCCACTTTCACAGGGTGCTTGTTCCAGGTGTGTTTTGCCCCTGTCCCTTTTACTCTGGATTCTGCCTCTGCCCCCACCAAGGCAAAGTCTAGATGAATCCCCATTTTCCAAAAGGAGTTCTAGATGCATAGCCCACTCGTGACATGTCAGTTAGCAAAACTTCCCACCACCTGTTCCTAGTGCTTTAGTGTTCTCCCTTTTTGCTTCCTGCACCCATAGATGACACATTTGCTTTTTGGCGAGGCCTGAAGGATGCAGGCCTGCTGGAAGAAGTCATCCAAGAGTTTCACCAGGAGCTTGTGGAGAACATGAAAGGCTTACAGCAGCGAGTCCAGGATCCCCCCTTGCAGCTCAGCGGTAAGACTGTGGTTGCAGGAGCTAGTAAGTGGCATGTTTATGTCTATTATCATTGTTGCATCCCCTTTTAAGTTTTACACACAGGGTCAGTTCTGTGTGGAAAAAATTGGTCCCATTGCTATCTGCACCTTGGCGCAAAGCAGCGTTGTGGCCAACTTCCTTGGAAACTGCAATCTGATCTGTAGGGAAAAA
>NW_005842000.1:2899549-2908697 GCF_000455745.1 Alligator sinensis
AATCTAACCTGTGGGAAAAAAAAAATAAAAGATTGTTTCCAGCAGCTGACAAACCAGTTCCCACCAGTCTTGCCATTTAAATACACGCTGCTAACATGAGCTGGTTTTTGCAGTTCAATTGCCATGTGTGCTGGGTAAGCATGCACACGGGTTTCTGAATATAGAAGCAGTAACTTAATGTTTACTTCTAGATACTTTACAGAACACCAGCATTTGGGACCAAATGCCATGGCCAGCTCTTCTGTCCTTCTTAGTCTTTTCAGTTTCTCCCCAGTGTGCTACCTGGCATGGCTTTTGTTGTATGCCTCATTGGGAGAAGATGCCTCTTTTCCTGCCCCGTGATGAGAACTCCTTAGAAGTTATGGGTTTCCTTGTTTTTTTCAGAGATTTCTATGGAAAGTTGTCTGGATAACAGACATTCTTAACCAGAAAAAGATTTATTAAAAACAGAGAAAATAGATCTAGATTTGCATTTTTCATAAATTTAAACTATAGAAGACTTTCTTGGCTTATTTTTTCCCCTCTGTAACACAGTCTTTCTCGTGTATCTTGTGAACACAGCGTTGTCTTCTGACCGCTCTTAGGCAAGTGTTATCCAGAGATCAACCGACTATTTTGTCTGGAGACCTCTCTTAAAAATCTGTATTTGTGGGGAAAGGACTGCCTTTTCCTAATTACCCCTTGGCACATTCCCATCTCCTTCCTGCCTCATCATTTTAAGTGTAAATGTTAATGAATTCCTGAGCTGGGACTGCTTGTGTTATCCTGAAAAAAGATTTTGGCAATGTTAGTGTTACGTATTTGTGTTTTACCAGGAAGAAGCTCAATCCTGTCTGTAGGGAATGATATTTTCCTCAAAGCCTTATGTCTGCCTTTCGTGTTTTTAAGATGCAGTCTTACTCAACAACATTGTCCAGAACTTTGGCATGCTGGACCTAGTAAAGAAAGTTCTGGCTAGCCACAAATGCCAGATGGACCGTTCGAGAGAACAGTACACACGGGATTTAGCAGGTATGCTCCAAGGGCATTCCAAACTCTTAGTCCTGCGATATCCAGTGCTCCCGCACAGCTTTTCTGTAGGAGAACATAGATTTCTTCCTAAAGCCAAAAAGTGCACTCTAAAGAGGTCTGGAATAGTGCCAAGAGACCGGTTAACCTGTTTTGCTTGTACTTCAGGGGTTGCAAGGGTATCAGAACCAGGGCGCTGGCCACTGGGAGACTTGTGCTAGGCCACGGCTGGTAGGTGCTCAACTCTTGTCCCCATCTCTGTTTTCAGCTTTGGAGCAGCAGTGTGACGAGCACCGCAAGCGGGCGAAGGAGCTCAAGCACAAATCGCAGCACCTCAACAACGTGCTGATGACTCTGACGCCAGTCTCTGTCCCTGCGCCTTTGAAACGCCCCCGGCTGACGAGGGCCACGTCGGGGCCAGCTGCCATAACTTCGCACGTCCTGTCCCAATCTGCCCAAATCGCTGTTGCCCCAGGAGTGCCAATTTCTCAGCTTGCCAGCCTTCCTCTCGGCAAAGTGGTGTCTGCCCTTCCGACGTCTGTGCTTGGGAAAAGCACGTCTCAGACTTCTGCAGTCAGCTCCCCTGCCTCGCCCCTATTGGGGGGATACACTGTACTGGCCTCGGCAGGCTCTAGCTTCCCCAACGCTGTGGAGATCCATCCTGACGCTTCCAACCTGACTGTCCTCAGCACAGCCGCCATACAGGATGGCAGCACTGTGGTAAAAGTGGTGAGCCCTTTCCAGTTGCTCACCTTACCGGGACTAGGCACTGCCATACAGAACGTAACACAAATGGCTCCCGGTGGGAGCACAATTGTGACGGTGCCGTCTAGTGCGGTTGAAGGTGCAACAGCATCAGATGAACACACCACAACCATTGAGGTGACCACAGTGGCAGAAGAGTCGGAGCAGAAATGAAAGGGGAACTCACCTGGAGGGACTGTTTCTGTGACATACTCTGGGTGAAGCTGCCTTTTTCTGTCTGTATTGAGAGAAGAAGGAGCAGCGTAAAGAGGGCACAGGGAAATGAGACTTGGAGAACGGCTAACATTGGTAATAACAAGGTGTGATCAGAGGGAGGAACCCCCCTCCAAAAAGGATGAAAAGGGAAGGATGAGAATTGCATTGTTCTGGTTTAAGGTCAAAAAGTTCCTCCTCTGCTTTTCAGGAATACATTATTCCATGCCTTGCTCACCAGCTCAGGATTGTCTCCAGACATCCTGGAGCAGAGAGTGTTAGAGGAACAGGGACGGGCAGGGCCACAGCACAGGGCAATGAACAGAAAGTAGCAAAGGTTAAGGAAATACCGGCCATTGAGCAGGCGAGTACCAGGTGTAGCTCCAGAAGCTGAGAGCCGGTGGCCAAGGTGTATTTCTGGGGTCTGGCATCATTCAATGACTGCATGAGTCCCAGGGAGCATCTGCTACTGCTACTTCCTAGCAGAGGGCAGGCTGGGAGGTCGGTGTCTGGGCAGAGGGCCAGTACAGGGCACGCAGCTGAATTCAACAGATGGTTACTTCTAAGAGATGCATGGCAGTGAAGTGAAAGCAGCCTTGGACCAGGGGAGATCCTCTAATGAGCAGCAGTCACAGGGCTGATGCAGGTGACCCTTGTTGTTGGTTTCTGCACATGACATTGGATTGGGACAGTTTAAAACGCCATATGTCAGTATTACCTGATGGGAAGCCTCCTCACTGTGATTAAGATGCTGGGTTCCCACATCTGATCATAGGGGTGGAGGAGGGAGAGTGGCTAGGAGGGTTTGATTCCATCCTGGGACGAGAGAAATCCACAGATGTGGGAAATCTGTAACCGCTGAGGATTAAGGGCCGCGTCCGTTTTCTCCCACAACCTGTACTTTCAGTTCGGGTTTGGTTTTTGTTTTGTTTGCTTTCTCTTAAAGCCAATCTTGCAGCTCTCTGGGTTGCGAAGTGGGTGTGTAGTGAGAAGGATCAGACTGTTGAACCTGCAGAGGTACTCATTAAACAGCAGCACCAACAGGTGTTTCAACTTCCTCCACTTCAGCAGGGTGTGAACGCTGAAACCTAAATGTCATCGCGTCCGCGCTGATTCTCTGCTCAGAAGTGTCCAGCCACGAGCCTTACTGATGTGGCTGCACGCTGTTGTCCTTTCCCATTGTGTTGGAAAGATGCTTTGTGGCTGCAAGATTTGAGAGGTGCCATTAGAATATGCGGTTCTTGAATAGTCTTTTGATTATTCAGTTCGCTCGCAGTCTTGCTACTGTCCTCAGTTTAAAAAAGAAAAAAAAAAAAGAAAATGCCAGCGTGCGTACATAAGGAGCTGTTTTCACCATCTCCAGCAAAAAGGGGTTGAAGCGTGGGTTTTCTACAAGCTCAGTTTGCCAGCGGCAGCAGCAGCAACAGGTCACTTTAATAACCTAATAAATATTTTTTTGAAAGAGTGCCGTCGGCGTATTGCATTTCCTAATCCGTGCCTGGTCGATTGCATCTCGTATTTACGTACAAGACTAGGCCAAAGCACGGCCGTGATTCGGATTTAAAGAAGCTCTTCCCTTACTCCCCCTGCTTCTCGCGTACTTTGCAAAGAAACACGGCAGATTCTTCCAAAACTTGGGGCGGGTTGTGTTGTTTCCTGCCCTAGCCTGGGATGCTGTTTCCCTCTGCCCCTATAACGGCGATCTGTGAACCTCTGGTGGTCTGTGATGTTTGGCCAGGTTTCTGCAGCTGGTCCCTGAGGCGCAGGAGCCCTGCACACCTCGACGGGTTCTCGGGGAGAAGTTTCAGTGAATGCACTAATCTAGAGATTTGGAGGGTTGGTCTTGTTCGCCTGGCCTGAAAAGCGAGAGGACTGACTGAGGTCCTTAAAGTGAGCAGAGACTTGACGCTGGCTAAGCTCAGGGCAGCATTGCTTGAGGCTTGAGTAGGAAGTTAGGTGGGAGTGAAGTGTCTTTTGTTTGTGATCCCAACCTCCTAGGAAGGCTTTAAAGGGTGGCAGCTCCACTGATTTGGGTGGGGGAAGCTGAACTCCCCCGGACTGCTCTGCGCTCTGTAGACCAACCTGGGATTCCTTACATCAGACCCCAGCAAGGAGTGAAGGGGCATTGCCTGCCATTTTTTCTAAAGGTTTGTTGACAGATGACAAAATTAACTGTTATCTAAATTACAGGAGGATAGGGGTTTTGTGTTTGCATTTTTTTTAACTCTGCGTTTGCTGGAGAGGAGGATGAAAATATACAGCTTCTCTGGGAATGGAACAAGCTCCTCCAGAAATGCGAATTATACCACTGATATCACTAGGTTTGTGAACAGAGAGAAGTTTTGCCTCAGACTTATTGCTAATGACATTAAGGGGCTCTTCTTCGCTCTTCACCCCAGGATGTCGGCCGTGCTTATGACAAAATTGTGTATACGTGACCAGCCAGCATGAATGGGAAGCAGGGTCCTCCCTAGACCTTTCATTCTCCTTATCTGGCCTCCCCATCCTGTCTGTGGGGTGCTGCTGTAGCAGAGTTTCTACACTGGGAGAAGCTGGAATGCATTTCTAACAGAGAGAAGCTTGCTAGAGAAGAGGAAGAAATTAGGGAGGGTTTAGCACCTGGAGACAAACTGTGAGACAAAAGGCTTTAGTGACTGAATAGGCTTGTGTGCGTGTGCATCCATGCATGCCAGGGCAATCCAGCAGAGACAAGAAACAGAGACGAAGTACCCAGTTGGATGCTGCGTGCAAGTTCTCTAACTACAGCACACTGGCTCTTGACCTCTTTGCATTGCAACACACACCCCAGGACTGTGGATCTTAGAATCACAGACAATGCGGGTTGAAGGGACCTCAGGAGGTCGCATCTAGTCCAACCCCCTGCTCAGCAGGACCAGCCCCAATTAAATCATCCCAGCCATGGCTTTGTCTACCCAGTCTTAAAAACCTCCAAGGAGGGAGACTCCACAACCTCTCTGGGCAGCCTGTTCTAGTGCTTCACTGCCCTCCTAGTGAGAGTTTTTCCTAATATCTAACCTCAGCTTCTCTTGCTGCAACGTGAGCCCATTGCTCCTTGTTCTGCCATCTGCCCCCACTGAGACCAGCCCAGCTCCATCCTCTTTGCAGCCCCCCTGCAGGGAGGTGAAGGCTGCTATTCAATCCCCCTCAGTCTTCTCTTCTGCAGACCTAATAAGCCCAGTTCCCTCGGCCTCGCCTCACGCGTCCTGCCCCTCAGCCCCAAACCATTTTCATTGCCCTCCATCGGCTCTCCCCAATTTGTCCACATCCTTTCTGTAGTGGGGGGCCCAAAACTGGACACAGGACTCCAGAGGTGGCCTCCCCAGTGCTGAATAGAGAGGAATAATCACTTCCCTCAATCTGCTGGCTCCTACCAATGCAGCCCCGGATGCTGTTAGCCTTGGCACAAGGGCACACTGCTGGCTCATATTCAGCTCATTGTCCACTGTCCCCCCAGGTCCTTTTCTGCAGAGCTGCTGCCCAGCCAGCTGGCCCCCAGTCTGCCCCGGTGCATGGGATTGCTCTGTCCTAAGTGGAGGACGCTTCTTATTGAACCTTATGAAGTTTCTTTTGGTCCAGTCCTCCAATTTGTTGAGGTCTCCCTGAATCCTAGCCTGACCAGCGTATCCACTACTTGCCTCCAAGCTTGGTGTCATCTGCAGACTTGCTGAGGGTGCACTCGGTGCCATCTTCCAGGTCATTGATGATGAAGACATCGAACAAAACCGACCCCTGGGGCACTGCACTTGATACCGGCTGCCAACTAGACATCGAGCCATTGGCTACTACCCTCTGAGCCTGATGATCCAGTCAGTTTTCTGTCCACTTTACAGTCCATTCATCCAACCCATTCTTCCTTAGCTTGCTTGTGAGAATGGTGTGGGAGACCAAAAGCCTTGCTAAAATCAAGATGTATCACGTTCGCTGCTGTCCCTGCATCCATAGAGCCAGCCGTCTCATCCTAGAAGGCAGCCAGGTTGGTCAGGCATGGCTTGCCCCTGGTGAGTCCATGCTGCGACTTCCTAATCACCACCTTCTCCTCCAAGTGCTTAGAAGTGGGTTCCTTGAAGACCTGCACCAGGGACTGAGGACCAGTTTGCAGTTCCCTGGTTTCTCCTCCTTCCCTTTCTTTAAAGATGGGCACTAGATCTGCCCTTATTTAAAAAAAAAAAAAGGAGCATCTTGTCTAGCTTGCAGCCAGCATCCCTGTTTGTCGAGAGTAGCAGTGAGAAATATGCTTGTGCTTCTGCCAACAGGGAAGGAAGAGATGGTTCAACAGCCTCATAGAGATGCTAACCAAGCCCGTCTGTCCCTCCCAACATGGTGCTACCAAGGGAAGCTGCCACGCCACGCCGCTGTGTGAAAAACACCAGGCCGTGTGCTGCACAACAGTTACTCGGGACTCGGCAGCGCCGTTCTCTTCTCTCTCTGGCTCTGCAACACGTGTCTAGAACATGACGAGATGGAGACAGAACAGGCATTAAAAATAGTGCAGGATTTGAAGTGGAGATTGTTTCAGACCCGAATCGGCATCTATGCTGGATGCTCTCAAGCCAGCGATACTCAGACTACAGCTCTTTGCAGCGTGAAAGGTGTTTGCTGAATGCGCTGGGTTTCTCCTTCCTGCACTCATGATTACTGCAGCCCATCTGCTTCTCTCTCTGTCAAGGTTAACTCGCATCCACAGCTTTTTCTTTATAGCTGGAGCCTTTGCAATAACTTACCTGCAGGGAGATATGCTGTAGGTTTTTTGGGTAAATGCTCAGCTACTTGGGGCTGAGCGCCGCTGCTCTAAACTGATCTGAGCCAGGCACCGGCTGCTCCAAGAACCCTCCATGGAGTCTTGCGGTGATACCTGGCGTGAGCCGGGGAGCTTTGTCACGAGGCCTGTCCTGCCCGCTCTCCCCTGCTCCATTAGGCAGAGGAGCCAGCGCCGTCTCAGGTCTGCTTCTTGGCACGTGCTCAGGGCTGCGCTGCCAGGCTGCGGGCCCTTGGGCTCACCACAGCAGTTGTTGCCCTTGTTTGATTTGCCGCACTGTGCCCGCTTGAAAGCGTGCCAGCTGGCTACCCCGGCGCTGCCCACCTGAGAGTTTCCTCTCCGGGAATTGTTATGTAGCAATTAAAACTACTAACGTTCTTAGAGGAAGGAAGTTGTATTTTCTGACTACTACTGTTAGTCCTGAATTCCTCTTAATCAAAAATAAAACTAGTGGAATTATGATGATGATAAAAAACCAAACCAAACCCAGAAGAGTCACCTGTCAAAGTCCTTAATATTTTTCAGGTAGAGTTGCCAATATTGATATCTTCATAGCCATACTAGAAATAGAGTACTGCATCATAGGCTCAGGATATCTTTCTACATTTGTATAGCATTAAGTAAATTGGGACCCTGATCCTAACTTAGGCCTCTGGGTGATGCTGCAATAGAAATGATAAATGCGTGAAAACAGCAGTTGCAAGCTTTCTAGAGGAAAAACTTTTTGAAGCATCTGGCTAGCTATTGATTATCAGAGGGAATGGCTGCGTGGTCCTTAGAGCTGTGGGATATTTTGTAAAAGGGATTTTTGTGTAGTGATGTTAAGGGAACCGCTGTCCTCTTCCTAGAGGCTTTTGCTGTTGTCGACGCCACCCGTGTAAGACAGACGTGGAGCACTATGCTGCCCTTCGTACCTGGGAGGGCCAGTTCGGGGAGAGCCATGTCTCCATGAGTTGCAACAGGTCTGGATTGCTCAGTAGACAGTGAGAAAAGGGCACAAAAACAAAGTTGTACCAAATCCTGCTATCACTTTGGACCGGTGGAGGCAGGTTGGCTACCAGCCACGTGGGACTTTTGTCACAGGGATTCCTCTTGCTGTGTCCTTCTGATGTGACGCCCCAAGTTGGAAGCCACGCTTCCACCTCCCTGCCTTCTCTCTTCCATCGAGCTAGTGATTTTTGATTCAGGAGCTGCTTGGACAAATCCAGTAAAGGAAATGGTTGGTGCATGCCAGAGTTGTAAGTCACTAGCTATCAAATATTTTGGGGTGTAGTGCTAGCACAAGGAGATCTCGGGGCTCTGCCCTTTCACTGCCTTCACTACTTCCTTCAAGGCAGGCAGAAAGAGGTGTGTGCATCCCTTTGCTGAAACCGTTTTGGGCCCTGCCTCCTGGGCCTGGCGTGTTTGCGACTACCGCGGCGTGAAGTCAGCTTTTGTTTTGAACATGTTCAGACGTCACGCTGCTTTACGCCCTCTGGGTGCCCTGAATCTGACACGTGGGCAGGGCTGGGCAAGCGGGTCTTGCCAGGCAGGCTGCTGTTCGGCAGCAGTTAGCACAATCTGTCTTCTGCTTTCCTCCCAGCAATCTTCACAACTCACATCGCACAGAGATTAGTGGAAAGGCCCTCGTGGGAGTCAGTGGGCACTGGCTCAGGATCTTGTTTCCTGTGTCGGGTCCTGTACTTCCACCGCGATTGAGACCGGCTCGATGGACTGGTGGGTACCAAGAGAGAAGGCAGGGAGGTGCAAGTGTGCCTTCCACCTAATGTGACACCTCAAGCTGGACACGGCAAGAGGAATGCCTGTGACAAACGTCCCACGTGGCTGGTAGCCAACGTGCCTCCACCAGTCCAAACTGATAGAAGGATTTGGTACAACTTTGCTTTTGTGCACTTGTCTCTGCGTTTACTGAGCAATCCAAGCCTGTTGCATACCCAGGCTCTCCTTGGACTTGCTCTCTCGGGTACGAATGGCAGCGTAGTTGTGCCAGTTCAGAGCTCAGCTTGCACTAGTTGCCAGGGAATTTGCCTCCGTGTGCTAGCAACCTCTGGTGAGCTCCAGGCTGCTGTGGCTGCCCCTTATTAGCACTTGACCTGGTTAACTGGAAGAGCCCTCCCAGTTTCCAGCTAACCACTTTGGGCGGCAGTGTAAATATACCCTGGGAAACTGGTTGTCCCATACAGGAGGTATGTGCCCGTCTCTGGGTAACTGTGCGGGTACTTCACTGCTGGGAAGAGGCCCCGATGTCCACAAGAAGCCGAATCTGTAGCATGAAGCAGTTCAGAAAAGACTGTCGGTTGTCTTCGGACCACCAGTCATTCATGTGTTTTTGAGAAAGCTAGAACTGGGTTGGAGATGAGTAGCCCCTGGGGGGGGGGGGGGGGGCACAAAGAGCCCCACACACCG
>NW_005842000.1:2908728-2915217 GCF_000455745.1 Alligator sinensis
GCAAGGCTACTAGCAGCAAGTTAACAATACAACTGAGGCATAAAGCAAAGGGCACAATTCCCTGTGCCAGTTAAAGGGCTTGTCACGTTCTCCAGAGGAAACTACAAACGTTGAACTTGGATCCCGGCAGGGAAGGGAACAGGAAATGCTTTCCATCTAGACCTTTAATTACAAATACAGGCTGTTTTCTGTGGGGTCTGGAGACACATTCTGTTCCAGACCCCAAAACAGTAATGGCTCATTTGGTAGATTTAAAAGGAGAATGTCTTCTTCCTCTCCAGCTTTTGGGTAAAAATGCAACAGTGCTGAGATGGGGCAGCGCTGTCCTATTTCCAGGAGAGAGGGTGAGAGAGGCCGGTGCCTTGCCCAGCATTGAACAGGGGGGCTCTGCTCGCTGGCCTCGGAAGTGTCCAGCCGATGCCCTCCGCACTGCATCGCCCTCTCCAATTGCTCATAATAAACAGCCGATGCAACGAGTCGCTGCTCGCAGCACGATTAAACTGCTCCCGGTGTCCTTCAGGTGAAGACCTGCTTGTTTATTAAGCAACAGAATTTAATTAACGGAGCCGATAAGCTGACCTGGGTGTTCGACACTGAACGTATGACGTGCGTGGTGGCAGGCGTGCTTGGGCGCGTGCTGGGATCCAGCAGCGAGACCCGGGAAGGCGCGGCACGGTGGCCAAAGGCAGGTGGCTAGAGGCACGGTAAAGCTGAACTCCAAAGTCTAATTGTTCACGCCGCTCCTTCGTAGCATGATACGTGCTGGGCCTGCTAGCCCGGCAGCATCTGGCTGCCAGCACGCGGTTCGAGTCGGAGAGGGCTGATCTGTTTCTCGCTCTCTAAAGGGATCTGATTTGGTTTGCTTCTTAAGACTGAGTTTCTGTTTGCTCTTCCTGAGACCCAAGGGACCAGACTCCACCTGTGCACACAGAGACCAGCTGCACGTCCTGGACCGACAGCTGACCTCGCATAGTCCTGGCTTGCTTCTCCTCCAGGAAGGAAGATGGTTGTGCATGGGTTCAGTTAGTTCGGTAAAGTGCTCGGGTCCCCGTGACGTTGCAGGAGCGTCCCGTGTTTTCCCGGATTAGGCTCAAACACTGCTCTGAAATACAATGCGAGTCTTGCGCAGGGAAGAACCAAGGGCTTTCAAAATGCTTCCTGTTCCCTCAGCCTCTCCACAGCAGTCGTGTGGTTTGCACGCGCGCTAGACGCCGTGTATCCGGTCCTGTTGCTGACCTGCTTGTGCCGGGGATGCTGACCATCCCGAGAAACAACGGGGTCTGTTGGGTAGGTGAGAGTTTGAGAGCAGGGCAGTGAGATGTGATGCTCTTGCTAGGTTTCCCTCTCCGTCTCCTCACTGTCCGGTTACAAGCACGTAGTGTAGGCTTGTCTACACGGGAAGTTTAATTTGGATTGAGGGAAGCTGTGAATTCAAAGTGGAATTGCTCTTCCTGGCTGAACCCCGGTGCAAAAGTACTAGCTTAATCCACTTCCCCATTTAATTGAATGTCTCCTGGAAGTGGATTCAGCTTGTTTGGTAGGAGATGCCCTTGATCTGGAATAAGTGCATGCACACGAACACAGGTTAGCTGGTCTGGAACAGCAATCGCTGGGGAAACTCCCTGGGCAGACAAAGCCCTAGGTCTTATCAGAGAAGGTTTGCCTTACAGCCACAGGCCTAGCTATGTAGGATGCCTCATTTGAGCAGACTCTTCGCTGCAGGGAGCTGGAGCAATTGGCCAGGGTTCACGGGGCAGGGCTGGGCCTAGATCCGCAGTCTCCTGGGTGTGCGTCCAGCCGGGGCCTGGTCGGTCGGCTCTCGGGCGCTGCCGTTCTCCCCTCCTTCCCAGGCCCTCAGGATTTCCCCTTCTGGGCCACAGAGCGGGCACCAGGCGCCGGAGAAGCCTCCCGAGAAGCAGTTATACAAGAGCCCGAGAACGTGCTGTTGACTCGATCAAAGGCCTGTTTGTTTCTTTGATAGCAGAGAAATCGAGACTCACGAGTTTAATTTCTCACGCTGACGTCAGCAGGAGCTTTAGGAGGTGAAAGGGCCTGGGGAGGCCCCAGGTCAGCGTAGCTGGCATCAGTAAAGGACATCTTCTGCTGGTACAGACGGCCACGTCTAGGGAGAGGTGGAGGTTGCTTCTTCGGGGAATATCTACCTAATCCTGCATCCTGTCCCAGGAGTTTCTTACCTCGGGGAGGAAAATCCCCGAAGCAGCAAGTCCTGCTGCCAGCAACAGGCATACTCCCCTTCCCATGGCCGGTCCTGGTTCCTTCGGGCAGCACGTGGTACCAGCTGTGAGGGCAGCGTGACCAGCTGAGCAAGCCCGGGGCTGCTCACCCGTCCTCCCGGGGCCGGAGGCGACCAGCAGAGCAGCAGGGGCAGCCACAGCTGCACGGCAGGTATTTGTCAAGAAGAGAAATGGAAACTGAAACTCAGACCTTTTTGGCTAAAAATACCAAGTGGCAGAGTTTCTCTCCTCGTTCTGTGCTGCTGGCATGCTAGCTCACAACCCTGCCTGCTCCCGGGCTTTCCTCGCTGGTGCAAAGGTTTCAGCAAAGGGATGCACACCCCTCTCTGAGCTCCCAGCACCTTTCTCCTACAGCTCTGATTAGCACCCTGCTCGGGGATCCTTTGGCAAGCTCTCCGAGACAAAGTCCTGCGCGAGCACGTGGCCTCTTCATCACGTGCTTGTTCCCATAGTCCGTAGGGAATCCACACTTGGCCAAACCTGGAGGAGACACCTCAACCTTGGATCTTCCTTACTTCCCGCTCCGGTTGGGTGATGTCTGCAGGACAGCTTTTGGGGTGGAGGCTAAGGCAATGGGATCAAAGCTAGTGTTCAAAAAAGAAGTCGTCTCCCCGCACCCTCCCCCATGAATGTGACACTGGTTTCAAGATCATGAGTGTTTTTAAAAATAGTGAAAACCAGGGGGGTTTTGTATGCATCTGCTGGGGTTTTGGAATCGGGACTTGTGGTAGGGGGTGATATCTTTTATTACACCAACTAGATTTGCAAAAAAATGTCTTTAGTTGCAAGCTTTTGGGCACAAGCACCCTTCTTCGGGCATAGGAGAAATGATTGTAAATGTCCTTCTGGGGTTTTGTGCCTTTACAGATCCTTTTTTTTTTAATTCAGACTTTTTTCCGCTGCAAGGAAGACTGGGAACTTCTTAATTCAAAGGAAGCTGAGAGTTGTAATTTTCTGTCCAGGTGTGAGACCAGAGGATACAGAAGAGTAGGCAGCACTCTAATGATTTTACTGTCCGGTGCAGGGCACCGGCTACAAACACCACCGAGCTTTGCAGCTCCTCGAGATGCCCCTGGCCGCAGAAAACTGGCACATCTTACCCGCAGAGAGCAGTGACCTGGGGCAGGCTGTAGATCTTTAGCACAGGGTTTTACACGCGTGGTCTCCTACCGCAGTGGCAGCTTCAGCTCCAGTTGTTCGACCTTTGATAGACTTAGTTGCCTTCTCTGCATTGCTTGCTGCTGCTCTATCAGCGCTCCAGCCCCCTTCCTTCTGCTTTCTGCAAGAGTTCATTGCTTTCAGCATTCAGGGCTTCTCCTTTCAGCGCTCCTCTACCCTTGACGAGGTGCCTTGTCGCTCAGCGTGGCCAGTTCTCGCTCTGTCTAGGTCAGGGGTTGGCAACGTTTTTGGGCAGAGTGCTAAAGACACCGGCAACTTGACCTCGTAAGATGTTGGCATGCCAAGGGCAGATGGCGGGGGAGCAACGAGGGGCATGATCCTTGTTGTAGCCATGTAGCCGAGCCCCTTCTCCGCCCTCCACACAGAGGCCAAGCAACATGCCTTCAAGTGCCACACTGGCACCCGTGCCAGGGGTTGCCTACCCCTGGTCTAGGCTGATAAGCAGCTGTCTTTGGAGCACTGTCTTCCCTGTCTCTGGTTCCTCCATTCAAACCAGATTTTCTCCCCCTTTTTTTTTTTTAATTGGTTTTGTGCTGTTCTCTCCCCCTTTAGCAGGTTGACCCTTCTCAGGTGCCCTGCTGTTGTGGTTCAGCGGTAGACTCTGTGTCTGCTATGTTGGAGACCTGGGTTTGATGCTTGGATGCCATCAAAGCTCTGGACTCAGTCTGGCCTTTGGAGTCTGCGTCCACGGGCTGACGGGGGGATGGCAGGTCTGGGCAGCCTCCACTCCTGCCTCGGCTTACGCATCCAAGCCCCGCAAAGGCATAGCTGGCATGCTCCTCTCCTTCCAAGTGGGGCCTTTCCCAGAGAAATGCATTGGACCTGGAATGGCTCATGGTTCGGCTGGCTGCTGGAGCCACCCACGGGCTTGCTCTGTACCGGCAAACCTGGCACCCAACTCAGCAGGTCTGCGGTATGGTGGCTGGCTTCCAGCCCACTGCTCTTCCTGCCCTGTGGTGACCACATCCTATTTTCCTTTTAATGTTGTTTGTCACAATGAGGAAGTTGCGTCTTGGCCGCTGGCACGTTGGAAGCAATTGTGCTCCTCGGGCCTCATTGCTCCGGCGCGTGTGCGCTGCGGGTCGGACACCTTTAGGGATCTGGTGGACCCGGTGCATGGCTGGGCGGTCAAGACCTGTCCCTCGCACAGCTTCGGCTAAGATCAAGTGGGGGCATCCGAACCCCAAGACCTCCAGGCTTGGGCCTGCACGTAGGATGCCTGCCAGTGGGTTTGGGAGTAGGGCGAGAGCCTGGGCCGGAGGATGCTCGCCAGTTGTAGCGCCGTACACGGTGTTTAGAATGACCGAGTTCTGCCGGCTCAGTTGATACGGTTTTGAAACGATTGAGTTGTGCTCAGTTGATATGATTTAGAACTGATTTGGCTAATTTGACCTGGAATATGAAATATTATTATTATTATTATTATTATTATTATTATTACTATTGTTATAGTTATTATTATAAAGAGCAGCCTCTGCCCTGGTAAATGCCTTCCAGTCCCTTTGTTCCCAAGCCTCCCTTTACCATGGCTGTTCACAGGGATGCACCATTCCCTCTCTGCTACCAAAGCAATCTCATCAATTTTTCTCCAGCCCAAAGCTCCCCCGTCTGCCTCCACTTATGGACCACCACGGAGGGGAGTGAGGGCAACGGGCTGCGCTGCAGCCGGTAGAAGTTACACCGTGGTCATTTACCCATTTTACTGCTCTGGCTCGGCTTCGCTTATCCTAGCATAGCTGTCCCATCTGTCCACTCCTATGAGGGATCACCTGCTGCACTTCCCTGAGCATCTTCCTTCCATAAAGCAGTTAAGTGCTTGGCCTCCCCTGAGCCCTCTGCAACCCCTGCCTTTGTCTGCATGCCTGGGAGGAGAGAGGAGGCTGGGGCCGGAAGCGCCCCCCACCCTGCAGCAGATGTGGAAATCTCCTCCCCCTCCAGCCAGCCCCTTTGCAAACCTATTGTCAAGCAAAGGGCAGCGCTTAAAGTTAAGCTCTTAGCCTGGGGGGTACTCTGGTGTTTTCTAACCCAGACTTTCCCTGTAACAGCTCAGAACGGGAAGCCAGAAGTTGTATCACTTGTTGGCAGACCACGTTCGCTGGGTAAACGTGCCCTCATTTCTTGGGTGTGGGTCCAAGGACACAGGCAGACAAGGCTCTTTGGGCAGATGCAATCTCTTTTATAAGCCCAACTAAATAGTTGGGGAAAAGTTCTTTGCAAGCTTTCAGGCACAAGCCTTTTTACCAGCTACTTTCTATCCCCCTGCACCTACCTGTCTTGCACCTACGCTCTCCCGTGGCCTCTGCGCGTAGTTGCATTTGCACAGACCTGGATGCTGCTGGCCTCTCCCACCCAGGAGCCGCCCTTCATCTCCCCGTGCCCAAAAGCTTGCAAAGAACAATTTTCCCAACTATTGAGTTGGTCTAATAAACGATATCACGTTGACTCAAAGAACCGTGTCGGCCTGTATCATTCCTTGAGCCCGTCTATGTCCACAAGCCGGAAAAGAGGAACCCCCCAAAACTGCCCCGGGCCCAAGGGCTCCGGGCGCTCGTGAGCTGGCAGACGAGGGCACTGTGCGCCTCGCGGGACGGGGCTGTGCGTGGGGCAGGCCAGGCGCCTGCTCTGTCCGCGGGGCTTTGCAGACCCTGGCGTTTCGGCGCACGTCTGTGTTCACGTCCCAGAGCCATTCCTGCGTGGCCCCCAGTGCCCTGGAGCTGGAGCCGGATCCTTCCTCTGCCTGGCCCCCCCACCCCCCGGGCTGCTCTAGGAAATGGAAAGTGAAACTGTAACAGAAAGGAAACCAGCCTTGCTTCACCCCAGGGAAGGGGGGCAGAGACTAGACCCCGCGCCCGGAGGCAGGGGCAGCCTGAGGGGAGGGCAAGCCGGGGTCCCAAAGGGTGCAGCAGTGTTGTGTGTTTTGGTGGCGGTGACGTTTGGGCACGGAAGTGGCTCTCTTTGCCTTTCAGCTGGATCCCCCGATCCCCACCGTCCCGCTGCTCCTGCTGCCAGCCGCCCCCGGCCGGTGCTCGGCGCTGGACAGGGCGGCGGAGCTGGC
>NW_005842000.1:2915476-2934277 GCF_000455745.1 Alligator sinensis
CCGGCCCCGGCCCCGCTGCGCCGCCCGCCTGCTTCTCCGCGCCCCTCGGGGGTGCTCGCTTGCGCCCGCTGCACGGCCCAGGGCGGCCCCTCTCCCGCTTGCGGGCCCCCGGGGTCCGGGTGCAGGACCTTGAGTCCCAGGCCGTGCCCCAGGGACCCAGGCTCCTTTCCGCCGAGCACCGGGGTCCGCTGCTGCAGACGGACCCATGCCCCTTGCCCTGTGCCCGGGGCTCCTGCGCTCCCCAGGGTCCCACGCCCCTTGCCCCCGAGCACGGGGGTCCGCTGCTGTATAGGGACTTATGCCCTGTGCACTGGGCGCCTGCGCTCCACAGGGACCCAGGCTCCTTTCTGCTGAGCACGGGTGTCCACTGCTGCAGAGGGACCCGTGCCCCTTGCCCTGTGCTCCCCAGGGTCCCATGCCCCTTGCCCCCGAGCACGGGTCCAGTCCCTTTGGGAAGCTGGCTAAAGTGTCAGCGTCCACCACATTGGGTGCTGCACGCTCTCGCGACCTGCTGTGCAAGGGGGAACTTTGTTGCAGGAGTTTTAGACAAAGCCGTGGTGGGATGATGCAGTTGGGGCTGGCCCTGCTTGGAGCAGGGGATTGCACAGGATGTGACCTCCTCAGGTCCCTTCCCACCCTCCTTGTCTCTGAAAGTACCAAGGGGTTTTTTAGGAAGGTTTTTTAGCATCTGTCTTAAGGACCATCCCTCCCTGGTGTGCCCGTGGGGCAGGATAGCTCTGTCGCGGGAGCAGGATGGCCTTTCTCTGATGGGAGTTGAGTATTTGGCCCACAGAGGACAGACACTCATCTGGCCTCCTGAGGTCCCTTGCAACCCTCGTTTTCTGTGATTCCCTGATAAACTGACAGCCTGCTGGTTTTGTTTGAGACCCCCGGTCAGTGCTAATATTGCGGGGCACTCTTAAAAAGACCTCGTGGCAGCCCGGGCTGAGAATCAGCGTTTTCAACAAACCAACTGCAGACGCTCCCTCGGCCTGACGGAGGGCATCTGTGCTCGAAAGCTCGCAATGAAGAATTTTTCCAACTATTTGAGTTGGTCTAATCACAGAGATCGGATTTACCCTAGGGACCTTGTTTGCTTTAAACCAAAAAACTTTAGAAAGCAACTTGAAGGTGAAATGGCAGAACAGGAAAGCACAGGCAGGGCAGGGGGATTGGATCAGCAGAGACCAGGGAGCTGGATCTTGTAACCGGCTAGTGGTTTACTCTGGTGCCCCCAAGGTGTTAACTAAGCCCTTTCTCTTGACTAATTTAATCAGTCTGGCCTCAGTCTCCTAACAGCCTCTCCATGCCCTGCCCTGCCCCCTTCTATCGCTCTTCTTGCTTTCTGCCAGGCCATTCCTAGCATCTGACAAAAGAGGGTGTCACGAAGCTTGTTATTCTTTGAACCCTGCCCTGCTTGTTCCCTTTGCTATGAGGTTTTTAAGTAAGTAATAATGTATTACGCTGTGCTTGGTGCTGTACAAAGAGCAAAAAGTTGGTTCCTGCTTTACCATCTGCAGCGGGGGTTAGAGGCACGATGAGCCGGTCTCTGCTCCTCCTAACTGCTGTCAGCTTTTTTTTGCAGATGCAAAAGGAGGGACTGGGGGGGGGGACACACCTGGGAAGTTGCCTGGGGGCCTTTCTCATCGCCTCCCGTCAGGTCTTGAGCAAGAGTGAAGTAATGGTGGTTGTTGCGGCCGGTGCGTGTCTTGGACCAGGCGGGCGCTTGCGGGGCAGAGGTCCACGGAGCTGCTTGCAGCAGGACGTGGTGGGGAGGGGAGGGGAGCCCGGGTCAATGCAGGTGCCAGAGGGGGACCGGTCCCTGGCGTGTGCCGTGGAGGAGGTCGCACCCGGAGATGGGTGGGCAGCCAGGGCCAGAAGCAGCGTTGCTCCGAGGAGAGAGGCCGTGTCCGGTGGGTTTGCCGGCTGTGCCCGTGTATTGGGGTGGGAGGACCATGCAGAATCATAGGCAGGAGCTCAGGGGTCACAGCCGGTGCAGCCCCCTGCTCCAAGCAGGACCAGCCCCAACTACATCGTCCCAGCCAAGGCTTTGTCTGCCCGGGTCTTAAACACCTCCAAGGATGGAGATCCCACCACCACTCTGGGGAACCCCTTTCAGTGCTTCACCACCCTCCTCGGGAGAGCTTTTCCTAATATCCAACCTCACCTTCCCTTGCTGCAGCTTGCGCCCATTGCTCCTTGTCCTCTCGTCTGTCACACAGCGAAGTAGGGCTGGAGGGGACGTCAGCAGATCTCCCTAGTCCAGCCCCCTGCTCAGGGCAGGGACATCCCATCCATTCCCTGGCCTCTCCAGCTAGTCTTTCCAGGACTGAGGCACCGTCGTAGCTTGAGGCCGGCTGTCGGGAGGAACCGTTTCTCTCACTTGTTGCTGCTGAAGCCCCTGATTCTTGCCCCGTCTCTTGTGCACGCACAGCCCAGCGGACGGCCTCCCTCTTCGTACCAGCCCTTTTGGCATTGGGTGCCACGGAGCTGGTCCCCATCGAAGGAGGGACTGACTGTATTTAGAGCAGCACATTTCATCATCTCTGGTCAATTATTAATCGAAGCAAAACCTAGCTGTGAAGGCGCTGGACCAGGTTGTCTTCCTAGCCATTTCCTTGTAGCTGGTTGGAGCCGGGGTGTGACCAAGAGCAGAATCCAGCCCTCGCGTCCAATCCGTACGTGTCTGCGTGTGCGCAGGACTTTGCTTCCTTTAAGAAAATGCATGTATTTCTACCGAGCAGCTTTGCCCAGAGAAGCCTCCGCTGCGCTGGGGCTGCACAGACGCGACAGACCAGCCCGCAGTGTGCTCAGCGTGTAAAGGGGACGCTCTTATTAGCATTTATTTTTTGGAAGAGCAGCAAACGAAGTAGCTGTGAGGCCGCCAAGTGTTGCACCTTGGGCTCCAGGGTCTGCTTGGCCACAGGGGCAGGGTAGCCGTGTAAAAGGAGTCGCGTAGAAGGGACGTGGCCCCTGTGAGACGTACACCTGGATCCAAACGTGGCAGCGTGCGCGGGGTTATGTTGTCAGGATCAAAGACGCGCCAGGGCGGGCTGGGTCAGAGGTGGTGTTAGAGACTCGGCACCGTCCTCCGAGTCGCGTCCTGCCGATGTCTCGGGTGCTTTCTAAGGGAGAGCTCGGTGGGGCTGGGGGTGATTCCCCAAGTACCCAGCGCAGCCGGGCGTTAGCGCTGTTGTTTCTCTGATCGATAGTTGAAGCCATTAAGGAGCCTCCTAGGCAGGGATGAGTGAGCGGAGCCGCTCCAGGGCCCAGGGCTTCCCAGCCTGTGTCAATATTGCATTATCTTTGCTTGGCCATTGCATGTGGGCAGGCCTTACGTGCCCTGGGGCCTTTCTGTTGCTCCACAGAGGAGACCTTTCCCCTGCAACCACAGAGACCTTTGTCCCCCACAGAGTCAGATTTGAGTTTTCTTATCTCCTTTTCTGTTGTTATTTTCTAGCATTGTTTTTGCTGGATTTTCACCAGTCAGGGGGTAATGTACGGCCAGAATAAACCCTGCTGCCTCCCAGGGGCTCCGCTCGCTGTTGCATCACGGCGTCTAATCCGCGGGGTCCCAGGTGGGGACACCTTGAATTAAGGGTCGAGTCTGGGCAGGTGTCCAGGTTGTAGCCGAATTGGTCTAGAGGAAAAGGCAGTCAGGACTCCTAGTAGAGGGGGTATCTTTTACGAGACCAACAAGATTTTTGCAAAAAAAATTAATTTCTTTTTTTGCAAAAATCTTGTTGGTCGTATAAAAGATACCCCCTCTACTAGGAGTCCTGACTGCCCTCGCCTGGGCAGGCATCGCTGTGCCTGGAGCCGAAGAGAAACTGCACGCCGTTGCCTTGAACTTCTCTCCAGATCGGTTTCCTCAAGACAGGCTCGGCCGGGGGGAGTTTCCTTCAGCGCAAGGATGTTTTGAAATGCGGTGACCGAAAAAATAAAGGAGCCGGATGGAGCCAGGAGGCGGGGATGCCTCTGACGAGAGACGGGGCTGGGAGTAAAAGCAGCTCCGGAGCTGCTGGCCCTTCGAGAGGAGCCGCGAGGACCGGCGCCTGGGCTGCGCGTGTCCAAGCGCTCACGCTTTTCTGCTGCGGGCGGGCGGGCGGGCAGCTTTCGCGCTCTGGTAGATGACGCCCTGGAGAAGCAGGTGCGTTGCTACCGCCCTCGCCAGCCCAGCCAGACCCACCACACAGCAGCAATCTGGGCAGGGGCTCGGTCTTCCCAGGCGGCCTGGTCCTGTGACCCCATTTCCCCATCATGTTGCTGCCCGGCAGAGGCGCGCGCTGCCTGTCCGCACGGTCTATGCACCCAACCTGTCTACGGCGCGTTATTCCTGACCTGCCAGCCACGTCTCCCGTGTCTCGAGACGAGCGGGGTCAGGCCCACGCTGCGCTCGGCGCTGTACAAACATGGCACAAATGACAGTCCCGGCCCCAGAGAGCCCACGTGATCCCAGTCCCTCCCCCAGATTTCTCCTTGCTGACCGTTGGAGACACTTGGGTACACTCCCAGCTTTGTTATCAGCTCCGCCTTTTATTTTGCTGCTCTCAGAAAGGGTTTGAGGAGCAGCCTGGCGTGTTGGCCTGGGCGAGAGAGCAGATTTCTGCAGATCCCGTGGAGTCGGGCCCGTTCCCCCGTGTTGCACTTCCAGCTGCTGGGGTAGAAAGCAGCATCTGAAGGGGCCTTCACCCGTCCTGGAGCTCAGGGGTTCCCCTGGCTCTGAAACGGCCTCGTGCGGTGGCTGTCGGCAAGTCACGTTACCTCGGGGCAGTAGCTGGGGAGAAAGTGCGTAGCCGGCTGGGTGGGGGCCTGCGCAGCATGTTGGCTCGTGGTCCGACACGCTGGCGATGCTGAATCCTGATGAGAGATGATGCTTGCTGTTGCTGCGGTGTCCCTAGGGCGGCCGGCAGCTGCTCCACGGGCGCCTGGGAGGATCCAGTCCCTGCCCAAATTGTTGCTGCGTGCCAAGACGAGAGCGTGGCCCGGATCCCCTCTTCCCCGGCACGCACCGTGCAGCCGAGTCCCGCGGCGTGCTGTGCCAGCGCTGTGCGAGCCTTGCCGAGACACCTTGGGCTTGGCCCCAGCGCCCAGCGTGCTCAGCATCCACGAGAGGGTCCTCGCGCTATCCCCGGGGGTCTGGGCGATTGCAGCAGATACGTCAGATCCAGACAAACACGCCGGGCTTTGTGACTCAGCTTCTGGTCTGCAGTTTGGTCACGTGCCCGGGGCGCGTGTGGTGTTTTCTGCAAAAGTTTTGCAACAAACACACGGCGATGAGTCAGGGCTGACTTATTTCTAGTCACAGGAAGTGGAGGGCTGGTGTCAGCGACCGAGTCTAAATGGAGTGGCACAAACCAGGCCAGGCGCCTCTTTCGGGGTGTCGAAGTCACTTGCCCGGGCAGGCTGCAGCAGCGTTGCACTGAGCCAGGACTTTGCGTGGTCTTGGGAGCTACACGGCACTGGGGGAGATCAGGGCTTGGTGGGAAGATCCCAGAGGAACCCGCTCCTGGAAGGCATCTTGGCTGGGAGTCTTGATTGCACACGGTCATTAAAAATGCCCCGGCCCTGGGGGCGCAGTCGGGATTGTGCCCGGGGCACCTTGCAGCCCTGGTAGCTGTTCCCTCTGCAGCACCAGGGGAACGTGGCCTGTGTCTGAGCCCAGCCCGCTGCTGCTTGGCGCTGTCCTGCGTTCGAAAGCTGCCCTGCCGCAGCCCCGGGGCAGGGAAGGTCCTTGTTTGCGGAGCGAGCGCTTTGTAAGGTGTGTGCAAGGCCGCCCTGTCGGAGGAGCTGCTGCTGCCCCTTCGGTGTCTCCTGCAGGGAGCCCGAGCTGGCTCTGCATGCAGGGATGAGTGATTCATTGCCGAGCGAGCCAGCTGCACGCCTGGCCCCGTGACAGCCCTCCAGCCTAGGAGGCAGCCCGCAGACTGCCCTGGGGCTGGGAGCAGTGCCCCGTCTTCAGCTTTACAGCCCCCAGCCCCCTCCAGCTTCCTCCCGACACGTGTGGTATGGTCGGTGGGTCTCCCGTACTCTGCTTACCCAGGGCACAGTCTGGAGTTTGCTTGCACCCGTGTCCGTGGGGCCTGAGTCACCCTCCTCCTTGCATCTGGACTTGGAGGCTTTGCAGCTGCCCGGGCGGGGTGTTTTTGGAGCTGCCTGTCTGCACCCCGGTGTCGGATCATAGCTGCGCTGGTTGGTGCAGGCGCTTGCCGGCCCCAGAGGGAAGGGCTGGCGGGGGTGCCGGTATAGCCGGGGTGCAGGGGTCCCCTTCTCCCTGTGAAAGCCACTGCCATCTGCCCCCGCACGCCCAATGCTGCCAGAGCCACTTGCATCCACTGGCTGCCAGCCCAGGCTCCTTCCCCATGCTCTGCCGGCCCCGCGGCTGCTCTGCCCCACCCCAGCATGGACCTGGGGCAAAGCCAGGCAAGAGAGAAAGGGAGGGAGCTGGCTGGGAAGAGCAAACAGGGGAAGGTGCCTGGACTCCAGGGGTGAGTGGCTGGGCTGAGCCCCGTGGCCTCAGGTCCTTGGAGCCCAGACGGGACGTCGCAAAGGCCCTGCGTGGGTCTGCGTGGCGTGTTTCCCGGAGGACACTCCTCCGTGCTGCGGTGCGGGGCTCGCACCCACCAGGTCCCAGCGCTGTTCAGAGCGTGACCCAATACCCTGGGCAGCTGCTGCCCTTGATTTTGCTGGGACTGAGCCGTGCTGGCCCTGCCATCCGTGCTGCCGCGTGGGTTCAGGCTGTCCGCACAGTCCACGCAGCAGAGAGCCGTCCCCACAGAGTTCACCTGCTCCTTGCTTCTTTCTTCCCACGCAGGCATTTAAAACGTGGACCGCCGGCCCGAGACGACCTGCCTCCCTGGGACCCCATGGCTCCCTTCTGACCCTCTTGTTGCCGCCGCGTTTCGCGGGGCCCTGCGGGACGATGCCGGCCACCAACGGCTTCGTGGCCACGCCGCTGGCGAACCTCCAGAAGCAGCTGGACCTGTGCCTGGTGTGCTCCAAGTGCAGCGTGCGGGAGAACGAGACCACCTACCAGTGCTGGGAGGTGGAGCACAAGTGCATGCACGAGATCCTGCTGGCCCGGGACAAGAGCAAGAAGAGCAAAGCCTGGCGGAAGGTGGGGCGGCGGCCGGGCTTCCCCAACCCGGTGCGATACGAGGTTTGCCGCTACTATGTCGTGGGCGCAGGGTGTCAGCGGCACAAGAACCACTGCACCTTCGCCTGGAGCCGGGAGGAAGCGGCCGTGTGGAACTTCGAGAGGCAGCACCAGCTGGAGCGCCACGTGCTGAAAGCCCTGGTGCTGTCGGCCCAGGCCACGGGCTGCCCCGACGGCCCCCTGAGCCTGGGAGCGCCCAGCACGGCCGGGGAGATCCTGAGCGAGTTCGGGGGCGAGTTTCAGGAGATCTGCTGGCTCTGTTTTTGCCAGAGCCCCCCACAGATCTCGCTGGAGGGACCGGCGCGGGTCTGCGAGGTCCACCGGACGTGGGAAGCCCTGCTGGTCCACGTAGTGGCCGACTCCAGCCTGAAAAAGCAGTACGTGCCCATCCGGCCCTGCCCCGAGCTGCTGCCGCGGCTGGACTATTGCAGGTTCGTCTCCCGCAACGCCCCCTGCAAGTACAGGCTGCAGTGGTGCCGCTACGCGCACAGCGAGGTGGAGATGGCCGTGTGGGAGGCGGAGCGGCGGCACGAGCTGGTGCGCGCGGACCTGCTGCTGCCTGCGGCTCCCAGCGGCAAGAGCAGCGAGTGCCTGTCCCAGCTCCGGTCCCAGCCCCAGCTCCAGTTCTACTGCCGGGTCTGTCTGGTGACCTTCAGCTCCCAGGAGAGCTTTGAGAACCACTGCTCCTCGGTGGAGCACGCCCAGATGCTCTCGGCCGATGCCCTGGTGCAGTGGACTTACCGCACCCCGCCCTACAAGCTGACAAAATTCATGCTCTGCAGCAGGTGAGGACCCGACGGGGCATGGCGTGTGGAGGGCTCGATGCTGGCTGGGGTTTGGAGGAGAGGGGGTTAGCTTCTCCCTGGACGGGGGAGGGTGCTGGGGTGCCTGACCTCATGTGGGGTAAAACAAGGCAGATGCAGCGCGGGCTGGCAGCCTCCAGGGAGAAGGGCTCGTCTTGGTCTTAGAGACACGAAAGTCTCTGGGACCTGTATTGCTCGGAGGGTGCAGCCCCAGCCCTGGTGTAGACAGGCTGCAGGGAGGTCCTGCACTTACTGGGCAATACAGGTCCCGGCAGCCGTTGCAGTAGCAGGTGGCTCCTCACCCGGGCACGGAGCAGAGGGGTGGGAGCGTGGCCGTGCCACCGGGTGCCCAAGTCACCTGGCAGCTGTGTTGCATGCACGGTGCAGAGCAGACATCTGCGAGCTGGGTGAGCACTGCACCCAGGCCCACTCGACGGCCGAGCTGGAGGAGTGGATCCAGAGGGCGAAGGTGGCCAAGAAGAACAAGAAGTCGGCCAAGGAGGACGGGCTGCTGGCCTACCAGGACCGGCTCATCGCTGAGTACCAGGAGAGCTGCAACGAGGTGTTCGTGGTAAGTGGGGAGCACGGGAGAGGCTCGGAGGCGGCTGCAGCACTGATGCATGCAAAGCCCGTGTGCTGGGCAGGCTGGCAGCGTGCAGGGAGCCCGTGGGGGCACGTAGAGACATGCGAGGGCGGGTGTTGGTGGATGCTGTCATGTCCGTGTCCCTCTGCCCTTGTGGGCGAGGGTGGGGCCGTGCGCCTGCAGCGGGGCAGGGCCGTGGTGTTAAATGCATCATCCCTTGCAGCACGGGCACTGCAAACATCACGACCCCAGGCTGCCATGCCAGGGCCTGGAAGCGGCCTAGAGTAGAGTTGGGGGTAAATGCGTGACCGCGGGGTGCGACACCGGGGCTATTCTTGTGCCTCTCCCGCCAGCTGTCTGAGCAGGTGGACGGCGTCACGGTCACGTGCAAGCAGCCCCTGCGGCTGCAGTCCGAGAACAGGAAGGCGAAGTACAAGTGGAGCTTCAAAGTTCACTCCCAGGTGAGGCGGTGGGAAGGGAGTCAGGGGACAGGTCCGTCGTGGCGGAGCCCTAAATTGCAAGGGGGCTAAAACTCGAGCACCGCAGCTCTTGGGAGCTTTGAATAGCAGGAGAGGTCCTTGTGGGGTGTGGGAACGGCCCCGCGGATGGCGGCTCCCACCAGAGAGTCTGTCCCTGCTGCTGGCTGTGATGGGGGAGGCGGAGAGGGGCTCGTCCCCCTTCGTCTCTACAGGGCTCCCTTCCCTTCTCGTTGCCAGCTGCCCCTGCAGCACGTGGCTCTCCTGAAGAGAGATCCCGGAGCCACGTTCTTCCGGGCGGGGGACGGGCTGCCCCGGGGCCTCACCTACCTCCGGGGGGAGCGGTTCCCGGTGGCGTCGCCGTCCACGCGCGTGGTGGAGGTCTGCATGGAGTGCTGCACCTTCGGCGTCTATGACCAGTGGGTGGTCTTCGACTTTGGCACCCGCCCCGTCCTGGTCCGCAAAATCCAGGCCAAGATCGGCCGCAGGGAGACCCCGCGGCACATCCCGGCCCTGCCGGAGGCCAGCTGCATGGTGGACTTCGAGCGGTGGCACAGTGGGAACCGGGTGATAGTCCCCTGCATGCAGCGCACGGGCGACGACTTGGACTTGCTGGCCAAGTACAAGGCACCAGCGCTGTCCCTGGGGTTTCAGCCCGGAGGCACGGCGCCCGTGCCCGTCACCCGCCTCAACTACCGGGAGAGGATGCATGACTTCCTGTTCCGGGAGGAGGAAGCAGAGCAGACCCTGATCACCAAGTAAGTCCCCAGCGTCCATGACCGGTCTGGGGGCATGAAGGGCCTGTTTTCTGCCCAGGCCTGCAGTGGTCTAACCTCTGTCCCCTGCTGACAGCCCTCTTGCCAAAGCCTGGCCCATTTGCTGGGTGTCTTCAGCAGGTGACGAGACCAGCTGATGTTCCCCCTCGCCTGCCACGGTGCTCCATGGTGCAGTTAAAAGCAGAGCCGGGTGGTGTTTAAGCCCCGCTCGTTGTGGTCTTGCCTGGCTGGTGCATGGGGCAGGGACTCGGGTCGAGGCGGGGAGGATCCTAGAGCCGTGGGGCTGGAAGGGACCTGGGGGCTGCACCGTTGACCCTGCTGCTCTCTCCGCCCCAGGCTTAATTTGCAGGTCACCATCACCCCGAGCCCGATGCTGCAGACGCTGTCCGTGGGGATGCAGTTCGCTCCCCCGGGGGACCTGTATGCTGAAGTGCCCACCCCGTTCGCCCTGACGCCGGACACCGACGAGGGGTCCGTGACCACCGCGTTCTTGGCGCCCGTCCCGCCCACGGACAACCGGGTGTTCGAGGTCAAGGTGGAGAAGAAGGTGACCATGGAGAAGAGCCTCTGGCTGAGTATCCCCCAGAGGTGCTGCCGGGAGCTGGGCTTGCAGGCCGGTGTCTCCCGCCTGGTGCAGATCCAGTTCCAGATCGACCAGCTGCAGTTTCGGTGCTGGCACTGCGCGGTGGACGGCCTGCTGGACGAGCGGCTGGTGCTGCCCGACGTCGCGGCCTGCTCCGTCCCGCACTCCCCCAGACCCCACCTCCTTGGGAACGCGAAGCAGAAGCTGGCTGTCTCCTTCATCACTGGCCAAGCCACCGGCCCCCGCCTGGTCCCTCCTCTCCTCATCTATGGGCCTTTCGGCACTGGGAAGACCTTCACCTTGGCCATGGCCACCCTGGAAATCCTCCAGCAGCCCAACACGAGGGTGCTGATCTGCACCCACACCAACAGGTGACCTGCAGGCACCAGGGGAGAGGCTGGGCTGGAGGGATGGCTCTGAGCTGGTTGCTCCAGGTGCACGAGGGGTGGGCAAAAGGGAGGGTGATGACACGGCAACTGATCTTCTATGGAGCGTGTCCTCGTGCATGTGCACAGCAGGCTTTTTGCACGTGCGCGGTGCTGTTTGCCAGGTGTACGTGGGGGCCCGGAGCTCAGGGAGGCTTGTGCCGGTCTCCCTTGCCCCAAGAGCGGAGCTCTCCATCGACCGTGTCTCGAATCCAGCTCACGTGTCCTCTCTTGCTTCCAGCGCGGCCGACATCTACATCCGGGAGTACTTCCACGAATACGTCGTCAGTGGGCACCCCGGGGCGGTGCCGCTGCGCATCAAATACACGGACCGCCCCATTGGCACGACCGACCCCATCACTCAGAAGTACTGCTGCCTCACCAAGGACCAGAGTGTCTTCCGGCACCCCACGCCGGAGGAGATAAACAGGCACCGCATAATCATCACCACCTCCATGCTGTCCCAGAACCTGAGGGTGCCTCCGGGCTATTTCACCCACATCCTGATTGACGAGGCTGCTCAGATGCTGGAGTGCGAAGCTCTGATTCCTCTTTCCTATGCCACCCTGGAGACCCGCATTGTCCTCGCCGGGGACCACATGCAGATCACCCCCAAGCTGTTCTGCCTGGGGGGCGAGCAGTCCGCAGATCACACCCTCCTCAACCGCCTCTTCCAGTATTACCAGAAGGAGAAGCATGAAGTGGCCAAAAAGAGCAGGATCATCTTCAATGAGAACTACCGCTCCACGGCAGGCATCATCGAGTTTGTCTCCCAGCACTTCTACGTCGGCAAGGGCAATGCCATCCAGGCCAGCGGCAACATCCCAGCTCACCCCGAGATCTACCCGCTCATGTTTTGCCACGTGTCCGGCTGCACGGAGCGGGATATGTCCATGACCTCCTGGTACAACACCTCGGAGATCATGCAGGTGACTGAGAAAGTGAAGGAGATGTACCAGAAGTGGCCGGACGAATGGGGCCCCCGGGAACTGAAGAGCATCTGTGTGGTCTCCTATGGCATGCAGGTACGTGGGGCAGCCGTGGTCCGTCCCGAGCCAGCTGACGGCGTGTCGGTCCGTTGCACCAGTGTGGCGTGCGTCACTTTTTCCGTGACGTGGCAAATGCTGGACTCTTCTGTAAATGCTCCTCTTTGGCATTTGGTGTAGCTCGGGACAGCTCGCCACGGGGATGTCCATGTTGTGCAGAGGCAGAGAGGGCACTGAGCAGAGGGCTGCCTTGCAGAGCTTCAGTAAAGGCTGTTCCTCACTTGCTGCAAGCCAAGCGTGTCCTGTGAGCTGGATCCAGCTCATGGAGCAGTATCAACAACCCTACGGTATTGCCTGCTGCGTGCAGCATGTGCTGGTCCCGGTATACCAGCTCTGTCCTCCTCACCCAGTTAGGAGGGCTGGATGCATTTGACGCCCCTGTTTTAAGCCAGACTTGGCAAACTTGGACTCCCCGTCAGCCCAGCTGGGGATGGAGAGCTCCGGGCTCCTTTCCTTGACGTTACTGCCCTGGGCACCGGGTGTCCAGCCACTTGCGGGGTGACTTGCAGCCGGGTTGGGCAAGTTACACCTGGTTGTCCCCTTTGGTTAGCCCCCAAAGCAGCTGTTACCAGGAACCGCCAAACTCGGATCTCTCCTCTGCGTGCTTGGCCGTGTGCCCTGGAGACCGGGAAAGCGGGCTCGGGAGGGTTTTGGAGCTGGCCCTGGCGTGTGACCCTCTGTGCGCTCCTTTCCCGTCAGGTCCAGGTCATACGGCAGGAACTGCGGAAGAAGCAGCTGGGAGCAGTGATGGTGGAAAACTATGAAAACCTGCCAGGTCGGTACCTCGTGCAGCAGCTGCTGTTTGCTTCTGCCAGCGTGGGCTCTGCTGCCCTGCAGGCTCCTCTGGATCCAGGGGGCTCTGCCAGGCCCTGTTAGGGGCAGTCCTTTAGTGCAGCCTGTCCGTGGGTTTCCGGGGCGCTTCCGTACCCCAGTCTCGGCCCATTACCTTCGCTGGGTATTGGCACTTCTGCAGAGGCACGAAGGCACGGCAGTGGGGGCGGGTGGCCCAGAGCCTGGGCATGCCGTGGTGGCAGCAGGGAGGCACATAATCGATAGGGTCCCCGAGACATCATGAGTGCGCTGCTGAATTGCATCCAGCTTCTTGATAAAAGGCACTGGATTGCAGCCAGCCGGGATCGGGCTGAGAGCCGCTGTCACCCAGCCGAAACTTTCTGCGAGGGCGGCTCAGCCGTGGCCGTACAGCGCAGAGGCTCAAGCAATGTTCGGCCCGTTCAGCCCTGTTGCAGCCTCTGGGTTTCCCCCAAAGCCCCAGGGTTGTTTTTCCCATCTCCAGGGCTCTTCGCACACCTTGCTGTGTCACGGGGCTGAGCTCAAAGCTTGTCCAGGGGGTTTGCATGCACTGGTCCTGGGCTGGGGAAGGCCTGGCCCCTTTCCTACCTGCTTTTGTGTGGGCCCCAGATGCCCCCCTGGACTCCAGCTCAGGGCAGCTGCCCCCCGCGAGGTTCCCCTCTTGCCAGGGCAGCCGGAGGTGACCGCTCTGCCTCTTCTTTCCTCCCGCAGGGAGGGAGTTTCGGGTCATCATCATCAGCACGGTTCACACCAAGGAAAGCCTGCTGGGCTGCACCTCCCGCAACCTGGAGTTCTTCAACGAGGCGCGGGTGCTGAACACCATCATGACGAGGGCCCAGTCGCAGGTGGTGGCAGTGGGGGACGCCGTGGCCCTGTGCTCTTACGGCCGGTGCAGCAAGCTGTGGAAGCGCTTCATCCAGGAGTGCATCGAGAAGGGCAGCGTCAGCCCCGAGACCCTGACGCTGGCTCAGATCAAGCAGGCGGTGAGCGACAAGGAGAGCTGGGCTCGCCGCAGCGCCAGGCAGGTCGAGGAGGAGGAGGAGGAGGAGGACAGCGACACGGACTCCTGGGCCTCCGAAGCTGACCTGAACGCCGACGACCCCATCCTGCAGGAGCTGCTGGATGAGAGTAAGAACGCCCTGGTCACAGTGTCAGAGGAGGGGCTGCTGAACGTGCGGGCGGCAGCGCCAGCCGCGCCGAGCGGCCGCATGGAGTACATCAGCTATCCCGCCCGCACCATGCAGGAGTACCTGCACATGCATCCCAAGCTCTACAAGCGGTGCGAGCTGGTCAAAGAGGGCTTCGACAGGGCCGTGGCCTTCACCCTGGATGACTCTCCACCCCTGAGCATCCAGATCAAGGGCCGGGTGAACTGCGGCATGGCTTTCACCGGGGACGAAGTGCTGGTCTGGCTCCAGGACGAGGGTGCCACGGCCCGGCCCCACGGCAAAGTGGTGGGCGTGCTGAAGGAAGCGGAGAGGGAGCGCGTCTTCGTGTGCATGATGGACGAGTTTGACCCGCGCGTCATGATCCCCATCGACCAGAGCGTCACCAAGATTTTTGTGCCGGGGCTGAAGGGGAAGCCGAAAGTTGTCCCCATCCGCCGGCGGGTCAAGGACACCTACCAGGTGGTGAGCTGCGAGAAGATCAGCCCGGAGATGCGGCGGAGCCGGCTCTTCTGCGTCCAGGTGATCTCCTGGCGAGAAGGCTTCTATTATCCTCTCGGCATCATCACGGAGATCCTGCCCGCGGCGTTCACGCTAGAGGGAGGTTTGAAGATCCTCAGCTTGGAGTACAACCTGCCCAAGCAGTACCCCAGCCTGGTGACCAAGGAGCTGGCCAAGTGCGCTTCCCTCCTGTCGAACCTCAGCAAGGGGAAGGTGAGGGATTGCCGGGGCTACCTGACCTTCACGGTGGACCCCCAGGGCGCCAGAGACCTGGACGACGCCATCAGCATCCAAAACCTGGGCGACCACTACGAGATCGGGATCCACATTGCGGACGTGGCTGCCTTCGTCCGCAAAGGCAGCGCGCTGGACACGGAGGCCAGGAAACGCGGTGCCACCTACTACACGCCGGGGAAGCAGCCGCTGGGCATGCTCCCGCCGCGGCTCAGCCAAGACCTCTGCAGCCTCCTGCCTCAGAGAGATCGCCGCGTGATCTCCCTGTTTGTGACCATCAAGAAGGTGGGCGACCAGGTGATGAAAGGGGTCTTCACCGTGTCCACCATCCGCTCGGACCGGCAGCTGACGTACGAAGAGGCCGAAGGCATCATTAAGAGCCAGCACTACGGGGAGGCGACGGCTCTCCGCTTTGACACCGTGGAGGACTGCGTCGCCGTGGCGTACCGCTTCTCCAGGGTCCACCGCAAGTTCCGGCTGCAAGAAGATTGCTACTACGACCAGCTGGATGAGGAGAGCTCCCCGGGCCACCGGGGCTCCCACCAGATGGTCCAGGAGTTCATGATCATGTTCAACAGCTTCGTGGCCGAGTTCCTCACCAGCAAAGCCGACACCAAGAGCGTCACTCCCCTCCGGTGCCAGATGGAGCCCAACCCGCAGCAGATGGCTCACATGAGGAACAAGTACAGCCACGTGATCCCCTTATCCATCCACCTCTCGCATCACCTGGGCAAGCTGCCGGCTGCCCCGGCCCCGGCCCCCGCCCAGGCAGTGGAGTTCAGCCTCCTGACCCCGCTGTGGCAGCACCTCCAGTCGGCCGCGCGGGCCCGCGACTTCCACAAGATGCTGGACCTCATCGCGACCGACGACATCCACCCGCGCATGGCGCCCGTGGTCCTGGAGTTCAGGAAGCTGCTGAGCCGCTCCTACTTCAGCCGGTCCAACTCGACGGCTCAGTCCAAGGCCGGGCACTACTCGCTGCACGTGGACTCGTACACCTGGGCGTCCTCCCCCATCCGCCGCTACCTGGACCTCGTGGTCCAGCGGCACCTCCACGCCGTGCTCTTCAAGGAGCCCGTGTCCTACTCCATGGACAACATCGAGTTCCTGTGCCACGACTTCAACCGCAAGAACTTGTGGGCGCAGGCCTACGAGAAGAGAGTGCGCTCGCTGCAAATGGCCACGCAGCTGCGAAGCCAGGTCCTGCAGAAGGTGGCCTTCGTGGTGAGCGTGGAGGCCGCGAGCCGGCACTTCCGAGCCCTGTTCCCGCTGAACAAGGAGAGCCTCCCCGACCTCCAGCTGCTCAACTACCGGGCCCTGCAGCTGGCGGAGCAGCCCACGTTTATCCCGGAGCGGGGCAGCATGCGGCTGAAGTGGAGGAGGAGGATGTACTCCGTCACAACTGGCAAGAACCACAGCTTGCAGCCTGGGCCCCTCCATGACCAGGACGTCACCCTCTTCAGCCCTCGGGCATGGCAGGATGTGCTGAGGGCTGTGCAAGAGGAGGATTTCGATAGCGTGATCGCCCTGCTTCAGAAGGGCCAGGGCCGGCACCAGCAGCAAGTGGGGAGAATCAGCCGGAGCGATTGCTCCCACTACGTGGAGCTGTGCGTGGAGCTGAGCACCGGCAATGCCCTGCGGCTGCAGCTCACCACGCACATGCATCGGGGCTTCCTGGTGCCCTTCGTGCAGCTGTGGAGCGTGGCGCCCGGCTTCGACGTCTGCTTGGAGCACACGGAAAAGCCCATCGACTGCTTCTCCGCCTACGCCACGCAGGCCTCGAAGGACAGCTACGCCAGCCCGGAGGACTACGCCCGCGTGTGGCAGCCGCTGAGCAGCATGGAGTCGGCCTCGTGCGCCGTGGCGGAGAACGACTCCATCATCCTGCACAACGTGAAGATCACCTGGGTGCAGAAGAGGACGCGCAAAGGGCAGCTGCAGGGCTCTTTCTGCCTGCCCCAGGACTTCCTGAACGAGTGCGGCATCGAGGTGGATTTCAGCAACTGCTACCTGTGCATCCGCCTGGGAGGGCTGCAGCTCGGCGGGCTTCCCCACCCCGAGGACGCTCTCAGCCACTGCCTCGAGGACCTCCACCTTTCCAGCGAGACGGCGCCCGACGGCAAGCTGGTCATCGACCCGGCCACCTACACCTGGGTCGCCCACGGCCTGACGGAAGACTCCAGCGCCGACACCGACGGGAAGTCGGACAGGAAGACTCAGGAGACCGTGAATTTCTACGTCCATTTTCTCGCCATGGAGGAGGTTTCTGCGGAGATCTCCCAGGACAGCGCCCGGTTCACTGTGGAGCTCATCCCAAAGATGCTCCCCGATAGGTGAGTGTGCGTTTGGCCGTCTGCCTGTCCCTGTCTGTGGGGCGGCCCTGGGCTATTTCACCACCCTGGCTAGGAGGAATTGGGCCGGCCTCCCTTGAATTTCTGCAGCTAAATGCACTAATCCGCCAGAAACCCCAGATGTCCCGTCAGCCCTAGAAGCGCTGCCCCGCCGATTCTGCCTCCCGGGGCAACTGCGGTGGTTTGCTCATAGCCCTGCTTTTAAATGCATGTACATTTACATTTACATTTTTTAAATCTAGCTTCCTACAAGACTCTTTGACCCAACGACCTGAGCCCGCTTGAGTGTGTCGCTGGTCCACTGTAAACCCCAGCTGTGCTCGGTGCACGTCTGCTTTGCATTGTCCATCTCCAAAGGCCTTCCCAGAAAGCCGACCTGGCCCCTGAGCTCCCAGCTCGAGCGACAGCGAACGTCTTAGCTTTGCACCGAGGCAGAGTGCTGTTACGCGTGTCGCTAGGGCCAGCGGGAACGGGCATCAGCGATTCCTTTATCACCCCCTGGTTTCTCACGGCATGAAAGCTCGTGCTCTCTACGTGCATCTGAGTTAGGCAGTGTATTATAAAGGGGCATATCTGCCCTGACTCCTTTTGCATTCATCTCTGCAATGATGTCTCCGTGTGACGGCCACTTTGGAAGTGGTATCCCTTCCCCTAACTCCCTTGTCCTCTCTTGCAGCCGGAAGGAGGCGGCGATCGAGAAGCTGAAGCATTCATCTGCTCTTGCCAAGAGCATAGCGCTGGGACAGGAGACTCCGGAGAAAGGTAGGCGCAGACCTCCGCAGTTTGTAGCAGCCAAAGAGAACGGAAATCCTTTCTCGTGCCGTCGCTGGCAGCAGTAGCGGTAGCAGCAGCTCGCCGCTAGCACTTCTTCGTTTGGGGGCTTCAAAGAGCTTTTTTTAAAAAAAATACCCATTTTACAGGTGGGGAAAAGGAGGCACAGAGATAGAGGTAGACACAACCCTGGCTCTGGGCGAAGCAGTAGGGTGTTGTGAATGGGAACAGTCACTGGGCCGCGCCTGAGAGAGCTGGGCTAGCTCCCTTTATACTTTGGCTCCTTCCTTGCAGAAAGGTCCACGGGTGGCCAAAGTTGTCAGTGCAAGGCAAGGACGTAGTGTGGGGGTTCCCGCCCCGTCTGAGCCGGCCCAGTGCGGCAGGGTGGGACGGATGCCCGGAGTCTCTGTGTGAAGTCATTTTTGTTTCTAACGTCCCAGTGATCAAATCCAAGCTCCTGGTGCAGAAGGCCTTTGATCTCCCGGGGAGCAGCAGGAAGCTCAACCGGAGTCAGAACGCGGCCGTCCAGGAAGCGCTGAGGAAATCCTTCACGCTCATTCAGGGACCGCCAGGTGAGACCGGTGGGGGCTCTGCGACGAAGGCAGCCCGAGACCTGGCCCCCGGCCTCGACTCTGCACGTCCCCTTGTCCAGAAGGGGTTGTGCAGATTTCTCGAGGGGAAAAGCTCCTCATGGGGTGGAAGCAGCAGCTGCTTTGGTCCTGGGATCTCATAGACCAGTGTTTCTCAGCCTGTTTAGACTCGAGGCTGCCCTCGGGCACCATCAGCTTGATTTTCGCTGTTTTTTAATTGCAAAAAAATAACTTTGTGTTGCAAAGAAACCCAAGAGCCTGCAGGAGGTCAGCCCATGTTTTTAAACCATGAATTCCTATTTGAAACCTCCTGGGTTGATCTTGGGAAGCATGTCTGCACAACTAGCCGGGCTGGTGCTGCGTGAAAGGGTCTCGAGGCACCCCGGGAGGTGGTGACACCCAGGTTGAGGATCACTGTTGTAGACGGTGACTTGAGGGGCTTTTACTGGCTCAGCCGGACACAGCGTCTGGATGCATCTCGGCCTTCACCACAGACCTTCTTCTTACCCGCCCGGACCGGGACACACAGT
>NW_005842000.1:2934388-2982571 GCF_000455745.1 Alligator sinensis
CGGCATTCACCACAGCCCTTCTTGTTCCCCGCAGGCACAGGGAAAACCGTTGTCGGGACCCACATAGTGTACTGGTTCCACAAGCTGAACCAGGAGACGCCGGAGGAGACCTCTCTGAAGGACGCGGAGAAGATGAAGAAATGCATCTTGTACTGCGGCCCATCCAACAAGTCTGTTGACGTGGTTGCTGGTAACTAATTGTACTAACTGCTCGGGGTGATGGGGAGATGAGGGGAGAGGACGTCGGTCTAAAAGAGCAGGATGAGCTGACGCAAAAGCAAGGCACGGATGGGCAAGGCGGGGGTGGAGAGGGCAAGGCATGGTGCATCGTAGCGCCCGGGGACTCCGGTGCTGCTTGCAGTTGGGTTTGGGTTGCTTGTTCCTAAGTGGAGGCTACCGAGGGCTTCTCGCGGACCTGCTTCCGAAGGAGCCTAAAGGGCGATTCTTTTTCGGCACGCAAGCTTCTGCCGCGTGCAATGAGAGGCCGAGGCAAAAAGAGCGTGGGCGTCTCCTGGGCTGGTGAGCAGACAGCAGGGTTCCCCTGAAGCGCCCGGGTCGGGGGTCCTCTCAGTGGCAATGTGCTGCTCCCCCCCCCAGAGATGCTGCTGAAGATGAGACCAGACCTGAAGCCATTAAGGGTTTACGGGGACACCGTCGAGTCGATGGACTACCCCTACCCGGGGAGCACCCGGCACTTCTCCCGGAAGGCCCTTCGCGACGCAAAGTCCAAGCCTGAGCTCAGGTAGGAGGATGCAGCCTCACGCTTTATAGCATGGCTCCTCCATGGCAGCTGCAGCCGTGCTCTTTGCAGAGGTGTTGCTGCGCCTTCGGGGTCGCTCCAGGTAGCAGGTGAGGGGAGGCAGGGGACGGGGGGTGTTGGTATTGAGGCCGGGACTGCTGGTGCATGGCTCAGAGCTTAATGCCTGCTGCCAGCTGTGGCGCCGTCCGAGCGCCTTTGCAAGCAGCATTGTGACCATCAAACTAAGTTTCCAGTGGTGGCACCTGATTTTTCAGTCACCCCCAGAGAGGGGGAAAGCTGGACGGCTGCATTTTGGCAGAGCCGTGCGAAGAAGGGCTTAGTGCACATCAGACATGCCCAGTTTCCTTTCTGGGTAACTTCGGAGTTGGCGATGATTGAGTTCTCGGGCAGATCTCGACGCGGGTCCCAATAGCGTATTATACTGCGGACAGAAATGCCTTGAGATCTTGGTCTGGCTGGGCAGAAATAAAAGCCAGGGCACCGTTCCTCTTGCTAGCATGGGTGCTGCGGTAGAAGCAGGCCCAGCCCTTTGCTGCAGGGAGAAGCACGTGTTTTGTGTTTTCTACGGGAAAATCCCTTTCTCCTCCAGAGACATAACCGTGCATCACCGCATCCGGGAGCCGACGAATCCTTACGCCCCGAAAATCCACGAGTTCGATGCGAGATTCAGGAAAGGGGAGCAGATCACGGAGGAGGAGCTCAAGAGGTGAGTAAAGAGCCAGCCAGAGGTGCGGCCGTTCCTCGGTGGGATTGCAGCGCGCGTGGGGATCCGCGAGAGCACGCCACGCAGCAGCCCAGGGAGGGTTTGGGCTGCGGGTCGTGGGCCTGGATGCTGAAGCCGGGCATCTCAGGAAGTCACTGGGGCTGCTCCTGCTTCCAGGCCCAGGGCTGTCTCCAGCTGTGCAAGCTGGATGTCTTTTCCCGAGAGGGCTGTAGAGAAGTAGCCCTTTGGGGAAGCGCGGCCAGTTCCCAGAGCAAGGACTGGTCAGGGGGTAAAGTCTCCCCAGTGGCACTGGGCAGAGTTTGACCTCCTCCACCCCTGCCGGCAGATACAAGAGCTTGCTGTTAACAGCACGCGTGTACGAGTTCAAGCGCCACGACATCATCCTGTGCACGTGTTCAGCCGCCTCCGCCCCCAGCCTGGTGGAGTCCCTGAATGTCAAGCAGATCCTCATTGACGAGTGCGCCATGTCTACGGAGCCGGAGACCCTCATCCCCCTGGTCAGCAACAAGAGAGCTGACAAGGTGAGACCCTCCTAGAGGTCCCGGGGCTCCTCTGGGCTAGCTGCCCCTGGTCGGAGGCTGTCTTGTGGCATCTCCTCCTTGCGATCTGCCCCCGTGGGCTGTTTCTGTTGCATTGCCGGCCATTCTCGTTAAGCATCAAGCAGTTGTTTCCACCGTGAAACTCAGCCTCACGCCAGCTGCAGCATGCAATACAGGCGCTGAGCGCAGAGGTCCATATGTGCATTTGCACTCAGAGGCATGACCGGCACCCTCCCTAGGTACATCGCTCGGGCACAGCCACATGTTGTGTTGTGCGCCTGATGGCCAGGGCACGTGTTGGCTCTCTGGTGACTTGGCCTGCCTGCACCCTCCCAGCTTCCTGGAGTGCAAATTCTTAAACCCACATTGAAGTCTCAAACAATGTCTGGAGCGCAACACAAGTGGACAGACACTGGAGGCTTTCTTGGTCTCCCCAGAGGGAGGCACGTGTTCCCGCATAGCTGGATGTAAAATATCTCTGCGCTGACATGGGTTCACTGCAAGGGGTGGGGTTGTGAGAGGCAGAGGACCGGTGCCTACCTGTCCACCCCTGGCGTTTCAGGTGGTGTTGCTCGGGGACCACAAGCAGCTGCGGCCCGTGGTCAACAACGACTTCTGCAAGACTCTCGGCATGGAGACCTCCCTCTTTGAACGCTACCAGAGCCAGGCCTTGATGCTGGATACGCAGTACCGCATGGTAGGAGCTCTGAACATGGTTTTTAGCCACTTCCCTCGTTTGCTGATTACCATCACTTGTGTCACGGGGCGTGGACTGTGTCTGTCCACACCCTTTGCTGCACAGTGTCTAGCACCACAGGCTCTGGGAACTGCCTGGGGGCTCTGGATGCGGCTCCAGCACAAATAATATGCAATGACTTCCTTCAGTGCATTTGATTTTGAATGAGTAACTGCTGGTGCTAGTCAACATCACCCTGGCTGAGAAGGCAATTCCCATGTCCTCCGCTATGGGAGCGGGCAGTGATGTTTGTTGAGCTTTCCAAAAAGCTCTTCTGTAATGCATTGAACATGTTGGAAGTTGCAGTCATTTGCCAACTTTTTGTCTGTTTGACATGCACAACTGATTGCCTCTAAAACACGGGGTCTTGTAACGCAAGGTGTTGGGTCCCTGATAGTACTACCTTTTTTTTTTTTATTTTTTTTTGCATGTGCAATGCATGCTGCTAGTTCGGACCTGGGTTATTTAGCAGGAGATGTTAAATTGCTCGTCCTTCCCACGAGGGCGGTATGTTGGAGGCTGTTACCTGTGGCAGGGGGCTGCTGACGGGAGAGCAGTGCCCTCAGTGGGTGTTTACAGCCTTCCCGAAGAGGTGCTGCAAACCCCCACCCCAGCTTCTCCTTGGTTACTCACCCCCGCTCCTCCCTTTTGCTCCGGCAGCACGCAGACATCTGCAAGTTCCCATCCCAGGAGTTTTACAAGGGCAAGCTGAAGACGTGCCCTACCCTTCACCGTCAGCCCAGCGTCCTCTTCCACAAAAGCAAGAGCTGCTGTCCGGTCATCTTTGGTCACATGGAGGGGAAAGAGCAGAGTCTGGTGGTCTCCACTGAGGAGGGAAACGAGAACTCCCGAGCAAACCTGGAGGAGGTGGAACAGGCGGTGAGTGGCTGCTTGGGGACCTTCTGGGGCAGGTGGGAACAAGGGCCGTGTTGTTTGGCCTCTGACATTGTGTTGCTGCGGTCACCATCAACCTCCACTTCATTACCTTCGGCCTGAGAGTCTCTTTCTACCGTGCTCTGCTTTTCTGAAAGCAGACAAGCCCTGGCCCTGGCTACTGCATGCTAGAGACGGATTCAAGCAGACCAGCTTTTCATGAATTGCCCAAATGCCGACGTGAGCACCGTGGGACTCAGGCACAGGTTTCTGTGCGTGGAGTTTCTGCCCCATGGAAACTTTGGTACACGGAGAAAGAGCTGTGTGTACCGCGAGGGGCACAGGCCGGTGTGGGGATTGTTTTCTCCTAATAAACCGGAGCTTATTTCATGCTACGTCTCTTCAGGTGAGGATAGCAAAGCAGCTGACCCTGGATGGCTCCATCAAACCACAGAGCATTGCCATCCTGAGCCCGTACAACGCCCAGGTGTCTGAGATCAACAAGCGCCTTGCTAGAGAGGGGATCCGTGACATGACCGTGTGTAGCATCATGAAAAGCCAAGGTAAGGGATCCAGGGAATGGATGCTCTCTCCTCCCCCTCAGCTGGGGAAGAGGGATTGTCCTTCCCCCCATCACGCAGAATAACCAAGTGCCTTGTGTCCGCCAAGAGAAATCCCTCTGGGCAAATCCTGCTCCAAATCAGCATCGAGCCCTTTTATATTTGCCTTTCACAAATCACGCTGCGTCCCAAAAAACCAGCTGCCTAGTGGGAGGGAGACTGCTGAGCATGAATGGCTCTTGGGTGGGTGTGGGCGAACGCTTGCTAGAGCAACTCTTTTAAAGGCCTGTCACCTGGAAGTAATGCAGTAGCTCGCATAAACGGCTCTAAATGCTGTACTAACAGCGAGAAGCTGCAGACTCCTGGACGCTTGCTGTAGAGCCGTGATTCTCAGCTGGGGTGCCCTGACACCCTGGAGGGCTGTGAGAACCTGTTGAGGGTGCTGCGGGGTGCCCCACAACAGGAGCACTGTCAGGTGTGCAAACACCTCCGTGTGATGCACAAGAAAAACCCAGAGATTTCACCTGGGAATCCAGATCACCCTTCTGACCTCCAGTGATCTGTGCTCTTTGCACCAGAGGAATCGCTCTGGTATTTTTCTAACACATGAAATTAGGCTTTGAAACGGGTGCAGCTAAATTGAGAAAAGTTGTGGAAAGATGCCTCGAGTCGAAGAAGGCTGAGAACCACCGTTGTAGAGGCACAGATACTGCTGGAGCCTGGAAAGGTGATCTGACCAGTTCTGGCTAAACACCTTCCAGTTGCACATCAGGTTTTCCTCCGCAGGGAGTGAATGGAGGTATGTGATCCTGTCCACCGTACGCTCCCTACCCCGGTCAGAAATCGACTGGAAGCCCACAAAGAGCTGGCAGAAGAAGTACCTAGGATTTGTTACGGATCCAAACCAGATCAATGTAGGCCTCACGCGGGCTCAGGAAGGACTCTGCATTATAGGTGAGTAGTAGATGGGAACGGAGAGCCCAACCTTTAGGATGTCTGCGACTGAAGAACGGAGCGGGCTGTTCAGGCCCCTGTAATGCAGCTCCCCCTCAGTGCACCGCAGAGATCACGTGTGGCCGGCACGTGTGCCAAATTCAGCCTTGCTTAATTTCTGTCCCCCATCAGGCTGTGATCTCGTTCGTTCGTTCGTTCGTTCCCGGATGAGATTCTGACCTGTTTGCACTTTGCGGGTGGCCGGAAGCAGACAGTGACACGCGTGCAATTTTAATAGCTAGCAGTTGTGGCTGAGTTATTAAAAAAAAGCTGTGATTTCACGGAGTTTACCTGGGGCCTTTGGGGCTGAAGGAAATGTCCCTCCGGGTCACGAAGCCCAGTCTTGCTGGTCTCCCTGGGGGCCAAGATGCGACAGGCACAGTTCTCACAGTTGTTCGTCTCTCTGGGGGTCATTTAATCAGAAAACGAGGGTGGGAAGGGAGCTCAGGAGGTCACATCTAGTGCAACCCCCTGCTTCAAGTAGAACCAGCCCCAACTACCTCATCCCAGCTAGGCTTTGTTGAGCTGGGCCTTAAAAACTGTCAAGGATGGAGACTGCACCACCTTTCTGGGTAACCTGCTCCAGTGCTTTACCACCCTCCTTGTGTGGTAAAGCATGTCCTAATATCCTAATATCCAACCTCAATGTCCCTTGCTGCAGCTGGAGCCCATTGTTCCTTGTGCTGTCGTCTGCCCCCACTGAGACCAGCCCAGCTCCAGCCTCATTGCAGCCCCCCTGCAGGGAGGTGAAGGCTGCTATCAAATCCCCCTCGGTCTCCTCTTCTGCAGACTCAATCAGCCCAGTTCCCTCGGCCTTTCCACAAGTCCTGTGCCCCAGCCCCGCAACCATATTCATTGTCATCTGCCTCTTCCACTCACTCTTCTTCCTTTCTGCTAACAGGGAACCGTTACCTCTTGGAGTGTAACCCCCTGTGGAGGAGGCTGCTGGAGCACTACCGGCAACAGGCTTGCTATACTACAGCTCAAGGCATTTACGTCCAGCAGAAATCTGCCCTTCGCCAATGAGACTGGACCCAGCCGGAGGAACCAGCCCCTACGTGCAGTGTGGGGTGTGCATAGGGGACAGCACCGTGTCCCAGCAGCTCTCCACCATTCGGGCGTTCAGCGACGAACGAGATTCATCGGGGACTCCAAGACATTTCCCTGTAGGTCGGCTGCTCACCTTTTAAGCAATTTTAGGGGTTTTTTTTTAAATGAAATGCAATCTTAAATCAAAACTTTGAGGTCTTTGAAACCAAAAAGCTTTGGAAATGGATGTGCGGGGCAGGCGGTTGGATGAGCTCCTCGGTGGAATCCAACCCTCCCTTTTTAGTGAATGCAGGGACACTTTGGGGACCAAACAGATCTTTCCAGTTCATCAAGAGCTAAAGCATCGCACGCAACAGCTCTACGAAAACGGCCGGGATGTGCCCTACAAGGACCAATGCTTCCGAATCCTACCGCTAGTTTTAAAGCCAACGCCTGATTTTTAAAGCTACCTTATTTTGCCAAGCTGAAAACCAGCTTTTGTTTTTTATCTTAAATGAAGGAATAGCAAAAAGTGAACCGCAAAACATTCTTGGCCAAACAAAGCGCTATTTGTCCAGCCAAGCCTGAGCTGGATTTCTGAACAGACCCATCAACTCCACCTGTGTCAAGTGGACAGTGATATGGAAGACGTCTACGAGACAACGGATGCTGGAAAGATGCTTTTATTTGAGTTTTTACTTGAAACTGTTTCCGCTTGTAAAGAAAACCTGCTTGGACAAACAAGCAAACAAAGAAATCCTGCTTCTAATTTATTAACTTATCTTGGTGAACTTTTGCCTCAGTGGATGGTGCAAGCTTTTAAGAACAGTGTTGGATGTGATGTATATATTGTGCTATATATCTATATAGATATAGATATCTATATAGATATAGATAGATATATATAGATATATATAGTTTGTATAGATATACTTTTTTAAAGTAGCCACATTGCTGAATCACTAGCCAAGAAGGGGCTGATGATGACTCCTTGCGAAGCTGCATCCTACTTTAACTTGTCTTTTAATGTCTGTGTAGTGGTGAAACTGTGTGTAGCTCAGTCCTGAGCTTCGTTAGCCTTGAAGCTGCTGGTTCAAGTGTGGTAGCTGGGGGGAGGCCGCTTTCTGTCCTCGTCCCAGGTCTGAATGTATGAAGTGCCTGCCTCTGGCTCTCCCCAAGACCAAATACATGGACATGCCTAGAGGTCCCACGGGGAGAGAGCGGGGATGCAGCTGCAGCGCTTCTCTACCAAATGAAGACACAGTGGGACACGAGTCGTCCTGGTTCAGCTACTGATTCATCCGACGTCGGTAGTCTCAGCAGGGATTTGCTCCTGTGTTTGCACTAAAGAAAAAGGCAGCAGGGATCCCTTCTCAATGTAAGGAATGTGCAATAAGAAGGCGTTGCCTCCGGGACCGTCGCGTGTGACACTGTTTGGTTTGCGTGCCCTGACTCTTCACAATAAGTTTGACCCGTGTGCAGCTGGGGAAAGAGAAAACCTCTGGCTTTATCTGCCTTTCCCCTACTCCTTGTTTTAAATTGCCTCCTTGCTTCTCTGCGTTTGTAGGACAGATTTCCAGGAGGGGAAAGACAGAGAGGGAGACCACCCGTGCTGTCCTGCTGCGGCAGTGTAAAAGCAGTTTGTGAATTCAAGTGCCACGGAGGTGTTGAAAGACGAAGGGGACGGGGCGTAAAGGCTTGGGGCAGGCGGCTGCCCTGAACTGATGTGTCTTATCTCAGAGATTTTGAAAGAGGCCTTATTTTGCTACGTCATTAGTGCGGCTCCAAAATAAACTCTGCAGGGCTCGTTTTACAGGTTTCTGAAATGCAGCCACTTCTGGGGGGGACAGGGGTGCAGAGAGCTGTGAAGGACCCGGGGATCCTGAATTCAAAGTATTTCAGTATGTCACAGCTAGCCCCAGCGCTGGAGTTTTATGTCTAGGAAATTCACTGCAGTCCTTTTAAGCTCGACAGGACTTCTTCCCCTTTCTTTGATACAAGTCAGGAGTATCTCTTGAAATCGTGGAGCTTACCCTTGTGTAAAACTAGTATAATAAGTTGGAGGGGAATCCAGCCCTTTGTGCTGGCGTAGTCTGATACTTCTGAACATTATTTAGCCATTAAATATCTTTGCAGACCAAAAACCAAAATGATATATATATATATTTCCATGTGTTTGTATTGAAAAAAAACAAAAAAAATCCCAGTTCTTGCTGCATCTTACAGGATAAAACCTCAAGTGAAGCCCTTCAATTACTTTTACTTTATTTTATAAAGCAATGCTTGGGCATTTTTGCCAGAAATGTATTTTGGAGATGTGGGTTACAGCTTCTGTTTAGAAAACTGCTTTCCAAGCGCCTATAGTACCTGCCATGCTGGTGTTCAGTCCAGGTCCTGGGGTTGTGGAGCAGCCCGTTGTATAGTTGAGCACAAAGCTGCAGTGGCAGAAAGTGGCATTAACCTAACGTTGTGGAGACAGCTGCCCCGTGTGCCATGGATTATAGTCTTGTGTGTGTTGTGGTTTTGGGTGTATAGGATCATCGAAGTTACTTTGCGGGGGGAAATGACTAAAAGTTGTCTGACTTCGTATGTGCAGACAGCTTTTCCTTTGCCACTTATGATGAGAGGGTTTTTACAGAAAACCCTCGACATCGAAGCGAGGTGCGCGTGCCCGTGTTTGCGGGATATCTCAGAAACGCCGGACAGCCCTGTTCAGAGTGCTCAATCACTGCAATAAACCCTTTTTTAATCCACAGAGATGCAATGTCAGGTGTCATGAAATGCATATTAAGGAACTTTTAAATGTGACTAGTTTTGTTTTTTTTTAATCTTGAACGTCTGGAATTTGTGACTTGCAACGGGTTTGGAGCTACGTTTTGGATACAACTATTTTTAAATGTGTTTAATGTTTCTACATCTCAACATTCCCTTTTTTTGATATTTAAGCCATAATTACAGAGCTGATTGCATTTGTTAGAAGACGACAATAAATTTTTATTGACTGTGGGAATACGGTCTGTCTGTGTGAAAGATCTGGAAGAGGGGGGAGCGGACAGGGCTGAATTGGGAAAGAAAGAGGATGCGAGTGTGAAACTTGTTTTCTAAATGATGATTCCTGGGGGATTTTGCACTTTGCTGGTTTTTAAGTCAAAAAGGATCTCTTTTTCCTGCATCTGCAGAGCGTGCCCTTGGAGAGGGGACGTGGCAGGACACGAGAAGGCCGGTCGTGAGGGCAGAGGTGCAGGGAAGGGACCCGGGGTGGAGACTGGCAGCGGTGCGGGATCGTGGAGACAGGGCTTCACGCGAGCTGAAATGCAGGAAACTGAGACCCTCTTTCTGGAGATGGGGAGAGAAGAAAGGACACGGCGAGCAGGCTGGAGAGATCTCGCCCGTGAAAACTGAGGACATGGGACAACTCTCAGTGGTGGGCAGGAAAGACTGGTGCAATGTGGTGATCTTGCACCCATGCACGGTCTGCTTGGCCAATGGCTTCCAGAGGTCCCCGGGCCGGTGTGGAGATGCTCGACCGTGCTGTGCTCCAGTTATTGTCAATCTGGAACAACTTACATTGGGGCGCTGTTTGAAAGCTGCCACGTGAGGCAGAAGAAGCTGATAGGTTGGTATTTTTTTCAATGTAAAATCTTTAAAAATAAGCTTTTAATTTTCCTATTCAATTCTTATTTTGTTCGGTTTCTTTGAATGGATAAAACTAGAACGTGGGCTAGCCCGTCGCTTCGGCCCTCAGGTCTCATGTGCGCTGCTCTCCATGGCTTCGTCCGGGCTTGTCTTCAACGCGATGGCGTCGCACCACTGGTCGTAGACGAGCATGTACGTCTCTGCTCGCTTAATTGTGAATTTGTACGACCTGTTGGGCAGCAGGTTCCGGATTTCGCACATATTGGACGTGACCGGCATCATCCCACATTGCAACCGCTCCTGGGGGGTTCTGGGCTCCAGCAGTTTAAACCTGAGTTCGTACTGCTCGGGCTGCGTTTGCTGACTCGTGATAAACCACTTGAGACTCACCCAGTCCTCGTGCGCCGCCGATTCCTTTCGATCGAACATCACCGGCATCTGGGTGCTCAGAACCAGCCGAATGTGCGGGATTTTGGTCGCCCCGACGTCCGAGACGAGCCGGTGTTTGACGTGCAGCCGTCCCGGCACGAGCATGGCGAGGAAATTGTCCATCAGCTCCGAGAGGCCGGACAGCCGCTGCTTGATTGCATCCCACCTGGAGAGGAAGGTTACCATGTCGTAGGTCTCCAGGAAGCGGAGCAACTCCTCCCGCCCCCGTTCCAGCTGTTCTAGCAGGTCCGTCAAGAGCAGCAGCTGGATTTTGGTTTGGATCGTCCCCACCTTCTTCATCCTCTGGAATCGCCAGGGGTCGATCAGCTGGAACATGGTGGTGGGCAGCATGCGGTAGTTCTGGTCCCCCAGCGCCAGGTGCTTGGGCAGGATCTCGATGTAGTAGGAGCACTTCTTCAGGAGCTCGATTCTCTTGCGGTGGCGTTTCAGCAGGGGGAGGCTCAGGTCGGCCTGCAGGAACTGCCGCACCACGCTCCTCCTCTCCATGTACGTCCTCCACATTTCATGCTCCTGCTCTTCTTTGCTGTAAAAAATGCTCTCCAAGCTGCTCTCGATCTCATTCAGGTAGACATCCATGGATCCCCAGCTCATCGCTGCTGTGCGGGAAAGCAACCAGAATACAATTTAAGAACCAAAGGCAGTGGAGGCGGCCTATCCCGATGGTGACTGCTCTTCTTTCCCCTTATGGCTATGTGTTATCTTACAAACGAGGAATGAAAAATAGCTCTGCACACCATGTCCCAGCCAATTCAAGATGGTTCTTGGATAGCGGTGTGGTTTGTAATGCCCTGTCTCATTTAAGTGTCCCAGCCAGTGCTACGTTCCTTGAGAGCCTACACTTCTGTTCAATAGACTCTACCCACCGGACGTTTCCCCTGAGACTGGCACAAATCTCCCTTCTCTTATGATCTTCCCTTTAGTCTAATTCAGGTCCCTTTGTGAACACCAGAAACTTGCTCTCTCCCTTCTTGGTGTTTGTTTTACCTCCCCCTGCTTTCGAGCTGCACCAAGCTGTCCATAGTCACATGGAGCCACAGACAATGAGGGTGGGAAGGGAGCTCAGGAGGTCACATCGAGTCCAACCCCCTGCTCCAAGCAGGGCCAGCCCCGACTACATCATCCCAGCCAGGGATTTGTCTACCCAAGTCTTTAACACGTCCGAGGATGGAGACTGCACCAGCTCTCTGGGGAGCCTGTTCCAGTGCTTTATTACCCTCCTCGTGAGAGTTTTTCCCAATATCCAACCTCAACTTCCCTTGTTGCAACTTGAGCCCATTGCTCCTTCTGTCGTCTGCCCCCACGGAGACCAGCCCAGCTCCATCCTCTTTGCAGCCCCCCTGCAGGGAGGTGAAGCTTGCTATCAAATCCCCCTTGGTCTTCTTTTCTCCACATTAAATGAGCCCAGTTCCCTCTGCTCCGTGACTTTCACCACTGTCCTGACAAGTGTCAGTCTGGCAATATTTGAAATGGTGACTCGTTCTCCCTTCCTCCCGTTTAGTTCACATTGTCATCATCATCATCATCACGGTTCGTGACAGTCCGCTTGTTTTCGTGGAGGAAAATCCTGTCATTCCCCAAGTGTGTTACTGTCCCTTCCCTGCACCTTTGCCCTCACGACCGGCCTTCTCGTGTCCTGCCACGTCCCCTCTCTAAGGGCACGCTCTGCAGATGCAGGACAAGCCCGGACGAAGCCACGGAGAGACAGGATATGCAGAGGGCATGAAACGCGGCAGTGATTAATCTGCCAGAAAAACGAGTGCTGAAGTAGCTCTGCACAGCTCTACCTCTGCTCTTTCTCCTTTGTCTCGGCTGTTTGCTACGGCCAAGACGAGCCCTGCCCAGCCAACGCAGCTACGGGAGACCCGGCTTTCTAGGATTTACCAGCAGAGCTGCCAGGCGGCTCTGCGCCACGTCTCCAATCCCCTTTGAGGGCAACCAGCACCTCAAACCGGACTCCAGCTTGAGTTTTGGATGCCGGTTTGAAAACCCGCATTTAGACTGGGGACAACTGGCCGCGCTTTTTCTGGAAAAGAAAGACGTACGGTGCTCTGAGCCGCCGGTCTCAGGCCAGAGCCCCATTTCAGTGCCGGGCCCGCGGGGGTGCCGGCGGCGAGGGGCTCCTCTGCAGAGTTGCCTTCTAGCAAACGCTGCTTGCACGCGCTTCTGCTGCCTCGTGTCTCTCCTGTCGGCCCCTCGTCCCCCCCGGGGTGCTTGGACCCTTTGCAAGACTAGGGCTAACCTTTTGGGCCGCCCTGCTCCTTCCCCAGGCTCGGCAAGAGCAGGCCAGCAGGAGCGCGCCCTTCCCCTGCCACTGGCTGAGCTTTGCCCCAAACACAAGGGAGGGGAAGCCTTGTCTGCTTCAGTCCCTGGGTGTCCCCCCCGGCCTGCACCCCCCCCGGCCGCCCGGCCGCCTGGCTCCGCGCTGCGCTGCGCTGCGCTGCGCTGCGGGGGGGGGGGCTCTCTTTTACTAAACCAACCCCATTTCATGAGCCCCACTACCCTTGTCCGGGGGCTCCCCACCCCCGCCTTTCCCTGGGGCTGCCAAGCAGGACCCTGCCATGTGCCCACTAGTGAGTGCCCTGATGGAGCAGCAGGGCCCAGACCACGCGCTCGGTCCAGTTTGCGTCCAGTGTCCAGCACGCCCTGCGGCAATGCAGGACCCCCGGCGTACCAGCACGCCGAGCTGGAGGAGACAGGCTGGGCTCCAACGTTTCGGAGCAGAATTGAGTCCTACCGCCGGAAATCAGTGAGCGAGCGTGGAGAAGACGCAGCCGGCTTCGTCTGGAAAAAGGGCATCTGGCGCGGGCGTTTCAAAGCCCCCCGGGAGGGGAAGTGGATGGCGAGAGCGCCCAGGACAGAGATGCAGCTGGCCCTGGAGACGGCGAGGAGGGCCGACACCGGATGAGCTGCGGCGGAAGTGACAGCGACAGCAAATGGACAGAGATGTAACCCCGAACCCATCGGGGCTCGGATGAAAGCACTGCGATCGGGGTGGGTGAGGGTGGGGGTGCGTGGGGCGCAGAGGAGTGGGTGCGTTTCTTGTAACGGGAAGTGCAGGTGTCTTAACGCGGTTTTAAGCTGTGTGATGGAACGTTTACGATAGATGTGTGTGTGTGTATATATGTATGTATAACTCTCTCTCTCTCTCTCTCTGTCTATATATATAGAAATATATTTTAATAAACAAAAAAAGGAGTGCCCACATCTCTGTTCCTGAGCACCGCAAGGTGCTGAGGACCCTCCTTTAAGTTTGATCCTGGCTGCCGCCTCCATCCGCCGCTTGCCGCGGTTCATGCTCCCTCCAGGACGGGAAAGGCCACAGCTGACGGTACGCGCGGGGAGGAGGGTTTCACTCGCCCACCAGCGGCTTGGCCCATTCTCTCCAGAGCCCTGACCATTTATTCTGCAGCCCCGTAAAAACACGTGGGTGAAGCCCCGATGTGCCACCACGATGACGTGATCCAGAGCAGCAGCTCCTCAGCTTTTGGGCCCAGCAGCCCCTGCTGCGTCTGGGGGCAGCGAAAACCTCGGCTATGCCTGGGGGCAGGCAGTCTCATTTTACCGATGGGGGCTCTCCGCTGCAGTGAGGGGGACGGCTGGGTTTTCGGGGGGTTCAGCTGCTACAGAAGTCCAGGGGCTGATCAGAAGCTGCAAACGTAAAGCACCGTGCCGGGGGATGTAGCAAGAGAGCGGCTGGGGCAGGTCTGACGTTGGCATTTCTAGCTCCTAGTCTGGCCTTCACCCCCCTCTCAGGGTTGCAGAGCAAAGTAACCCTCGAGTACTTTGGTTCTGGGGTGGAATCACAAAGGTCTGCTGGTCCCAAAAGATGAGGAGGTGCTGCTCTGCACCATGTAATGGTGGCACGCGTTTTTATGGGGCTGTAGGATAAATGGCCAAGGCTCTGGAGGGAGCGTGCCAAGCAGTGGGTGGGCAATTGAAACCCTCCTCTCAGCGGGTACTCTGGCCTTTCCCGTCCTGGAGGGAGCATGAATCGAGGCGGCAGCCAGGATCAAACTTAAAGGAGGGTCCTCTCAGCACTCATCAGCTGCGCACGAATATTGTTGCGTCGCCTCCAGATCCGATCCCAGTGTGTTTCCATCATCCTGTCGGTGTAGGTTGGACGTGCCCGCGTCTGACTGCTGTCCGAATGCCCCAGCGGCTGTGTGCGCTGCACGCGCTGACTTCTCTTCCGGGCTCGTGGCGTTTAAGGCATCAGTTCCCTGGTAGCGCTGTCGCTGTGCAGTGCGGCAGCAACGGGGCACGTCCAGGCTGCCTGGGAAGCCTCAGCATCTTGGGTCTCAAGAACCAGGTTTGCTGGCGGGTGTCTAGGCCCAGCTGAAGCAGACTAGGATGCTCACACAACACTGGCCTCTTCTCTGCACCATCCTATTGTGGTAGCGTATGTGGATCTTGGTAGCTCAGGGCTCCTGCATCTCCTGGTGAAAGAGAAGGATGCCCCTTCCTCTGAGTCCAGGCACCGACACGGGTCATTTACTCCCAGGCCTCTGCAGCCTCTTCCATCCAAGTGTCCCCAGCACCCCTGAGCCAGCCTCTCTTGGCCCCAGTTAGTTAGCAAATCTTAAGGAGCGGCTCGATGCCTACCTGGCTGGGGTCATTTGAGCCCAGTTTTCTTCCTGCCCAGGCAGGGGGTCGGACTTGAAGATCATTTTCTATGGAAGCACTTAGGAGTTTTGTTAGCAGGCTTTTTAAGTCAAACAGATCCTTCTTAAGGACCATCCCTCCCCGGCGTGAGCGTGGGGCAGAACGGACACTGCTCAATCACAGGGGCAGGACTGCCTTTCTCTGTGATGGGGTTTGAGTATCTGGCCCGTGGAGGGATCTGCCTGGCCGGACGCTCGTTGGGGCTTTATCATAGATAAGAGGCCTGCACTCCTTGCATGTGGGGAGCTGATAGCAATTGCTGCGGCTTTTCTTCAGCAAACCCAGCAGGTGCCCTCGCTTCTGAAGCAGCTCTCAGATCCTCTGTGGATAAATTGCTGGGCCGGAGCTCAGAAATAACACTGCCTTTTGAGCTCTCCCGGTGCAGCGCGGCTGAGCTCTCTTAATTGAATGGGCATCGGGGTCCACAGCACCGGGCCCGCACCTCTGCACAAGAAGTGTTTGAGCAGCACTGGAAGAGGAGATCTGTCATTTTAAGAAGTCGATGCATCTTTCCGAGGCAGCTTGAGCCGAGCATTTCATTTCACAGCCGCCAAGAGATGAACGACACCGCTGCCAGCTGCAATCCAGCCGGGCTCTCTCAGGACAAGAAATATGGGCCAAAGGGAATCGAGTCCTCTCCCATCCGCGGTGGGCGCTGATGAAGATGTGTGCGTCCTGTGACAGATGTGCAGGGAGTGAGGACAAGGACCTATTCATTGCATGTGCCCGGCGGCTCTTCGTTAGCTGCAGGTGCTGGTTATTGGAGTCGCCCTTTTCCCCAGGCCTTCACAGGCTCTTAGCACGTCTTCTTTAAGGTCCCGTGTTTAAAGGGGGCCGAGTGCTGGAGCCTGGGTGTCCAGTGTGGATGAGGACCCAAGTGAAACGACCCTCTTAGTGGTCGATTCGCACGCACCACACCACGTGCTCTAGCATGTTGCATTGCATTTGAGCCTCTGGCCAGGAGAGCCCTTGAAGCGGGGAGCCGCACGTGGCTGCAGACCACAGCAAGGCGAGGGCGCGGGAAGAGCTGGCCGAGTGCAAGGTTGGAGAGTGCCACAGCTGGCGAAGGAGCCAGGGCGAGTTCCTGCCCCCTTGCAAGTCACCGGGACTGGTGCCGAGGGTTACAGCAAGGCCAGGATTTCATCGCTGCTGCTTTCTGTTCTCATCCGGAGGGGGGTAGGTCTGAGCTGGGGCAGGAGAAACTTGCCCGGAGCCTGCTGCCCTTCCCACAGCTCCCACCAGCCTCAGCCACTCTCTGCGGTCGCAAGGAGCAATATTTATTCACCCCAGATTGAAAGAAAGCAGGGGTCCCTTAAAAACGCACCCCCAACCCCACGCAGCTTTGGCCAGGTAAAACGGTAGACTTACTGATGATCTCAGCTGCTGAGTCCGGCCTGCTGTAACTGCTGACTTGGGAGGCACCGGCCATCAATTTGGCCAGGAGACTTTACAAGACTCTGTGAATTAATATGAATATAAATTTATCTGAAGCAATCAAACACGGCCTATTTCTGTCTTCCCTCCCTATCATCAGCTCCGATATCTCCGTAGGGGCTGACAGCTGTTGTCCGCAGCGTTAGTCATTCTGGACCGTCCTCGGGCCCACGCCGTCAAAATACAGAACTTGTTAAGTCCTGTCTTCGGGATCAAAATATAAGGAGCCAATTGATTTCTCCCCCTCTCCTCATTAGTGAGATCTGACACTTAATATACCATGTATTTCCACTCTCCAGGAGTAAGCAAAAATGCGCAGAGATTGCCTGTCGATGAAGGCTGGGGAGCGGGGATTCATCTTTATGGAGAATCGATATCCGGAACAGAGAAATTGGCAGAACCCAAATTAAAAGTCGCCGGCAATTTCTGTCCTCGTAGATCACGTCTCTCGCGTTTATGAAACAGTGATTTACAGCAAAATAAAAGATTGCGAGGGAGGGGAGGATCGGAGGAGAATTAGTTGAGGGCATCTGGTTGCCTCTTGAAGCGGCGGGGTGGCTGGGTTGGCTTTGGAGGGGGCCGAGGAGACTTTTGGCCCCAGCAGTTCTGGGATCCCATCCTCTCGGTGCACGCGACACCGCCGGCCTGCAAAATTGCACCCTACTTGGCAGGGGGCCGAGGGGCTGGGACCGCGGGGGAATTTCCTTGGGAGCGCCGCAGAGGGGCGAGCGTTGCGTTTGGCTGGATTCCCGGATTCCCTCTCGTTGCAAGGGCCGTGGTCCTCGCAGGTTTTCTTTGCTCCCATCTTGCAAAGCTGCCTCGCCTGTAGCTTCAGGCATGACCAGCCAAGCTTTGCCCGTGGGGGTGTGGGTTCGAGGAGTCTCCCTGGGAAGAAGCAGGGTTTGTCCTTCCCTAACCCCCGAGTGGGGAAGGACCGGCCCCTGCAAAGCTGCAGTGAGATGCATGCACCCTCCGCTGGGCTGGGCCGGGCCAGGACGGGGTTAATGGCTCGTCCCAGAGACACCAATTTACCCCAACACCCAACACCTGCGCAGGCTGGAGCTGGGCAGCTGGAGGATCCAAGGGCAGAGAGGGGAGCAGAGGAGGCGGCTGCGTGGCCCTGGAGCTGGTTTTGCCAGTAGGCATTTGTCCAGCTGGCGAAGAGTTGCTTGGCACACAGCAAGGCATGGGGACTGCTGCCCGTCCGGTCCCTCGGGGACCAGGAGCACCCATCGGGGACTCCCAGGTAAGGGACATGCTGCCTTGAGGGTGAGCTGCTTGAGCCCTGGCTGCTGGGACGGGCTGCGTCCCAGTGGGGCTGAAGGAGTGTGCCCCCCGGACACTGATACCAGCTCAGCCCAGGGGTTGCAATCACTCTCCACACTCGTTCATTTGCTGGGTGTAAGGAAAAGGCCCTTCCTTGACCATGCTGAGCGGCTGCGGGGAAGTGCTAGACCATTTCTGGTGGAGGATGCCACTTTATCGGTGCCAAAACTGTTCCTGGAGTGTGTCTGTTGAGATGGAAACTCTTGCGTGTAAAATGGCCAGGAGCTGAGTGGTGAAGATCCTCTGGTTGGAGAAGCAGGACTTGTCTATGCCCCGGAGACTTTGATTAAGCACAGACTTTAAATGAGCGCCGTTGGGTGCGGGAACCCGTCTGCCGGCGGCCTGCAGAGCTCGGCGTGGGCTGTTTCCCTGCTGAGGAGGTCCGGGCTCCCTGCACCGGGCGGTGTGGGCACCCTGCCTGATGCAGAGCATGGATCTTGGCTGTGGGTCTCCCAGGTCTCGGGTGAGGGTCTTAATGGGGTTCGTGGCACATGCGTGTCTGTGTCTGGCTGGGTTTTGTGGGATACAAGGGCTCAGGTCCAGTTTGCAAAGCCGTGATGTTCTTTGCAGCCCCGGGAGGCCGTTTTCCAGGCAGCCTGAACAGCCGGTCCCTCCACCCCAGGTGAGGGCACTTGCTGCCAGCTTGCTGGTGCTGGCAGGCCTCTGTGCGTCCTCCCCATACGACATGCCCGCTCCCTTCAGGGGAGTGAGGCAGAGCCACTTTGTCTGGGTGGCTTGCAGGCTAATACCCCCCAGACAAAGTGCTGCTGCTGGGATTGGAGTGAACGTCCCCGTGATTTACTGGCTTGTTGTCATGCTCATCCCTCAAGGCTGGCATTTTAATTTACAGCAGCAATGTACTGGATAAATCCGCCCAAACTGCTACGGTCCCATGGAGGAGAATGAATGGCACCGTGCCCAGCCCAGGATGAGCCGTGCAATCCCCGGCTGCCTGGCCCGGCTCTGCCTTGGACAAGGCTGGGTGCGGAGTGCCCCCGCTCCCGGGCTATCTGCAGTTGCTGCGAGAGGGGCAGTTGTTCCTGCTCATGCCTCCGGGGCTGCAACCCCGAGCAGGGGGCAGCGAGCGAGGCTTAGTGATGGGGGCAGCTTGGGTTGGGGCCTTGCAGCTCTTCTGGGATGATCCCAAAAGGCTCAGGCGTGCACAGAAACAAGGGCTCAAGTTGCTAAACTCAGATCCGGATCCAACCCTGGGTTCCCAGTGGCCTGATACTGGGAGGTGTTGGGACCTGGGCGCTGCGTGGGGGGCGCCAGGGTGGAGTTTGTGTGGGCTGCTCCTGCCCAGCGGTGCACAGGCTCGCTCTGTTTTCTTCCTGCCTCCTTTCCCCGCGAGCACGAAGAAATCTGGCCGGCTTGTGCTGTGCAGTGATGGGCTCGAGCCCGCAGGACCTGGTGTCACGCGGCCGTCTTGGCGCAGGGAGCTTCGTCCCATCACGGGAGAGCCGGGTGCAGGTGGGGAGGGCAGTGTTAGTGTCTCTAGGCACCGGTGGGCTTCACTGCCCACCCGTGGGATGCATGTCTTGGAGATTGCCCTGCGACTAGGAGGCTGGTGGCATCGGCGTGAAGCCCTCAGCATGCAGGGCCCTGCCCGCCCCAGCTACTGCCCCGGGGCTCTGTGCTGCAGGCAGCTGGCAGCGAGATGCTGTACGGCGCTGGGGGGAGCTTCCTCCTGGCAATCCCATGGTAACCGCTCTCCCCCGCTCCGGGGACCAGGCAGCTGAACTCATCCTGTGTCAGCTCCTCCCGGGGGAGGCGCGGGCCTAGCAGTGCTAAGTGCTTCGGAGGCGGATGCGATTCTGCAGAACAAGATTCCCTTGTACCCCTCTCTCTCTCTTTTCTTTTTCTGTTTTGCATCTTCGAGTTCGGGGCTGGAAATTTGCTTAAAGAGCTCCTCCCTGGCAGGGGAGTGAGGATTTCGTCCCCGTTTGCACCCTCCCCACCCGCTGGCGTTTCTGCTCCCTGGTGCTTCGCTGTTCATCCTGCCAGGAAATGATCTGGAGCCAAGAAGCGCCTTTGCCCCTGGACCAGCGTCTGCGTGCAGCGGGGCCTGGGAAACGATGGTGAAGCAAGGGTGGTGGGTGTCGGGTGGGGACGTGCGTGTCTCCCTCCCTGTCCCCAGCCCTGGGTCACGGCAGGCCTCGTCCCAGGCTCCCTGGCAGGATGGGTTGCTGCCCGTGCAGGCTGGAGCGCTGCGTTTCTCAGGTCCCGCTGCTGCCTTGTGCAGCCCAGAGAGCCTGGTCTGAGTCATCTGCCGAGCAGGGGCGCGTGGGCTCGCTGCTGCCACAGCCTGTCCATCCTCTGCCTGCGCCGAGCCCGGCAGGGGGGAAAGCACGGCTGCTTCGCAGCAGGGAGTCGAGACGAGGCAGATGCCCCGCTCCATCACGGACCTCGCTCTCATCCCACCTGGGTGCCCTGTGGCGTGGGCAGTGCCAAGGACCGAGGAACCAGGCGCTGCTCTGGGGGCGAAAGGATTGTATTTGAGGCCCTGCAACCTCCTGCTTCAGCACGACCAGGAGCAACTCGGTGCACGGCCTTAACGTGCAAAGCCTCGGCTCTGCGGCGGGAAGGCTCTTGCTTCTCGTGCAGCAGAAGCGCGGGGTCCGCCCTGCAGATTCCCAGCCGGGGGGACGCTGGGATGGTGCAGCCTCCGCCGGTGTCCCCGATGCCCAGAGGGCAGCGCCCTGTGAGACGGTCTCTAGTAATTCGCTTGCAGTGTTTTGCCCGTGCTTCTGGTCTCGTTGCCCTCTTCCAGCCGCTGCCTGCTCCCACCCTCCAGTACAGGGCCCTGAGTGGCAGGCGGGAGGAGCGGGCGCGTGGGCTGGCGCAGCAGCTCTTTGCATGCGAGATGGAAGGTCTCGGGGGAGCGAATCTGGAGTGAAGCATCTCTGACACCGAGTGCTTGCGCTAATGATCTTAAAAGCTTGTCAGCTCCCTGCCGCTCGGGGTGGGCACCTGCTCTGGCCCGCGCCGGGGGCGGGGGGAAATGCTGGCAGCGTTACATAAAAAGCTGCCCCGGAGAGCTTTCTCCAGGCTCCTGCTGGGGCCATCTCCACGGGACTGGAATTGCATTTCACAATGCAACCCCTACTTTGGGGACCCTTCGCGGCTCCGTGTCCCCTTTGCGCTAGAGGCTTGTGGCTCGTGGAGGGAAGGGCCAAGCACCGGGAACCAAGGTTATGCGGCCCCTTGAGCCGCTGGGTCCTTAGCATTTTAGATCTGTTGTTCCTCAAGGGAACTGACTGCACACTGGTGGAGGCATCCCAGGAAGTGCCAACTTACATTGGCACAAGAGATCTTCATCCAACGTGGCCCCCCTTGGTTCGTACCTCCCCATATACTTCTGTCGCCTGCCCATGGTGGCGAAAGGCCTCGAGCGGCACAAATTTCCACCCAGCCCGTGAGCTCTCCCTCTGAAACGATGCCGTGGCAGGACCCCAGGTTCTTGGGATTCCTCCCAAATGAAATGCGCTTTGCAGCAAAAGCCAGAGGGGAAAATGCAGGGTCCCGGCCTGGTTTTGGAGCAGAAACGATCTGAGACGTGTCTCTAAAGGGATACACGGTGACCTTAGGCAGACACAGTTCTCGGGGTAAATCCAATCTCTTTTGTTCGACCAGCTCAAACAGTTGGAAAAGTTCTTCTTTGCAAGCTGGTGACCTTAGCACGCTGCCAGGGCAAAACCCCTCCCAAAGGCCAGTGCCATTCGATGCGGGCAGACCAGGTTGTTTGGGTCAATCTGATATCTTTTATTGGACCAACTAAAACGTGCCTTAGATGTGGCACCTGGGGGGGCTCTGCTTTCATCTCTGCTCTCAGCCGCTTGCTTAATGCTTTAGCCGTTCACATCACCAGCTGAGGGCAGCACCGGCACGGCTTACAGTCCTCTGGGTGCAGCCCGGGCTAGCCTGCTTTGCAGGTTTTCTGGAGAAGTTGCTGTTCTTTCCCAATGGCCGCTCTGGAAAAAAAAACGGGGGGGGGGGAGACTTGTCCAGCACGGGTGAGTGAATAGCCACCAGATGGGACGGGGTGGTGACGAGAGCTTGACTCCTAATGGGCACCAGGACATTGCATCCCGCTAGTGGGGGGTGCTTAGAAAAGGGGGCTGAGCTCTGCGCGGCCGCCCCGACTGGTTGTGGCAGCTCGTGTAAAACGTGCCCCCCTCCCTCGAGCTTCTACCTGCTGCTTCGACCAGCCTTCCCATTAAATGCACTACAAACAGGCAACGCGCGTTGAAGAAATGCTGTTCCTGGAGGCAAAAGGATGCAAAGATTAGACCTCGCGGGGCCATGCTGTCAGGCACGGCCTCTGCACCGCGACTGTCCTCCCGGTCTGTAGCATCCGAGAAGCTGCAACAGAAAGATGGCAATGGCTCGTGCGAGCGAATCCCTTTGCAGTCCCTGAAAAGGCACCTGGAAGCCTGGCAGCTCTGTGCAGGGGATGCCTGAATTTCTCATGCCGGGTGCCAGAGGGGCCTGGGCGTCTGAGGACCTTCTGCTAGCAGTGCCTCCGTTTGTGCCGTGCAAGGGGGTCTCTTCTCTCCTTCTTCCCAGGGGACTCGTGCTCCTGGCCGCCAGGCTGGGGGGGACCCTCCAGCTCACCTGAGGCTTTTCAAAGGTTGGAGTTTGCACGAGCAGTGCAGGGGACCGACGCCTGGGCCCATGCGGGGAGGGTACTCGGGCATGGCAGGACCGAGAGCTCCTCTTTTTGGAGAACAACCCCTCGGGGAAGGCTGATGCGTGGGGAGGAGGGGGCCAGCATGGGGGAAGGGGTGGCGTGGCTCTTGTCAGTCTGCACCTCTGTTTGGCCCATTCCTGGAGAGAGCCAGGCAGAGAGGGACGCTCCAGGGAAGTTTCTGTCTTATCTGGTTGTGCTTTGAGCAAAGAAATGAAACGAGCCCAGCTCTGTGTCGGCAGGATCCAATGCGACGTGGAGTAAGGTGCAAGGGGGAGCGCGGCTGCCCGGCCCGGCCTGGGGACTCCACGAGCCATTAGGGCGACGCTAATGGAGGGTTTCGTGGCAGACGCTAATGGAGGGTTGCGTCGGGGCTGGCACCTGCAGGCAGGAGCCGAGACGTCCCCAGAGCTGCCGCTGAGCAGAGACGGGAGCAGCTGCGGGAAGGAGCCGGCACGAGCCGTTTGCTAATGGCATGAGAGCAGCCTCCATGTTGGGGGCTGATCCCCTTCCCGGCATCGGGCCCCCACGGAGCGAAGATGCCCCTAAGACGCCGCACGCGCGAGCGGGGAGGGAGCCTGGCCTGGGCCGCACGCTCTCGCCCGGTGCTGGGGGTTGACTTCTTGCATTTGTAGGTCGTGGGCAACCTAGGCTCCCCCTGCGCCGGCCCTGGGCCAGGAGGCCCTGCCAGCGCGTCGTCTTGCGGGTGCCGGGAGAGCCACGCACAGGCTCCTCTGTCCCTGCTTGTGACCCATGGGGCAGCCTGGCACGTCGCGCCGGGACCAGATCCAGCTTCTGCTGCCTGTCGCTCTGCGCTGCAGGGACGGAGGGGGCCCGGCACCCGTCTCCAAAGCCGCCCAGGCTTTTCAGGCACTTCTTTGACCTTTCCCTTTCCAGCCACGTGCTCGCAGCCTGCTGTGCTGTTGCAGCGGGAGACGCCGTCTCTGTGCAGCTACAGAGATGTCTGGGCAGGGAGGAAGGCTTGGTTCCCTTGGGCGTTTCCAGCGGCGCTCGGCTGTAATTCCTTCCGACGGCTCCGCGCCGCGTGATGCAGGGGAACATCAGGTGCAGTGAGCACCGCCGGCCCCCGTCCTGGGAGAGCATGCTCTCCGGAGACCTTCCTCCTAGCAGTCAGCCCGGTCAGAAAGCCAGTGGGGAATAATGCAAGGCAGGGCAGGGCTGGCAGGTGGGCGCTGAGGGATTGATCACCAGGTGCAGGCGGGGGATGTGAACGTGGCCTAGGGGAGCGGATTTGGGCTTGAGATACCAGTGCCGTGGCAGACGCATGGCTGGAAATGGAGCTCGGGGAGAGCGGGGTGGCTCGCTCGGCCCTTTGATTCGAGACGGTCAGCGAGGGTGGTGGGTCACTGGGATGTCGCCGCGTGGCACAAGACTGGCTGAGAACCGAGGTGCAACTGGGAAAGGCAGCTGCAGCCGTGCGGTAGCCGGGCTTGGCAGGCGGAGCTCAGGATGCGAAGCGTGGACCTCCCTTGGGCAGTCCAGGGCCACGAGCTTGCCAAGACCCTCCTCCAAGAGAAGAGTGACGTTCCAGGGTTCGCCGTCCTTGGGGAGATGCCCGTGTCCCCCCCCAGTGACCCCGTCTCTCCCCACCCCACCACCTGGCCGAGCCAGCGGTCAGCTGCAGTGGGGAGACGGGGAGGTCATCCCGTGTGGCCTGCCAGGTGTTGGGGAGGAACGGATCCAGGGAGCTGTCGGTGCACGTCTCCTCCCCGGGGGCTGACTCCTGCCCCGTGAGCCCTGCTCCGCTCGGCTCCGCTCCCGTCCGGGCCTCGTCTCTCTCCGCGGCGCGCCGGAGCTGACAAGCTCCATTCAGGCTTAGTTGGGCTGAATGAATCCGTTTGGGATCGCTGTCGGAAGCGATTACCGGGCACAATGGTGACGGGGGGAGTCTCTGGCTGGGGCCGTTTCGACGGCGGGACTCGCTGTGCGGCACGTTCGAAGCCAACCCGATTGCTCAGGCCTTGCACCAGGTTACATAATGCGGGAGAGCTGCCAGTGCCGGCTGCCCACCACGCAAGCACCGGGGACTGCGTCACCCCGTCGCCAAGGAGGCTGCGGGAGCCGAGCCGGGCCTGGCTGCAGGGCCGGGCACCCTCCCCACCCCTGCTCGCTTGGGAGTCGGGGTTAAACACCATCAGTCTCCCTGCCGTGTCCTGACTTCATGGGGGAGCAGGGGAGGGCGCTCTTTGGCCTGGCTCTGGGATAGGTTTTCCCAGTGAGTGGACGTGGGATGGGGCTCGGGACCCAGGTCCCCCTTCCAGCTCCGTGTGACTGTGGCCGAGTCACAGTCCATGCTCAGCTGTCACTTCTTGGTCTGCTTAAGCAGAAGGCCCTGGGAGCCGGGATGGACTCGGTCGCTGTGCACGGAGCTGTGCCATTTTGGTTTGAGACCAGTTTTGCTCATCTCCTCTAGAGCTCCCTGCTGAGCCTGGAGGCAGCGGGATAGCTGCGGCATATCAGTCCTGCTACGTAGCGGCGCTCTGAAGTGGCAGCCACGAGCTCCGTGGGATGAGTCTGAATCGTGGCTCTGGGGTGCCGATCCCAGCTTCACCCCAACTGGTGGTGTGAGCGTGGCCGTGCAAGGATCACGCCCGCACCCTAGAGCCCAGCACGCAGCTTGGGGCCACCCCAGCCAAATGGTGGGAAGCAGCCCTGGGCCTTGTGGCACTGGTGTGCTGCACAGAGCCGTTGTGGTTTGGTGCTTGCCATGAATAGAGGGACCGTGAAGGGACTGGTTGAGGGTCGGCAGGTCTCTGGGAAGTTTGAGGAAACTTTCCATGCCTGCACTGCAAGCTCTGAGGCTTGCACTGGGAGCAACACCCCAGCCTGGCAGTTCGTGGCTGGCAGGGGAAGTTGCCTTCCCTAGCAAGCTCACCTCTGTTCCAGGTGTAACCACTCCTGGCCTGCTGTATCTAGGTAAATGGTGGGGGCTTGTTTGTGGCTGCTGAAGTCTGTGGGCCTGCGGGTGTGCTTTCCACCTTGAGCCTGGTGCTCCTCCGTCTTCTGGGGATCCTGGCCTGGGTTTGTCCAGTAAACTGTGCAGAAAGGCATTCGCCCTCCTTGGCTCTTGGACGTCAGGGAGAGCAGTGCTGACTCTCTGCTCTCTAGCTGGTCACTGCCTCTCCCTGTTAATTGTTGGGACACCGCCTGCATCGGTTTGCAGTGTGTTGTTGCGGTGGGAAATGGACCCCCTTCATCCTAATCTGCAGGGTGGCGACTGATAATGATAACGCTGCGGGGGCCACGTAGAGCGCCAGGAAAATTGCTGCAGGTTGTCGTGGCCTGGAGCCCTAGGTCTCGGGATTGGAGCACCTCGGCTTCCCGGAGCCACGGGGCCAGCTCCAGCCCTGCATGTGTCCGAAGCCACTGCAGGGGAAGGCGGTGGCTCCGCGCCCCATGCCGTCCATCTCTCCGGGCACGTCTCTGGCTGGGAGGGCAATGCTGCTAAGTTCTCGTGGCTGGGATGGGAGGAGCGATTGGAGAGGGGATCGCATCTGGTGCTGTGGTTTTATTTTGCGGTCCATATAGCATGTGCGGCCTGGTTTGGAAGGGGCAGAGAAGTGCTGACTCTGCAGCGTGACAACGCCTGTGCCTATGCTCTCACAGCCCCCGGCTACGGGCCCGCCGGACCTCGCCTCCTCCACGGAGGAGGCAGCACCAAGAGCGCTCTCCCAGCAGCAGGGGGGAGTGCACGTGGCAGGAGACCGGGGCTGTCGGCTCCTTGTAGGGAAGGGGGTCTTGGGGTCTCTCTCTGGGACCCAGAGCTTGTGCCAGGACTCCCTGCTGCTTGTGACACCTTGAAGCCCCTGGCGCAGGCGTGTCTGCTTGGGATTGAGGCCCAAGGCTAAATTAGGGCCCTTGACACCAGCCCTGGTGCTTCCTGGAGCCTCGTGTTGCAGCACAGAATAAATGTATCCCTCTCCTGGGGTGGCGGGGGAGGCTGTGGCCCCAGGAGGCCGCTCCCCAGTAGCCCAGTAACTAGCCCCAGGGGCCTTCCCGCTGCTGGAGCAGGGAGCAGGAGGAGACAGGCACCGCTGGGGTGTTCCCTGGAGCTGGGGCAGGTCGTTAACTCTTAACTCATTAACAGAGTAGGTGCAGCTGGAAAATGCAAAGCCCCCATTAAGCCGTCCAGCTTGGTCTGGGCTGGTTGAACCAGCCTGTTCCCTCCCAGCTTGTCGGCTGCTAAGTGTGACCCAGAGCCACCACCGGACCCTGCAGGAGGGGTGCAGGCAGCTGCAGGGCAAGGGTGATGTCCAGCCTCCACCACCAGCTGTGGGGAGGGCTGTGTCTCTGCTCTGCCCTTTGCAGGCTCTCTGAGCCATTCCCGGAGACCCTACGCCAAGGGCAAGCCAGGTTCCCCAACTCCTGCGCAGGGCAGAAACCAGCTCTGGGGGACAGGGGGTGTCTGGCAGCCAAGGCTCCAGGTGAAGACCGGGGGCCCTGATCCGTGTGTGTTGAAAGCAGTGATGATGGTGCTGGTGGTGCTAATGCATGGGGTGCAGAAATGGAGCCTTGATCCTGCTTTCTCCCTGTCCCTCCTGTTCAAAATGCGCCTGGGCCTATCCTGCCTTCTCGAGGCAGGGTACCAAGCAGGTGCTGTGGTCCCATCAGACTCCTTGACCATGCCTGTGCTGGGAGAGTGGAAGCCCGGTGGTCCTGACCCACTCCCCAGCCCCTGCGATTCTTCAACAGCAGCCACAGGTCTGGGCCTGTTGTTCCAAGGACTCCCTTCCCCTACCAAGGTGTCAGCTGGAAGGCTGCAAACAAAGGCACAAAACTCGCGTGTCAAATCCTGTATGGCTTTTCCACCCCATCCAATAGCTTTATTCACACAAACGTCTCTTAATTTACAAAGCCTCTGCCATTCATACACATCAGGGGATCCACAGTGTTCAAAGAACTTAAATACGACGTCTCATACCAACCCGAGTAAACCAAGTACAAAAAATATTGATATAAAGTTGTTCACACATAGGTCCTAGATTACCAGCTTCTGTGCAAAAAAAGAAAAAAAATACAGATTTCTTTACTAGCGTCATGAGTTTGGAGTCTGGGTTTAAGCCTCCTGCTTTTAGCCAGTTGGGCAGAGATGTGCTTCAATCTCCAACCAGGAGTCCTACCCCCCTCGGGGAGCCAGACCTTGGGGGTGAAAGCATTTGGACAAGCTGCAGGAAAAGGGTTTGTCCCCTGACAGCTAGAAGCTGCTTCCTATGGCACTTCCCTTGGCAAGTGAATGCCTCTAGAGAGGGTGTGAGATGCTGTTGGACACACGTGTCCGCATGCAGTGAGAGTCCTCGGTAAGTGGCTGCGTTTTAGAAGAGCCGGCAGGCTGGCTTTTCGCGCCGTCATCGGGTCTGCATGATGGGGCTGGGCGACCCACCTACTTAACAGGCAGGCACGGCACCGATTTGCATAGGAAATGACTAGCCGCGGAGCGGAGAGAACAAAACAGCCTGTGCAGTTGCTAGGAACTACGGCCAGATGCTCCAGCAGTAGTCAGGGCTCGCGCTAGAGCAGGAAGGGATGCATCTGAATGCCAAGGAACTGGCTTTGTTCAGCTACACAAGCCAGTGTTGCCAAGCGTCGGAACAAACACAGGGGCGAGCTCCAAGACGCGGCAACCGCACCAAGCCGTAGACCTGCGTGGCTTGAATAAAAGGACCAGTGTTTGCTCGAACGCGACGCCAAGATGCAGCATGCGGCTGGAGAGGAGGGCCGGGCAGAAGGACCCTGGGCAGCGCTGCCTAGCGCGGCCTCTGGGGAGGTAGGAGAGAAAGGGGGCAAGTCTGAAAGGTGCTTACCCCGGTCCAGAGCAGCGTGGCAATGAATGGAGAGTGGGGGCCTCAACAGCGGTGCAGGGTATGAACTGACTGGACTGTTTCCCCAGAGGAAGCTTTGGCAGTGCATGTGGAGGGGGGAATGAGACCCAGCAGCAGCCTGTTTCCCCCTCTATCGCCTTAAACCGCGTCCTGGCTCCAGCCCGCTGTGCCTGGGCAGGCTTAAACCCAGACTAGATACTGCACACAGAGGAGAAGAGTCACAACGTGCACCGGGGGGAGAGTTCACAACGATGGGGAAAGTATTATTGCTCCAGAAAGACTCGGGGAGCCTCCTGATATGTCAAGGAGCTGGATCCTGAGGAGTAAAGGAAGACCGTGGGGGATGATTGCCTCTGTCGCTAGCACTGCTGGGCCTTGGACGCAGTGGCAGGGGGTGAAGGGGGACAGCTAGGTTGGGCTCGCCAGGGAGGGTCATCTCTATCCTCCCCTCCTTGAGGCATCTCTCTGGCTGTGGTACCCCGGCGCAGTACCAGCGCGCTCTTCGGGTCCCCCCCCACGCTGCCATTGTAAACAGGAGATTTGGAAGTAAACAATGAATACAATCACGCCTATCACGAGACAGAGCTACACCAGGTCGGGAAAAAGCCTAGCTCTCCAGCGCAAGCCCCCACGGCAGCAGGCTTTCCTTGCAGGAGCCCCTGCCCTCCCATCCCTGGCTAGGCTTAGGGCTCACGGAAACAAAACCGGTCCCATTGGTGCTGGGGTTTGAAGCTTCAATGTGGCCAGCTGGAAACTGGGAGAGCCCCTTCCATGAACCTGGGCAGCAGAGAGCAGTGTCCTGAGCCCCAGGCTTGACTCCTTTTCCCAGAAGCTGGAAATTCCCCAGCTCCAAACCCCAATGTCAACAACTTAGACTTGGGTGAGAAGTTCAGCCAGCAGTGGTGAGACACAGGAGCTTGACAGACGCACGTTGTCATGCAAGAGGAAAGAGCTGTGCCTCCCTGGAAGGCTCTGCATGCACCGCAATGCTCGCTCCATGGTTGGGCCGTTCCTCATCAGATATTGCTCCTCTTCAAGGAGTTTAGGCAGGGCCCTATGGACCCAGATGTGAGCCACCATGACCTGCAAACGGTGGGCAGCTTCCATAGGATCATGGTAGGCAGAGAGCCATCGGCAGCAAAGCCACGGCAAGAAGGAAATGGAAGGGGAGATGCTTTGAAATTTTAACCAGGGAACCACCCTACTTATTCCAAGGTTTGAGCTCTTCTCTAAATCCTGTAAGGCACTATGGTCGACCTTGCTAACATCAACCTGTTTCAAGACATCTATGATACAAAAGCCAAGGTGGAGATGTGTGGCTTGAAGGCGGTTTGGGATCGCAGTGGGGCTGAGCAGGTGGCTGCTGGATGGCTTTGGCCTGCAGTGCATTTGGGTAAGGGAGCCAATGTGACTTTTTCTATCAGCTGTATGTGGCCGACTTGCCAAAAAGGATGCTGAAGATCCCATCCCCTCGCACATGTGGACAAGGACTACCTACCCCTGGAGAGGGTAAGCAAGTTGAGCAGAAAGTTCTGCAAGACGCGTGAGCTAAAGCAGCTCTCCTGCTTGGAGCTACCTTCTTCAGTACTTGAATATCCATCTCGGGGCTCCTTCTGCCAGGGAAGGCCAGTGTGACCATAACTGGTACGAGGAGGCCCAGCAATGGTTCTAGTACTTGGCAGCACAGTATGGTAAAGGCTGCAAGTGGAGGGAAGATGACCCAGAGATTAGGGCACTGCCCTAGGAACTGAGGTACTCTGGTTCAATACCTGCTCCACTACAGATTGCCTGGATATTCCTGCTCAAATTGAGGGATCCTTCGGTACTGGGAAGGGCAGAAGTCCACCCTTTAACTTCACCTGCGAGAAGCTTCTTAGATTTTGCTACGTGAGCTGGAGATCAGCAAACTCAACCAGCAAAACTGAACCAAAGCTAGAAAGGCCTGACAGTCCTCTGTGGCTGAGGCAGACATGCCAATACTACGTCTACTCAACCAAACCCAAACTTCATAGCCATAATTAACCATCCAGGAAAAAAGTTAATGTGTCCAAGGTCTGGCTGTGGCTGCCCACTGGAGCATCTATGTGAGTGGGAGTGGGTGAAAGAGGAGCAGAGAGAGCAGGGTCTTTTTCCTGGCTTTGCGATGCGTTGGTCGCTAGATCCGAGTGAAATGTTCACAAGACAAGATGTTGAATCATGCAGGGAAAAGCACAAAAGCTACTGCTCCATGCTACAGCTCTGCTATTCCCCGACGACATCCAGGAAAGCGCCAGATACATTTTCTACCATCGTTGGGTTCTACCTGCTCTGACAGAGGTAAAAACCCTAGGGGCCATCTCCGACCTCGCTACAGCCCTCGTGGCTTCTACGGAACAGGACAGAATAGCGAGCAGACGAAGGGGCAGCAACAGGTGGACAAGAGTTACAAGGGAGGGACAAAGACAACACTGAAGCCCCCAGCTCCCCCCCCAAAAACAATGGGCATATTGCTGTAAAGCTCTGGTCTGTGGGATGAGAAATCAGCAGGGACCTCTTCTAACTGGGAACCGATCCACGACGAGCATGAAACACTTCAGGCAGAGAGGCCTGGTTGGAATAATGTGACCGGTGTCTCCTGGACCAGCACCCGGCGTTTAATACGGTTGGAAGACGTTCGGGTTCAAAAGAGGTTTTAACTGCAGGGCTAAAAAGGATGCTTTGCACTGTATTTACGGCGAGCAAAGCGAAGGACTGATTGAGACCGTGGCATAGGTCAGCCCCAGGAGGTCAGGGCAGCTCAAGTCGGCAAAGAAATGAAGTCTTAACAGACTAATCATGTGCCAACCTCCTTATCTCGGCCTTCCGCCGCAGAGAAACTTTACCAACAGGGCCAGGCTTGAACAATAGTGTTGTCTTTGCTCCCTAAAGCTGTTTTTACCATTTGCTGAATAACAGTTTTATGCAGGAGACTGGAAACCATACAATAAATAACTAGCTGTAAGAAGGCTGCCCCCAGTAACTTCAGGTTACTTGTTCTTTTCTGCCTTTGTTTCTGTCCTCCTCCCTACAGTTCAGTTTGTCACCTGAAAACTTAACCCGGTGACTCCCCGTGTGCCCGTTACAGAAACGGGCATGGCTGCCTAGTGCTACGGGGGAAGAACGTCTGAAGGGAACAAGGATCTTGCCCAGTCAACCTCCTTTCGTGTCTCGTGTGGCTACTGCGCTCTACTGTCGGTTGTTTCACAGGGTGGGCAGCGCCTACCTGGAAAGGAGCCATTGGACTGGAAACCAAGACTTCGTTTGCAACGCAGACTTTCAAAGACCTCTCAGTCTTTTTTTCTACCACCACCAAATTACAGAGCAAATCTAGTGATCCTCTTCCCCCAGCCGCCACCCCCCTCAAGGTAATGAATGTTAATGTTTAAAAACCAAACTCGTGCACATCCTGATTCGGTTCTGGTACTTGCCAGTAGCAGCGATTGCCTTGCTACGCTTCCAATCCCGATCCGCGTATGGAAACGCGTCTTCGCTAGAAACGCCTTTTGAATTCTGGCTGAATAACAGGGGGGAGCTGAGGGCAGGAGGGAGAGAAGTATACTCTTCCTGACTTTCTCCAACAGTCTTGTGACTGAGTGGGTTGCATAGCTTCACTCTTCCTAAGTCTCAGGCAGCCAAAAAAAGAAAGAAAACCAAACCCCAAAAAACCAAAAGCTGACTGCTGCAGGGATCCGGCTGTAGAGCGATCTTCTGTTTAGTTTGTGTCCCTTATCCTTTGCTTCCCTCTGTGCATGTAAATCATGGAGATTGTAGGTCCCTGGTAAATAAACCTGGAAAGAAAGAAAAGCAATAAAGATCAGGTACTGCCACTGTCTCGTTCCAGGCACGGTTTTGGGGGGGGATGTGTGCATGTGTGTCTTGTTCTAGGCACCAGAGTTGGGGTGTGCGTGCGTGCATGCATGCGTGTGTTGGGGCGGAGGACAGAGACTAGGGATGTAATGTAGTGCCCTGAAAACCCTTGTATTGGTTGCCCAGAGCGCCTGTCTGCTGCGTCATTCCTTTCCCCATGTTCCCCCACGTTTCACTCCCAACGCCAATAATAGCCAATATCTGACATGGTGAGAGAGAGAGCGTAATATAGCACACAGGCAGGAATTGAATAGTCCACATTATTTTATGGTATAAACCTGTGATTTCTCGCACTAGTTGCATAGGATGGTAGCACTCAACCAGAAAAGAAAGGTAAAACAGTAATTAAAGTGCTTGGAAGTGTAGGTGGTCATGGAAAGGAGTGACTGTAGAGGGACCACACCAGTACTTATTTCTACTCCTGAACAATCTGAGATGTTGGTCTTGAATTGTTACACACCCCTCTTCCTATCCGCGCCTTTGCCACTGAGCTGGGACTGACTGACTGGAGCGCATCTGGATTTGAGAGCGTTTCCCTTCCTAGTCGGGTAACTGGTGCACAAATAGCATGTTGCCAAGATGACTGCATATATATATATATGTCACGCTACAGGTTGGTTGTTGAGGCCAGTCACTTAACTGTGCAGTGCGAGGTTAAATGTAAATAGTGCACCGATCCTTGGAAAGGGGTCTGCAACGGTGTTCCAGGCAAAGCTCATAGGAGCATCCCTTGCGACAAGAAGCCACCTCTCCGTGAGCCTCGTGAGACGTGCCCAGCAGAGCTCTTGTTCACAACACTTCCAGCTCTCCGCACAAACGTGCCCAAGTAAAGGTGGAGCACTGGGACTAGCAGATTTTGACAAATGCACAGGGCAGTGGATCAAGCAAGCGAGAAAGCAACTCGGGCTAAGTGTCTGGGCTGGGGGTGACGGAACACCCCTTTGGCTAGTTAGCTTTCCACTGGGGCTCGTCAAGCAGAAGAGGGAGCCGTTGGTCTCGTGCCACCAAGTCTAGCCTGCACCCTCAGCTGGGTTTGGTTTAACTAGTCCCAGGAGGGCTGTAGGCTTGTGTTGTTTCTGTAGACTGAGCCCAGTGCAATCCCATGCCAGGGGCTCAGTGCCAACCTCCTATTCTCCCTGGCCCCCCCCTTCATTTCAGCAGCACGTAAATCGTTCAGCTTGTATAACGGGTTGGGAGAAGGGAGCCCCTATGCTCCGCTCCGCGGCACTTCTCTGCGTGTTTGTCTGGACGCAGGGGGAGAATGTCTGCAGGCTGCATCCAGACCAGGTCGTTTATACCACTCGGGGCATCATCAATTCAGCCCCATGGAGAGGATGCGGATGAAGTCGATGCCTGCCCTCCCCAGGGCTGCTCTGATCACAGTTGGAGCTGATAAGGTGCTACCCTGGTGCCAGGGCTGTGGATGCCCCTCTAATTTTCACCATAAGTTAAGTCTGGGTAGTCCATTAATGCCTAAAACTTTCAGGGATGTTTTGCAAATGCTCAGATTCAGCATTGAAAGGACCTCACTGCAGCCAGACAAACAAGTGGAGAAATACCCTTGCTTCTCTCTGCTGATGACCTGGTCGTTTCGGCACAGTCACGTTGATTCATAGCAGTCGAGGAAAGCTAGGATTCCCCCAAACTCCTGCCCTGCTGCCCACCAGTCCTGCCCATCCGATGGTGCCTTCTGCCTGCGCAGAGAAACGTGGTGAGCCTACAGCCATGGGCTCTGGGAAATGGTCCTTCCCCACCTCAAAGGAAGTCAGCCCAGTCCTCAAATAAAACAGCACTGCTGACTTAATGACAACCTCCTGGAAGAAAAAATGCAGCAGAACCTGGCTGCCTCATGCCCTTGGCTTCTGCAGCCCTTGCAGAGACAAGGGTTTGCGAGCCAGCTTGGGGTCACAGCGCCACAACAAACCAGGTGCTCTTAAATGATTGCCGTGGCTTTCATTTCACAAGCTGCCGCTTCTCTGATGAGCTGAGACTGCTGACGAATGCCAGCTGAGAAGAGAAGAGGCGCTTTTCGAAGTAAAAGCTACTCCAAACAGTGGTTTGCCTTTTACTCCGCAACCAGCTGAGTATTAAGCAGTTGTGAACCACCTGGATGTGAGTGATCTGGGGTCTACTTGTAATTACCGGTCAGAAAGCTATTCAGATCCCTCTCTGCCTTAGGAAATCTGGTTAAAAGGCTTCATGCTAACAGAATAAAAGGAGCGGCACTGCAGCAGGCACCAGGAAAGGAGTGAGAATTCAGCTCTGCTTTCTAGGACTGCCCAGATAAACCAGTTGGCCTTTTGCTGTGTGGGGAAGTGGGGCGTCCACATGGTTTGGAAAGGAGATGCCAGAGGGGAGAGTCTGAACCATTCTCTATGTGCCTGCCTCGTTAGCAGGGGAGAGCAATCCTGCTGGAGTGATACAAGATGCTGGCGAATCTTCAAAAAAGAGCCCTCATTTTTCAACCCTAGAGAGGTTTTTTTTTTTGTTTTTTTTTCTTCCCCCTGAGTACAATGGCTCTTGAAACAGCAGACGCAGCTGAACTGACGCAGGCTGTTTGGAGCAGGGCACGTTCGAGGGCTTTTAATCCCTCCATTGATGCCACTAAGAGTTTTTAATCAGCTCAAATGTTTGCCCGGGCATCTGCAGCTTACAACGTGCTGCACCGAGACCTGGCATCCAGCGCAGAATGGAAGGGCAACAGGTTGCACTGATGATGCAGAGCGATGGTAAAGGGGAGGCTCTGCCCGTCTGCCAGCGAGGGCTATTTCTGGTAGCCGAGTGCTTTTGCTAATGAAAGCAAGTTTCCCCATTAATCATATCTCTCCCTGAAGGGGAATAAAAGGCCTGGAGGTACAGTGAGATGGGGTAACTCCTGCCTTGTCTCCTAGGTTGCACACTCTGCTAGAAGTGTCGGTGGGCACAAAGCAATCTTTACAGAGTCCCCCCAATATCAGACCTCCTTCCCCCAAAAAGTGCAGGAAGGGTGTAGAGGATATGGAGACCTGCTTGCACTTGTCAAGTGTGTCCAGACATGACCAGGCAGGACTAATGCTCAGGGCTCTGCTCATCTCTTGGTAAAACCTCACGCCCCCTCCTCCTGTCCTGGAAGCATCGATCCCGGAGAATCTACTGGGTTGTCGCACCTGAAAAGCTCTCACCCTTCCAGATTTTTTTGCTTTCTATTTCCTATCCCATCTTTGCTGCTCTTGACACATCTGAGACAGCAGCGTTCAAAAGCAGAGCCCAGCAGGCCCTGAACCTGGCTGGCTTGCATGTTTCGTAAGCGTGGCTTGCTCAGCGGTGTCCTTGCTGCAGAAGCCCTCCCTGCCAAACCTGAACTGAAGAAGTGCCAAGCCATGTTGGCGTTGCTCTCCGAGGGGCTGCAGTCAGTAAAGATAATTCTATTTATTACTGTGCACCCCATCCTGTGCCCTAGAGTCTTGCTGCGCAGAAGTGCTGTATTAATTATAGCCAGGCGTAGTCCTGAGACTACACAGCCAAACAAAGCTGGCTATTGCTCTGAAGAGTCGGGCAGTGAAGGTGTCTTTGTGGAAGAGGAAATCCTTCTGCTAACTAATTCCATCACTAGAGGTAAAGAAGCCAGCCCAGTGCGGGCCCACTAGGAAAACTGGACTGAAGCAGATGACAGACTCACTGTCCACATGATGCACCTGCTGCCAGCCAAGGTAGACCCATCCGTGCTGGGTGGGGGAAGGACTGATGTAACCATCTCACACTGAAGGCAGCATCCAAGAAGCTGCAGACAGACCGAAGTAAAAGAATCCCAGAAATGAAACCCTGCTGGGCACCCTATGGGGATGGGATTCATCCTAAAACCAGACTGGCTCTGAACTGCGCGAGTGGTCGTGTCAGGTCCATCAGCAAAGTCCAACTCCTTTGCTAGGTAAAACCCCTCAGCTTGATGCTCTGCAGGAACTTGACTAACTGCTGCTTGACTTGCCCTTCTCCAAAACGTGGATGCCTTGACTCACATTTTAAATCAAAGTAATGGCATTTAGCCTGTGGCAACCTGAGAAGCAGCAGCAGAGAGGTAGATGGCTTGGCAGTGAGCAGAAATCTAGAGCTGGAAGGCTTTCCTGAGAGTCCGTCCCGTGGTGGCTCCTGGCAGTTGGATGTTTGGGACGTGGTTGTGGTTTCATTCCACTTGGCAGGCGTCCACGTTGCAAAGACTGCATTTACCTAGTGGCCCCGCTGGGAAAGGCAGACTCGGGGATCCGTGGAGAGGCAATTATCCCTTTCATCCAGGGGGCTCAGGGAGGACAGACCCTTTGCCTAGCAGCTGAGGGTTGGGCCTGCTCTGAGGATGGGAAAACTCTCTCCTGGGTTGCCAGTCTTCACTCAACTCCCAAAAGAAGTTTGCAGAAGACTGACCTAGAGACTCAGACTACTGAACGGCGGTGCTCCTTGGTTTTTAAAACTAAGTAGAACTGGAAGACTAGAGTCAACCAGATGAACAACAAATGGTGTAGACCTTATCCTACTTTTGGGAGGGCAGCACTCAACTCTTTATAAAAAGAGGGAGGGAAACAATGGGTAGCTCCAAGGGACGTCTGAAACTGGAAACAAAGGAGGAATTTCCCTGTGTTCTTTGGGCTCAGCTGACCTCAGACGCACAGGATCCTGCCCTGGTCTGACTAGGATGGATCACTTCTCTGTGTCAGCTGGTAGAAATTAAACTGAATAATCAGCTTGGCCTTTAGGTATAAGAGTCCGAGAAAGCCGGTCTTCTCAAGATAGCTGCACTTGTGGTACGTGTGCTGCCGCTTGTTGGTCCTGCTTAGCTAGCCCATCATAACCCTTCTCCCGAGTGCAGAAATCCTACAGGTTCACGAAGGGAGACTTTTGGGTTTTTCCTTACTCCCCAGCTTTGCAAGAGCACATCTTCACTGCTATTCCCCAGGGTGACTGGTGCTCAGATTTAGGCCCTGTGGAAGCACTCCCACAGCAAGGCCACATTATTCTGTCCGCACCGTTTCTACAATGGCCCGTGTGGGGTCCTACCCCATCATTCTTGTATGGAGATGTTTGGCATGCTTTCCCTATCAACAGTGAGAAAACCCATTTGGAAGTATATGTGGGAGGAAGAGAGAGCCTGAAGTTGGCACGCATCTGTCTCTCCACCCTGCGACTGCTAGCTTGTCAAAGCAGGCAGCTTGGTGGAGCTCCCACTTAGCTGAAGGAAGCCCTGAGCAGAGCTGAACAGTGGTCAGGACCACACTGTCATCCACAATTGTTTTTTAGGTCCTGATTTTTCTCTTAGCTCCAAGAGCATCTCTCAAAGTAGGTCCATATAGTTACACTTGGTCTGTAAAGGTAATGGAGTTCAGTGGCACTTGTAATGAGGAGCTTCTGATTTTATGGGAAAGCTGGCACTAAGCTCGGGAGAGTGGAGGGGTTTCTGGCGGTGATGATGGTCCATGTGTGTGGTGGGCAGTTTCTTCCCTGCCTAGCTTCTCAGGGTGCACAAAAACCTATGGAAAAATGAGCCCAAGTGATGAAATAATAGTCTAAGGACAGAGATGGTATCTTGATTTGGGACTCAGGGCCAGCAAATGGGAAAGGAAAATCAAAGCGCCTGAAGTTTCTCATGCAGTTTTGTACAGAAATGGAACATTTCCTTTAAGCCTCTGTAAATGGGTACATAGTGGCTGGAAAACGAATGAAGATGGGAAAGGTGTCCAAAGGCCAAAGCAGGGGAGAAATGAACCTCTTCACCCTCCTTTTAAGTCCAGAAAGGCAAAGGAAGGGAGAGGATGTTGTTAGAGACGGCCAGGCTAGGCTGGCCGTGAGTCCTGTGCCATGCAGGAGCTAATTCCCCTCTCCACACACCATCCAGCCTGTAAGATGTTTTAAAATTAGAAAGCTTAATTCATCTCTAATCATTAAAAACTAGAGCAGCTCCCAGCTGCCTCATTCTACTGCCTGGCCTCTCTCTCTGTCACGTAAGCCCAAGTGCTGGAAGCTGCACCTGAGTGCCAGCAGGAGCCCTCTTCTCCACTTTGTTTCGATGCCCAGCACTAATTGCTCCGTACAAGCCTCCTCCTGCATTTCAAACTGTTCCAAGATAGCGCAGAGCACTTGAGTGAGAGCAGTGCTTCAAGCGCTTTGGGGAGCGCCTCAGTGTTATATAAGGTCTTGAAAGATAAATACTGCGAGATCACTTCCGCAGGAGCAAAGCCCCTGCCATCAGCACTGCCCGCGTGAGCTCCTGCCACTGTCCGTGTTATAATCCAGAGCTAAGGGTAGTGGACCCTGAGGCTGCATAACAAACAGCCATGTGATCTTATTGTGTCTTTATCCCCGCACTGGCACTTTAGCAGAGAGGAGCTGACAACAGAGCTTAGTGTGCTTGGGTACCTGAAAAAGGATCCTGCGAGTATAACTACATGGTTCAGTATTTTGACTTGAGTTGCATTTGGGTATAAATGACTTGCCCGAATTTGCCATATTGGTACCAAAGGGAGAGGGGAACCCAGCTGCGGGAATATTCCTGGAAAGTAGTAAGATAGGTGACAGCAGCCATGACTCGAAACCAGTGCATGGCTGGAAAAAAAGCGTGCGCATGGGGTGGGTTATGCCAGTGTGCGTGACTAGGCAATAGAGCCTTGCACTGGGAAGTGGAACATCAAGATGTTTAGCAAGGAAAGAAACCTTCTGCTCCAGCGGCTGACCCGACTGTTTCTTTTCTTCAGTGCTGTAGCACCAGATTGACATGATAACATTTTACGGGCAGAATAAAACCCCCAGGATGCAGGTTTAATGTCTGCTATTATTTTACAAGATGCCCTACCCACTTGCAGCAAGGGAGCAGTCTGTGTACTTCCGGGGGGTGAAGTACACGTTGACTACAAATGTCAGGGGAAACAACTGCTCCCACAGGAATCTAGTGTGATCCACAGCAACTTTTCTAGTTGTCTTGCAAAGAGGAAGGTGGCATTAAAAGCTGTGCAAATTCTGGCTGAGGCTGTGCAAGGAACAGCTACTGTTTGCTACGTTAGCATATCAACTTCAGCAAGTCAGAGCCTGGGAGTCTCTTGTTCTCAATGCTTTGTAGGGAGGAGACAGAAAGCTGAGTTTGGAATGACACAAGCTGCAACTGAGATGCCAGGGCCAAAGTGAAAAGTTGTGGGACGCGTCTAGAGGTTCAGCACTTGGCTCATGCTGCACCAGTACAGGATTCAAGCTGTCGGGCTTCTTGAGCAGTTTGACCTAGCACTTAGTAGGGCTGCTCTAACACTGGGGAAGATGAAGGATACAAATAGGAGGCAGGAATCCTTTGTTTCAATGCAAAGTGGCACATGCACTTGCTGGATTGCCTACACCAGTGGTTTTCAACCTTTTATTTGGAGACCCCTAAATAATTTCAAATGGAGATGTGGATGCCTCTGAGTTGTAAGTGCAGGTATTCACATATTCTTGATTGATCAGTCATCTTTTGCAGGTCTCTTAGACACAGTCTGCAGGGGCTTGCAGACCACAGGCCTCCACTATTATGCTGCCTAGTGAACAACCCAGAGAGGCATTTCCCCAGCATGCAGCAAGGTGGGCTGCATGCAGCTTACCTATCCAGGACAAGGCAGAGCATGGTTGCTACAGCAGAAAGTCTGCAGAGCACTTGCACTCCACATTGCTCCTAGCTTGCTTTAAAATACAACCTGTGTCCTTCTAGACTTGTGCTGTTACATAAGATAGCACCACCTCCACTGCAGCTGTGCCACCGAAGGAAATATTTGGTGTGGACTCACTGCCCGCTCCCTCCACTGATAGCAGAGGGGAGAATCTGAAAAGGCAGCTGGGTTTTAAACAAATAGCTCCAGGGCAGGACTGTCCCTGCAGTGTCTGCTACCCTGAATGTACTATTCCACTGATATGCGCAGAATGAATTTTCCCCAGAGGGCATGGGCTGGTTATGTAACTCGGCAGCATCATGTTAGCACAGCACGAGTGATCACAGATGGCAGCAGCAGAAGCAAAACACCGACCGCTCGGGAGCTGCGCGTTGCAACTGCTTCCATAATGTCTCCAGCACACGCAGGAGAAGATGGCCACCTCTTCCCCTTCCTGAGCAAAAGAGCTTAAGCACCACAGGTAGCTAGTGACCCTAGGAGCAGTTGGTGAGACTGCTAAAACACCTCTCCAGGTTGCCACCGAGCCTCTCAGGTTGATGTACTGGGGTTCTGCTGTCACCACGTTTCTGTTTTTAGGTCCCAGAAAACGTATATCCTACGGTCTTCCTTAAGAGGCTTTGCTTTCAATGGCAAACCTAAAAGTGGATTTGTTGCACAAACAGCAGCCTTGTGGAGATGGCCGCTTGCTAATACGGGCTGGCAGGAAATGCCCCAAATAACGTACTTCTCTGGGTACATTCCAAACCGGTGCATTTTCAGAAAGGGGAGGGACGGCACATCCCTCTTACACAATCTCGGCAATGCTCCTTTCAGGTCAACTGAACCAGGAGCAAGGAAGTTGGGATCAGGGCTTCCCAGGGCCATTGGTTTTGAGTTGCTTCTTACGGCTGTAATTTTCAGTTTTACCCAAGGGTTTGGCTGGGACAACCCCTAGCTACAGGATGTCTAAGCCAGGAAGGCAGGCTTCTCACTGCAGGCCAGTAGCCTTGATTACCACACTGCTCAGCTCTACAGGTCTTGCAGCCACGTCCCTTATTAAAACTGAGCATGGCTGGAGAAAGCAGAGCTTCCACTCTGATATTCAGAGTTACTGGATGTTTCCTCAAACTACAAGCCTAGAAGGATGCAAGGTCTATTTTAAAACGAGCTGGGAGCAACGTGTTGGGAGTGCAAGCGTTCTGCAAACTTCCTGCTTGCGAGGGCTTGCATGTGTCAAGTGTGCCCGAGACAGGAGCTCTCTCCTGGCATTGCACAAGTGGTGTCTCTCACAAAGAGGAAGTCCCTTATTTAGCATGGAAATGAAACAAGACCAACTACATTCCTTCTCGGTGAAAGCAAGTGAAAAATAAGAGTGTGCATTTCAAGCTCCCCTGTCACTTTATCCAGTGCATTCCAGAGCAGGCTGCACAGCTGGTTTGGTGCTTCAGTAGGAAAAAGATTTTGGACAAATAACTCAACATTATAACAGGTGGGTGTATAATGCAGCTGGAAGCGGGTGACGGCTTCAAAGGTTCGTAAGACCAAGCTAAGATTGAGATAAGCGCTGAGGGTACCTGGATGTGGAAGGAGGATGAAGTGGATAAGAGATGTTCACTTTAAAACACCCTGGTGAATGGAACGTAGGTCTCCGAGCGCAGGGAGCCTTCAGTGCGTCACCTCAAGCAGTCTTTGAATGTGGGGGGATTCTCAGATTGCTCACCCTCTGGCTGCAGGTAGAGGCCACCTGCTCTCCCATACAAAGATAGCTGCCTACCACAGCCTTCCAGCTTGTTGAAACTAGTCTCAACATGCGGCTTGATAAGGTAATGAATGAGATGATATAACTTGGCTTCCTACAACAGCAAGGGACTGGACTCCTCCCGGGAGTGATATATCAGTAAGTGAAACACTAAGTAGATACTGCCAAGGTTGAACCTGTCTTTTCATGCATGCATCTTGATACAGGGGGGTGTGATTCTTTCCCTGTAGGACCCCTGGAAAAAGCAGAGTGGAGATTTTTGTCCTAGTTGCTTAGCGAGTAGTCCCTTGACTCGCTCACTAGACAGTCACCAATTGCTCGGTGAGGGAGGGAGGGAGCCTCTGACTCATTCTGTTTTCCAGCCCCTATTTCTAGTTTTCTTTTAACTAGAGAAGGTGGAAGAAACTGCTCAGGAAGTTGTTCTCGGGATGAGCCAGTACAGAAAGAGCTCTGGGAACAGAAAAGGCTGCCCTGTCCCAATGCACAGAAAAGCTAACAGGAAGGGTGGTGCAGTGGAGGAGGAGGTGTCACAAACTGCAGAGCACTTACCCAACTGCAAAACACGACACCACTTTGCCCTGAATTTTAAGCAGCACATGTCACCTGGTCCATCCTGGTTTCAAGCTCGAAGGCATCAGGTCGATCCTGTGGGTTAGCAGCCAACATGTCTTTCAAGAGCTGTTTGATCCCCTCAGACATGGAAGTCCTGCGTTTCTGAGGGATATGCAGCTCCATCTTTGGGTTTTCTAGCAGCGCTTCCCCAACAGGCACAATCTCTGTCCCCTGCTTGATGTAGGTCCCCAGCAGCTCCTTCTTGGTCTCTGCGTCGATGAACGTTATCCTCTCAATCATGGCCCAGATGATGATGCCCAGGGCAAAGATGTCCGCCTTGGCTGTGTAGTGCCCCTCCCAGACCTCGGGGGCCATGTAGAAGTCAGAGCCGCAGGCTGACGACAGCCAGTACTTGTTCACATTCACATTTTTGTTGTCGTTCCCGCCCTCCTTGCCCCGAGCGGTCAGACCAGCACAGACCTTGCTGAGTCCAAAGTCTGCCACCTTGAGAACAGGAGCACCAGATTTCTCCGTGATCAGGATGTTGTCTGGCTTCAAGTCTCTGTGCACAATATGGTTCTTGTGCAGGAAGGCGATGGCACTGGTCAGCTGGAGCATGAAGCTCTTGTTGGTGGCTGGGTCCGGTCTCCGGGAGAGGATGTACTGATTGAGATCGCCCCCTTCGCAGAACTCCATGACGAACCAGAGATAGCAGGGCTCCTCGGCATAGCCCAGGATTCTCTCACCTGGGAGGCACAAGACGGGGGGAGGGATGTTAGACACAGAGATCAGCAACAGCAGGACAGTCATGTTGAGTGTATAAGGAGGTCTCCGAAGGCTTAAGCCAAAAGCCACGGGTAAGGTTCTGCTGTTAGAATATACTCAGCTTTGCATATCTAAGGGACAGAAAAGCATCTGGCGCACACTCCCTTAGCTGTGTGCACTCTGCTACGTAACCGGAGTCAGTAAGGGCTTGTCTGTCTGTTGACCCTGATTAGATGGCAGCCAAGAAAGAAAAAAAATATTTGCGCTCTTTACCAACAGTTACAGTTGTGCTAACAAGGAGTTAGCAGTATTTATCAGCATTAAGGCCTGGCAGGAACCTAGCTGATTTCTGTGCCCCAGCAAAAGTGAGATGCAACAGCACAGCTGTGATGACACCATGGGAATGCTGAATCGTTAACAATACTGCATAAAGCAGCAAGAGCTAAGTTTAGACGAGCCCTCAGTTAGCAGGCAGAGAACTGGACATAGCACACAGGTACTTGAGTTGTGCGTGTTTAGTTTTGCTTCTGCCTATAAAGGCATTAACAGGTTTCACTGCCCAGTGCAAGCAGCATTTTATGCCTCTCCTTTTAACAGATACCCAGAGTGATCTCAGAAAAAGCTGCTGGTAGAAGGGTCAGGGCACAGGGCAAGGCCTAATGTATAAGATGTGGATTTCAGTGGCCTGGCACATTGTACTTGGCTTGCCAAACTCCTCTCCCCATCGAGCACTCCTCTGCTGAGGGTCTGCATGGGACCTGCTCTGGGAATGAGTGAAAAGCACAGCAATAACCAACTGGTTAACAAAGACCAAGTCTTGCAGTTGCCGCTGGGGATGACATGGGGTATTTGCAGCCTGAAGCCACTTTTCCAAGCAGAGGGAGAGGGAAGCAGTGGCAGGGGAGACTCTGTGTTTGACTCGGCTCATCTGTTTGTGTGTTCGGGGAAGCGGGCCTCGGTTACAAGGGCAGAATCCCGTTATGCAGCTGGGGTGTCTCAATCAGACACTGGGAGTTAGATTTTTCTCAAGCCGAGGCAACTCCTCTCAATTGCCTCCGCTTTTTTCAGCTGGTCCCATGGATAAACCTGCAGCACTCTACAGGGCTAAATGACTCCGGGCTCCAGCACAAACAGCCTTCCAGCACAGCCCTAGAGGACCAGAGACCAGAACTCCCAGTGCCTGGCAGGGCCAGGGACTACCAAGAAAGCCAAGTTATCAGCCCTTTCATGTCAGCCTCTGTAATGGTCAGCGATTGGGGTGGATGGGTGGGGAATATCGGTGATTTGTACAAACAGTCTGCAACCATGACTACTGCTATGGAAATTAGCCTATATGACAAAGATTTGGCTGCGCCCCACTGCTCTCAGCAAAGGACGATGCTTAGGTCAGGACCAGGGAACTGGGGTCCCGCTCACAATCCGATGGGTCAGAACTGGGACCCCAAGGAGGTTGCAGCCAAGGGAGACTCTTCTCAGGTTGTCTGCTAGGGGCTCTGTGCTGGGTATGGAAGGGTTATTTGTTTCTGGAGATGTGATCTCTGAACAGGAAAACTGTCTGAGCCGCCCTTGGTAAGAAACGGGTATGACAGAATGGAAAACTGAAGAGACAGCCACTTGTCTTGGGAACAAAAATATTTGCACAGTCAAAACAGTTACATGCACGTGTGCCTTCTACTTTCCTTAACCTGGCTTCATGAAAGGCCTGGCAACACCTTGCTAGGGCAGAGGGTTTGTTTCTATCCTTCAGTCAATGCTCTGCCAGCCCCCTGCAGCAAGGTTTTGGATGCACTGGCTATTCTTGGCAACAACCCAGGCTGTTCTGGTAACGCTCTGAACAGCTGCCTTCTGCTGTGTTTACTCCGGGATGCACGTAGTCTGCCTCTGACAGCAATGTCATGCTTTTCGGGTGCACGTCATGCAGAAGCAGAAGCACTGCTAGCAGCACGATACGGTGTGCGTGTGGGAATGCAAAGGTACTTGGATGCTAGTGCTTCTCGCAGTGACTGGCTAGACTCAGCCTCACCGTGAATTCATTTCCAGGAGGCTGGACTACTCTTGGGAAAAGGAACTGCTGTGATGGGGTTGATATTCAGACTCCAGATGTCCCTAGCCAAGGGCAGTTGGGACAAGACGGCTGCCTGACAGCAGCACCGCGTCCGGGGGCGGGGCTGAACTTAGAGAGGTACCGGGTCTAAGCCAGAACGTCAACCCCACTTCCCTTCGCCATCTGCTCTCGCCTGACTGTTGCCATCCCTCTACCTTTATCTTGGTCAGACTTGTTGCCTACCACCTCTCTCCTGCCACTGGGGTCTCTTCCCTGCCTGGCCTCTGAAGAGCATGGCAAGGGCTGCGCCTTTAGCTTCCTGGTCGTGAGCCTTGCACAGAGGAAACGGTCAAGAAATTTCCTCGTGGCTGGCTCTCCCACGCAGAGTAGGAAACAGAAATCAGGGGAGGTGGGTTTGAAGCTGATCCATGATTTAAGATTCTGCTTACAAAGTCCCACTGAATTCAAGCGATACCTCTTCTACCTCACCACCCGCTAAGGAATGTAGCACAAATTGACCCCTTCGTTGCTGCAGATGTTCCTCACCCCACCCACTGTAACCAGAGCAACTAATTCACCGAGCCAATTTAGTAGCTACTGAACCGATGGCCCTCTCCTCCCTGTCATAATTAGATGCAATCTAAACCTCCCCACGGCAAACATGCTGCACTGTAAAATGTAAGGCCTGGATGCTGGAATGAGCCAGAGACATTTGACACTAACAGGCTGTGCATGGTAAGTGTGCAGGCTGCACGCCCGTGGTGGGCACTGCAGAAGCATTTTGCAAGCTGCTGTCTCACAGTGCAGGCTGCCTAGACCTGTCCAGCTCTGTGCAGATACCACGGGCTATGAACAGCACATGGGGCACGTGGCCAAACACGAGCCCCGACAGCATGTCAGTGGGGAGATGGAGGCTGCACACGCTGCAGTCGCATGCGTCACTCCTGACTGCCCTTGCGTGAGATGCCAGCCTAGCTCCAAGCTGGGGGTCCAGCTTTCTAGCTGTACTTTGCTTTAATGAGATGCTGAATAATGAATTGAGGGCTACAGGCCACATTTGCTCTTAAATAATTGAAGCCCCACGTAGTCCAACGTCCTGCTACTTGTGCTCCTCGTTTGGAATCAGTCTCGAATTAATCCCCGCGTCCTGAACCTCGGCACGTTGGCACTGCATCTGCCTGGGTCTTTAAATAGCCCAGCTGCGGTCGTGCAGAATGGCACAGCAGCGCTTCTACGTGCTGGGGGATACAGGCCAGAGCCAAGCAGTGGTACTTGGGAACCAGAGGGCTAGGATTCAAGTACGCTGTACAATCAGGAGAGGAGGGAAAACTTTTGGGGTGCTCTTACCCAGTTGGAGTATGTATTTTGGGGCGCTTAACAACATAACCTTGGGTATCAGCTATGGCTTCTGGCTGGGTCCCTCTGCCGGGGGGGTAGGCATAATTGAGATGTGCTGGAGCCTTAGTGGGATTTCTTATCTAGGACCCCTTTTCCCCCCTGCCCAGGGGAAAGCCTCATACACTGAAATCAGTAGTAAAGGAGTGTAGATCCCCTGGGAGAGTCCCGTCATCTTTCTGAAAGGTCTCCAGACTCGGATAAAACTTGTTGCAGCCAGGGAGGGGAAGTGGCGGGACAGATGCGTTCTCCTGCTTGGAAGCACTCGAGGTGCAGCTTTGAGCAAGATTTCTAGCAGGCACAATAAGAGCTGTCACCAGTTTACGGGGTCTCTTGCAGGAATGGACTCTGTACTTGCAGGGCTTCGGACCATGCTTTGGACACCCATTAGCAGCACAGAGTTGGCTCTGGTGCTTCATGGTGCATGGCAGGAAAAGGAATCTCTGCTTACGCAAGCTATGAAACATTCCCCCGTCCTGTCCCCCACTGCTGGGCAGAGGGTCTCAGATAGGGTACCCCAGTACTTTTGGGGAGGCCCTTATACAAGGAGTGGGTGAAACTTCCCAGGAAGAAGGGACTTCTATAGGAGCAGCCAAAAGGTACCTTTCCGAGTCCCTTGTGAGCCAAAGGGAGCTGGTCCTACTTGATGGGGGACAGGCAGTTACAGGGCTGTATGGACTTAGTGGGGTGGGATTATGTCTGTGGAAGAGGGACTCTACCAGACAAGTGGGGCCAGCTCCGGTTTCTGTACGAGCGTGCCAATTTACTTGTATACAGGTCCTGTTCTATTTCAGTTTTCTACCAGATGCAATGGACTGGCTCTGCTTGGGGCTAGCAGGATGCACAGAGGGTTATGCAAAGGCCTGGAACTTCAGGGAGACACATGGAGAGCAGTCTGATCCAGGGTGCAAGGGAAATGGCAGGCCCACAGCCACGGGGGTGCTCACTGGTACAAAGCTCTACCTGGCTCAGGCTGCAGCCTCAAGGCCATTTAGGGATGCTAGCATCTATGGAGGGGGTCCTTAATTTGTTTTAATTGAGGGTACATAAAAAAGCACAGGCTCCAAAAGGTGCATGGAGCCCTGCAGCATCCCAGGAAGGCTGCCCTCAAGGAAAGCATGCTGGCTTTGCTCGAGGCAGGTGATGGGACCCTGGGGCAACATGGGGAGTCCTTGAACAGTATCAGCCCTGCCTTGCCAAGGCATGGGATCTGCAAGGCTGTGTGTATGGGGGAAGCCTGCAGCCAAGGGGGACAGGCATTTTCAGAGAGACTCCTTCCAGGTAGGGTGCTTTTGTTTGGGGGAAGGAGAAGGGAGGGTCTTGAGGAAGCATGGGGATTTTGGGAGGCACTCAGGGGTGGGGGTAGAAGGAAAGCAGCACAGAAGTGTCCCAAGGCTGTGCCTCCCTTCTGAGAGTGCACTGGTGTGGGTCTCAGGACCACAGGGGCACCCTATGACAGAGTCTACAGGTGCATTGGGGGGGTGGGGGGGGGGGGGGGGGCAGTATTTTTTTTTGAGGGAGGTCTTCAAAAAGATGCAGGGAGAGAGAGCTCTGCTAGCTGTGTGCCCTGAAGAGAGAGCAGGGGGGGACGCCGGTCCCCCACCCACACGGCATGCTAAGGTATAAGGGGCTCCTACTGCACTTGCAAAAGATGACTGGGGTCCATCGGGGGCATGCATGGGGGTCTGGGGACCATGGGACAGCTCAGGCGCAGTCAGGGTGCAAGGAAGGTTCATGAGGAAGGCAAGGGGGGGGGGGCTCAAAAGGCTACTGGGGTCACAGAGGGGGGCCGAGGACTGTGGGGTCAGGGTGCACAGGAGGCCCCGTGCAATGCGTAGGAGTCACAGGGTTGCTGGAGGCCCCATGGGTGTCCCTGGGGGTGTTAGGGAGGCCCTCGGGCATT
>NW_005842000.1:2982583-2983162 GCF_000455745.1 Alligator sinensis
GTGCAGGGAAGCGCCTGGGGGTGTGAGTGCATGGGAGCCCAGGGGCAGGCAGCAATTAGGGTGCATGGGGGTCCAAATACTGGGGGTACAGGGGTGCCTTGGGAGGGCACATGGAGGTGACTGAGGGGTGTCAGGGTCCACAGGAGATCCTGTGGGGTTCATGGAGGTTGCAGGGCTGAGGGGGTGCCAGGGTGCTGGGGCAGTGGGGACCCCATGGGGTGCATATGGGTCCCAGGGCTAGAGGGTGTGGGGCTGCCCCGGGGAGAGGGCAATATGGTGCAAGAGTGCCCAGGCCCCATGCGAGTGCTCACGTGCTATGAGGGCACTACAAGCCTTGTGACAGTGTCAGGAGGCATGGGGTGCCAGGGCAGGGGTGGTATCAGGGTGCACAGGGGTCTCGTGGCAGGGGATGTTGGGGTGCAGGAGTGCCGGGAGCCCTGTGGGGGTGTCCGGGTGCAAGAGGCAGCTGCGGGATGCACGGAGGTGGGGATGTTGGGGTGCACGGGGGTGTTAAGGTGCAGAGGGGTGTCCTGGGGGGGGTGCCTGGAGGTACACGAGGGTGCACGGAGGGGAGGGGAG
>NW_005842000.1:2984989-2987964 GCF_000455745.1 Alligator sinensis
GGGCTGGGTGACCTGGGATGGGGTGAGAGAGGTCTGCGGTGCAGCATGCGGGGGACTGGAGAGAGTTGGGATGGCGCTGGGTAGCGGTCCCATGAGCTTGGGACAGGGCTGCAGAGGATCCACCGGCACCGTGTACAGAACTGCACGTCCTATGGTGTTGGGTAGCGTGCACCAAACCTCCCAGCCTCACTGGTCTGTGTGATTCAAGAAACATTCGTGCGCACACACAACACTGACATCTTTGGGGGAGAGGAAAGATCTGCCTCCGGCCTCCCAATTAGCACAGGCCTCGTTCACAGGTAGAAAGCGCTGTTTCTCATTGCCTTTATCCTCTACGGGATGTGATCGAACAGCGCAGTAGGGGAGGGGCAGTCCCATTGGGCTGACCGCATGCAGGACCAAAGCCTGGTGCTCTAAGTTGCTTAGGGGCAGCGGTCCACAATCCTCCTCGGCGCTTTGTAGTTTAAACAGCTTTGTCTCATCCCAGGACTCTTAACGTCTCGCTAATCACTGCTTTCTCCAGACGGCTAATAAACAGCTGCAGGCACAACACGGCTTCCAAGGATCTGCTGGGGAGCTGCGCGCTCTGCTCGGAGGGGCGGATGGTGGTTAAATATTAGAGTTGGAGTGTGGAGGCTGCATTTGGGCTTTGCAAGATCTGCCTGGGGGTGGGAGGGGGTGTTCATTTTGGGCCCGGTTTTATCCAGTACACCACAAAGTTGTTGGGTTTTTTTGAGTTTGGCTGACCACACTCACGCTGCGTCTCCCTTTTGATTGATGCAGTCTCATAAAGGCACACGTTGGTTTATCAAACACCAAAGGACTGAGGCTGATCTCTTTAAAGATACTTATGGGATTTGGAGGGATAACTTCCATTTGTTTGAAGGGGAGCCATGCGTCTAAATCCCCTCAGTGGATTTGAAGATCTCAGCCTGGGTCAGGTACGAATGAGAGGAGAAGATAGAGCCGCAAAGAGGCAGAACCAAGGCGATAGTCGGACCGTGCAGCCTGGGGGGGCGGATGCTCTTATTTCTCCACAAGTTACTTTAATTCCCAAGAGCCGCTTACACAGGGGTTGCCAAACAGGTCACAAACCCTGCGCGCCCTGGGCCAGACTTTGACTTTGCCTGGGGTGTCTTAATGAAGCTCTGGAAATCGGGCTCTCTTTAAAGCGTGTCGTATGTTAGATGTGCTCTGGGACGCGACATGGTGCAAGTCACTGGCCCCATTTGCCGTTGCTGCAGTATTGGCATGCTGGGCCCTTGTCGAGACACCTTCTGAGCCTCCACATCACTTCCAAACGTGTGCTGCTACCGGCCGCCCAGGGCTCAGCAGAGACGATTTTGCAGGGGCCTGTGTCATCCTCGTGCATCTGCTGCGACGAAGGCTGTCGCCCGGCTGACTTCACCAAGTTCCCGGCGAGTTTCAATTGCCCCAACTTCCTCTGAGATAAGTAAAGTTGAATAAATCCCTCTGCCTGCTACACCCAGCCCTTCGGGGGGTTGGGACTGTTGTTTTCAACCAGAAAATTCCCCGGGACCATCGCTGAACCCGGTGCTTAAATTCTCTCAAGTGTTTTCCCACTCAGCTTCGAACAGCTTGTTCTGGCACTTGCGGTTTCCAGGCGTCGGGGATGAAGGGGGATTGGTTTCAGAGGCTTGTGTTTAGAGCAAAGCCATCTGTTTGAGAGGGCTGCTGCCTGCTGTCCGGCGTCACCCACCTCCCTGCGTTACACCTTCGACCACAGGGCGCGGGGTAGAGTCGGTGACCCTGTTAATCAGTCGTTGAAGAGGCAGGGTGAGGCTGAGAGCTAATTGCTTTGACACCTTCTTTGGGTGGAAAGTACAGACAGTCAAGGCTTGGTGCACTTGGAAGCACAGGAGAGGCTCAATAGCTCTGACAGCTGCTTGAGTTGCATTAGGAAACACACCTAGAGATACTTGAAAACTTCCAAGGCTGGGCTGTATGATCATCACCTCCACACCTGCCCTGCAAAGCTCTCCCAGATGGGAAGGAAACCGGCTCCCCCTTTGCTGTGCAGTGCCTTGGGGCTTTAGCCAGCTGCTCCCAGTGGGGCCAGGTTTACCACCGGGGAAGGGACGTGCCCTGACCACGTGAATACTATGAATTTCCCTTCTCTGGATCCTCCTAGGCCTCTCTTGGTCTGCGTCACCGGCAGCAAAACTAGAATCTGCCCTGGCACCATTGTCCCCGTGTTCGTTATGCAACAAACTTAATTGGAGCTGAAATAATGTTCAATCTGGGCTTCTCCAGCGCCGGCTGTCCGGGGACTGGGAGCTCTACAAGTGCTCCTCTGGCCTGCCTGCGTCTCGGGGACGTCAGCGAGCGTTTGGGTCTTGCAACCACCCGCTGCGCACAGAGTCCCTGCAGGGAGTCTTCTCAGTGAGTCAGTGGCCCCAGTTTGCAGTTCACCGTTGCCAGCCTGCTTCACAACAGCCCCAGTAGAAAGAGACCTTTCCAGCCAAAACAACCGTTTTTTTTTTTCCCCTTCAGATGTTTAGCAAATCAGTATTTGCAATTTCTCTGAGTTGCCACGGTGGCCGTCTCACAGGTATCCCTGCCCCCATGGGACTTTTGTTTTATATGCAAAATTGGAACTTTTGGCACAAAACCATTCATCTCGGCATAACTTCGGGGCACATGATTCAGGGTAAAATGAAACGTTTCAAAACTTGACGCCTTTGCCTTCAGATTTGGCTAGTTTCTTAGGGAAGAGGCTGGGTGGTAACTCCCAAATGGTCAGAGTGGAAAATCTGAAATTGCACGGGTGTTTTTTGCAGAACTGGATTGATATTGCAAAGCTGGAAAAATACTGAAATACTGTCATTAATCCTAATCTCAAATCAAAAGTCATGAGCTGGCTCCGCTGGGAACATTTTACCCCGGCTGTAGTTTTGTGTCGCCGAGAGCCCCATGTCCAGGACAGCTTTGCCTTTTGAGAAGCAGGGAAGAGC
>NW_005842000.1:2988142-3011557 GCF_000455745.1 Alligator sinensis
GAAGAGCGGGGAGGCCTGTTTCAAGGTGGGGATCGAAAGCTGAGCAGAGCAGGGCTGAAGTCACACGGCTGGAAAGAAACAGTGATGTCTGGCAAGGGCAAAGGCAGAGGTGAAGGAGGGTAGAGCAAGTTCTTAGTAGAAGAAGTCTCTGGGCAGCATATTTTTCTCCCAGGACTTCAGCGAAGCATTGGAAGTGATTGATGCTGATTTACGCATGATCTACATGCAGCTGCCCCAGGTGCCATCTCACCTGGAGCATGTAGAAATAGGGTGTGATGGCAGCCCCTGGGTGTGGGTGTGAGAGGGCAGGGAGGGTCACCATCAGAAAAGTTGTTGCCCAAAAAAGACACTCCTCTTTCCTTCTGTTTCTCCTCTTCCCCGGGTGATGCTGGAAGCCCTTTCCAAACAAGTCGTGCAGTAGAAGGCGCTGGCCTTGCACGTGAATTTGGTGATCGTTTTTCCCGCTGTCTCACTGCTGCAAGATCTGCTCCCAAACGGAGCCTTTGGGTGAGACTCCTCTTTCCAGCGACATTGTGGGGTATCTCACAAATAGTATCCAGCCCTCTCTGCCTGGAGCAAAGCAGCACTGGTGACTGCATGCAAAGGGCATAAAGTGCCCTGGCGGCAACGTTACCATCAGTAGTCTAGTCCCAACACCGCCTGAGGGATTTGGGTTGTGCCGGGAGCTGGACAGGGGTCGGGTTTGTACGCGCAGTCTCAGTAACGGTGGGTTTGAATCAGTGTGGGGCTGGGCAGGGGATATTGTTTCTTTGCCTTTCTGATGTCTCTTCTGATGGAGAGAAGTAGGCGGATGCATTTGATCCTTGCCAGGCTGCTCCTGGCAGAAGGAAATCCTTGCCCTGGCACCTGCTCCCAGGCTGAGTTTGATTTACCTGTGCGGTTCTTGGGATGAAATGAGCCCCCAGAGCCATTCACACGGACGCTGCAGTCGTGCACACGGTTACAGTAATTGAGTAAATGGTGTTGCCCCTGTTAGAGAGGTTTGCTGTGCTCAGGGACCAGCAGCTGCCATGCCACGGGCTGCCAGCTTGCCCATGACGTTTCTGCCTCTCATGCAGCTGAGATGCTTGGTTCAAACCTTGCCCCGTCCAACATCCCGCTCCGCACTTGAGGTAGCTGGGCAGTGTTTGGCCCCTTGTATTGTAGGGCCTGTGCAATCTTGGTACCCGGAACGTGCGACTATTTTCTAGTAAAGACCTGGACATTGCAATGCCCTGGGCCGTGGTGCCTTGGCTTTGCCAATGTGGCAGAATATGGCACGGCCCGAAGAGAACGTATGCAAAGAAAGGACGTCTGCCTTGTAGCTCCTTCTTGGCAAGTCTTCCCTGCCAAGCCTGAGTTTGATCTTTCTCAAGTTGATGGAGTAGGAATAAGTCCCCCAGGTATCAACGCTGCTCTCAGACCATCTAGCAGGGCTTGCTATGGAGGCAGCAAGGGGCTTCCCTCCTCCTATGGAGCCAGGCACCCCCACCTATACACGCTGCAGTCACGAGTGGGGACCGTTGAGGTCCCCCCTTCGAGGAACTTTGAGGTTGGTTGAAATCCTGCAGGATTCCTTGCCGTCTCCCCAATTCCTCTGGTCTGTAGCTACAGGGAGGTGGAGATTAAGCAAGGAGACCTTTTCATTGTACGTGGAGGTGTTCCAGGAAAAGCCCCACATACCAATCTCTTGACACTTGTAATCTCTGTAAGAAGCCTGCAGGCTCTCTGCGCTCCGGCCCTCCGGGACAAGGGGGCTTTGCAGAGCTATTTATCTGTGTCGGTGACAGCGCGGCTTTCTAATGAATGGCGTGAGCGCTGGTGCCTCTGCTGCCAAGGGGAGGGGAGTTGATCAGGGCAGGGGAGGCTAATTACAAGATAGGATGGGCTCCTGGGTGCAATCAGCAGTTCATTTTGCCTGGAGGAGTGGGCTGAGCGGTGGAGATGGTGGCTCGGAGTCAGCTTGCCCGTCGCAGGCTGTAATGAGAGCTCTCCTGATTAGAGCTCAGGTTTGGCGGCAGCGAGCGTAGGAGGCTGCCAAGATAATCTGTTCAAAGCGTGCAACTCAATCCACTTCTGCACGGAGCCACTTCATCCCCTGCTTCCACAGGGGAGGGGCAGCTCTTCCCCGTAATGCTAATAGCAGCCCAGGCCTTCCAGGAACGCCTTTGAGCGCTCTCGAGCTGTGAGAGCTCCTTCAGCTTGCAGGCAGCTCGGCGATGGAGACAGCCTGCTTGGTGCTGTCCGCCTGGGCCCAGCTTGTCCTCGCTGCATCGAGTACGGGGTTGCGAGACCTGCCTACAGACGACTAAGTGCCGCAGGGGCATGCTGAGCCCATTGCACATGTCTGCACACTTGTGTGTGCTCCTTGTCTTGCTTGCATCGAGGATGTGGGGCTTGGGCAGCCCTGTCCAGTGGTTAGGGCTGTGGTTAATAGAACTGGGGCAGGCGGGGCCCATAGGTCGGGTACTGCCAAGGCACCCAGGGCAGGAACGGAGGTGGCAGCCTTGGGTCTGAAGTCCAGAGTCACAGCCTGCAGGTCAGGAAGCAGAGGTCAGTCACCAGAGATCGGCACGGAGTGTGCGATCCGGGGGTGCAGGGCTGGGGCAGGAACCAGAAGGGCAGCAGCTGAAGACAAAGCTTGGAGGGTCCAGGAGCAATTTGGGGGCCAGCTTGATGCAGTGGCCACAGGGTCATCATCCCCTATCTTCGCCCTTTTCTGCCTCCCTCTCTTCTCGCTTGCAGGAACACAGCCCTTCTTCATGAAGCACTAAGGTGGAGGCAAGACTCGTGCCTCAAAATGCACCTGTGCATGCAGCGATGAGCTGGTACTACCCGAGAGAGAGGCTGCACCTCCTCAGTGCCCTTGGAAACCCAGTTGCCATTGCTCTTGCCCAAGTCGAAGAAGCAAGGATAAGGAGTTGTAATGAGTGAGAATTTAAAGGATCTGGGGATGGACACATGAGCTCCCCCCAGTCCTGCCAGCCACCCACAAGCATCAGCTTTGCTTTCCCAGAAAACTATTCAAGACTTCTTGCACAAAAGCATTGCAATGGGCAGCAGGAGAGATGGGGCCTGGAGAGCGAGCTGCTGTCCCGGGGTCTGCAGACGGGAGCTTGTGCTTGCACCCTCCCTGCTCCGGGCACAAACGGAGAACTCATCCCATCTATGCAAGTCTGCAGGATTTCCGAGGCGGCCGGTGCTGCCCCTTTTCCGCAGCACGGCGTGGACGAGGAGTCCGGCGTTATTCTTCCCAACCGAAACGTTCAAGGCAGCAGCTCGTTTCCACCGGGTGTGTCCTCGCAGCTCTGCGTGCAGCGGTGGTAACTAAGAAACCGGTCACCTCCACGGCCCCGCAAGACAGCCACATCCCACGGTGCCACTTTCTCCCCATCGCTCCCGCGTCACCGTCTCTCCGGCAGCGTCCCCGCAGCCCCTCTGAATGGGACCCACCGGGCCCGGTGTCACGAAGAGCTTCCATTCCCAAGGCTGAAATGAATGAGGGGATATTTGTGGACGGAGGTGGCTACGGCCGCCTCCGTAACGCTTCCGCGGTGCTGTCGGGTTGGCCGTGTGATTCATCCTTTGGGGCAAATTTAACTCCAGCCCCTTTGTGGGTGCCATGGTTGCTACAGGGATCCTTTGTCTTGCACGTGGGGAGCATGAATTGGCCTTCTGATCCAAGGGGCTGTTTCTGCACCTGCTTCCAGAGTCTCGCCCCTCTCTCCAGTCGAGCTGCCCGGCTCTCTGCCCAGATGCTTCTTCCACAGCTCTTTATAGGAGTTTTTCTCCTGATGCCAGTAGGTTTAGGGTCAGTTTACAGCGGGGTGGTGCAGGCAACTCCTGTAGCTAAGGAGAGACAACACTGGTGTGTGCGGCAAGGAGAATGAGGCACTGGGCTATGAGCCCCGTTGGCTACATGGACAGCAGGAGGGCGATCAGGAACCCGTCCAGACACGTGCTTCAATCAGGACTTGCATCAACTACTAACAGTCTCCACTGGCCTGTTCGGGCTTGGGCCTCTTACCCATCATGCGACGGCTTTTTGTGATATGGTGCCTGCTCCCTGCCACCTGGACTCAGACCATCAGGTTTACTCTATAAAAGCCCCCAGTAGCCCTCAAATGCTAGCAGCTCCTAGCTGTGCCAACGGCTCGCTTTATCGGTCTCCTGAGCTGTTGGTTTTCCCACGATTGCTCTTTGTGCTGATGTTCGGCAGTGTTCGCTGAATGGGACCAGGCCCTACGACCCCCTGCATCCGGGGAGCCATGTCTGGGGGGGATCGGCTGGGAGCAGACCCCACAGCTGAGCCTTTGCTGGCACCTGTCCACCTGGGTTGTACTCCTCTCCGCTCCTGGGGGATTAGAGATGCCAGCACGAGCTAAGGAGCCTCATGTCTCGCCTCTGCCGGGTTGCAGCGGGTGGTACGTGAGCCCTATGTACGTGCCATGTTATTCAGCATGAGAAGCATTTACCAGCACTGGAGCACCGTATCCTCCGACCGAGCAGCGGAGGGCTAGGGCTGGTCTGGGCAGTGTTTGTATGCCGGCCACGCAAGCTTATTTAGGAGTCTCTTATCCTCGCTGTGCTTTTAATTTATATTCTTAACCTACTGCATTGCCTTGATGAGATGGTCCTTGTGAGCGAGCGTGTCAGCAAGCGGTGCTCTCGGAAGAGGGGATGCGTTGGTGGTTCTCCGCTCAGGGAGCTGCTGAGTTCGAAGGGCTTTGGCACCATCGAGATGGATGCGTGACAATATTGTCTTCGATGCTGCGGGTTTGCCCCCTTGCTTTTTGCCGTCATCCCTGCCGGCTGTCGTGTCCTGGTACAGCTAGTCCTCGAGCTTCCTGGGCTCCGTCTCTTGGAGCCGGGCCAATGTCATCCTCAGGCTTTTGTGCCCCCAAGGCAGGTCATTTGGGAAAAAGACCTGGAGCCAGAAGAGCTCCCTGGGGGGCCATGCTCCTGAGCCCTGCTCAGGTCAGTAGGTGGGACCTCAGTGCACCTAATGACAATCATTCTGCTAACGAAGCACTTTGCTAACTTGTAATTAAGCCTCCCCACATCCATCATGTAGTTAGCGCGATGGACGTTGCTACCTGCTGTGGTGCTGGCTAGGATTTCAGATCTTCATCCCTCTAGGAAGAAGGTTTTGCTCTGGCTCCCCTCTCTACCCCTCTTCTATAATCTACCCTGTCCTCCTTCCTTGTAAACCCTGCCTAAATCCTAATCCGTACCCCGCACAGTTTAGTAAATCGGCGGATTGCATTTGAGAACAAGCAGTGTAATGCAGGAAAAATCCGGTGGAAATTAAGAGGGATGAAATAGGGTTCTGTAGAAACCTCTCTTTGAAAGCGGAGAAATCCCTTGGCTTTCTGCCCGTGCTTCCAGCCATACGATGGTACAGCCAGGACGCACACGCTGCTCCGCAGTGATCCTAAACCGCCGCGGGAAAGGGCCGTTCCTTTTTATTCGGTCCCATCAGGCCTGGCAGTGGGCACCAGAGCTGGCGGCCGGCCGCCTGCTCTCGACCGAGCTGCTGCAACCATCAGATGAGCAGACTTTCAGCAACGCTGGGATTCGGAAAGCTTCCAGTCCGGTGGGGTCACGTGTGGATTGAGGCACGTTATTGCTGGGGTGGGTCACGGCCCAACCCGGTGTGATCTGGGCTGCTACGGTGGGGAGAAGTGTAAGTGCCAGCACAGAGCCTGCGGCTTGAGGTCTCAATTCGTTCTCGGTGGAGAGGCTGGTAAAACCTCAGCAGGCAGCTCCCTCTGCCGGCCCCATCTCCATCCCTCAAGGCCGCGGGAATTTTCTCTTCCCAACAGCATTTTGTTTGAAGCCTCCAGCCCCCCCGGCTCGTCAGCACGCTTCGGCGCTCTGAGCACTGCTCGTCCCATTCAGACAGGCCTGGGACACCGGGAGAGCTTGTCCCATGCAAGCGGGGCTGGGTGAGGGTGCAAGCCCAGCAGCTCATAATGCAACGAGCTGCTTGCCCCGCTGCACCTACCCCACGTTTCTTTTTACTCCTAGTTCCCCCGGTTCCTTCCAAGAGTTGCTCCTGGGCATCTTAGGCGGATCAGGGTTTGGGAGGTAGGACAGTCTGGTTTCTCCAGACACTCATTCTCCTTCCCCCCCTCTCCACTGCCTGCAATTCAGAATCAGGGGGCTCCTTTTTTTTCCTCCCAGATGGAAGGGTGTGGCCAGGTGATTCCCAAAATGAGCCTCAAGAAGCTGTGCAATAGGGCAGGGGAGACTAAACCGGTTCTGATGGCCGTTGCTGGCATTTCTGGAGCTGGCAGTCGGGGCCTGAATGGGCAGAAGGACGGACACAAATGCTAGATCCGTCCTGAGGATCCTCCTCCCCTGGGGTGGAGGGTTTGTGCTGCGGAGAGCAAGGCCGGAGCTGCCTCAATTCGTCTCTCCCGTTTGGTACCCAGTGTGTCTGGAGGTGGCTGCAGCAGGAAATTCTCCTCGTCCATGACCTGCTTTTTGGCTGCTAGCAAAGAGAAAGGTGTTGCTCAACTTGTTGGTCTGCAACGGTCTTTCCTTGCCCCTGTAATTCAGATGCCGTTCCCCCTCGCTCCCCTTCTGTCGCCACTGCTGGAGGAGCGTCGGCAGCCTGGCCCCAGACGGGTGCCTGTGTCCTCTCTGGCGGTCGCTCCCTTGGTCCCTGTCTGTGTTCAGGTTGGGCTCTGCCGATCCCCTGGAGATCAAGTCCTCCGCTTCCCCCCAGGCCTGGCCTCCGATTTCTTCTGATCATTTCTCTCGGGAGGATGTCCCTGCCCCGTGCCTGCCTGGCTCCCTGTCCACGGTGCTTAAACAATAAGCGGCGTTGGGAGCGGATCCTCTATTCGCCACAGGGGATGGGGAACCAGATCCTACAGCCCAAGGGGTGGCTATTGCCAAGCGAGCGGGGGAAGAGCCTGGCACCGCAGACCGAAGGACTCCTAAAAGCCATCTTCCTTCTTAGCTTTGTGTGCTCTGCTTGGGGAGAAGCTGCCGGACACAACTGCCCTTGTACTTCCTGCAGGGATGATGCCTGTGCACCTACGCTCTTCGGTCGCCGTGCTCTGCCCGCAGGGCCCCGTCTTCATGCAGCTCCCCGGGGCTTTCCCAAAGGGGCTGGTTCCTGTTCTGCTGGGGGATCTCGCCCATCAGCAATGGAGACTCGCAGAGAGGGTTTTGCACAAGCAGACGCAGAATGTTCCAGGGAAGCGGTGCAAAAATTCGGAGGTTTTAAAGCGCCTGCCAGCCGGCCACAGGGGAAAAACAAGGGGCTTGAGTTGTGAAGACAGGCACTGTGTGACATGATCTGAAACGATCACCCACGTACTTCTCCACTAGCCTGCAACTCATGCTCATCCTCCCTCCGAACCAGCTTTTAACAGCTCTAGTTCGGAAAACTTAACTTTTCTATTACGGCACATTTGTCTCTCTTACCCAGGTGCTTAATTGCCATTGTCCCAGCAAAATGTCAGTGTGAGTCAGAGACAGTCTCCCATTAGGAAAAGACAGATGAATATTAATTAAACTTACTGGTGGGTGGGTTTTCTTTTTTATGTTTCCCCTGAGCCTGGCCTGGAGCCTGCGGCTGTGCAACCCTTGACCTGACCACCTGCAAAGGCACCCGGTGGTCATCTCGGGGCGAGCGGAGAAGGAATCCCTGCCGTGGGAGAAGAGGGTCCTCTCCCCGCGGTCCACGGCAGGAGAGAATCTGCAGCATTAAGTGAGTAATAAGCTTCATCTGCTCTAGGGACAGAAGTAATTTCATCTGCCCCTGTAACCAAAGGAAATAAGCTCATATTAAGAAACCTTGATATGAACTGCTGCTCTCTGCGGGCCTAAGGGTTGAACGTGCATTGCACTGGCTTTCCTGTTGCTGGTTTTGTCTGCAGTGCAGTGAAGCTGGTTCAAAGTCTAGCAGTTCGGGGACTGTCCGTGCCCGTTTGTTGGGGGGTCAGTTTAATGTCCAGGCTCTTCACACGGATTCAGATCCTGAACGACATTCGCTACAACGGAGCCTCTGCTGCTGAATGGCGGTAGCAGGCAGCCGTCGGCTCCCGGGTCCCTTCCTCCCTCGTTTCTGAGCTGCCTGGTGCACACGCGTGTTCAAACAGGCCTTCCGTGTTTGGGGGCAGGCGTTTGAAACCGGGCTTCTATTTTTGCCTGCGCAATTATGTGTGGGCACCATTGATGTCAGATTGATGCTTGAGATCTGATACCATCCAGGCGGGGAGCGATGGATCTCACTGGCAGCTATTTCATTTCCCGTAATTGCCGGGGCAGAATGAGAGGCTGCGATGAGGCCCCAGCTCCGGGCCTCGAGCTGCGCACTTCAGTTCCACGGTGCCGTGGGCGGATGCACTCGGTGTCACGGCGGATGACGACGATTAATCAAGTCAGCGGGCACTTGCTGAGATCCATCTTGTCCCCAGAGCATTAGTGAGAAAAAAGGGAGGACAGATTTTTTTTGAAAAGAAATGACTGGTGCATCAGCTTGGGAGGATTAGCTGGTAAAAGCCGTTAGCTCCTTAGTTAGGGGGTTGTTTTTCAGCATTTGGTCATCAGAGGTGGATGGTCCTATCCCAACACCACCAACATCTTCCCCTCCTGGTCTGGGGAGCAAAGGTGCTGAGCTCGCAAGGGAGATGTCTCGAACTGCCTGGCATCAGGGCCCAGGCCCTTCTCCTTCCCTGGAATAACAGCCCTCTTGGAGCTTGAGGGCTGGCACTGGGATGGCACTCCCCCCTGGGCAAGGGGTCAGCACAGTGTGTCCTGCACCTCTCAGCAGCACATAGCTGGGGTTGCTCCTCCAAGGGGTTTGGCCCATTAGATGCCACATCTTCCTACCTTCCCCGGATAGGCATTTAACACCCGTGTAATTACAGCTGCATGTTTCTTCCATCCCTTTGGACCCTTCCCTTCCCTTCTTGGTGGATTTTTGCAGGGGTTTGGCTCTGGGGGGGGACATCTAAACCCCACGGAAGAGTTAATGGACAGGAGGACCGCCTCCCCAGCTGCGGCTGCATGACTAGCAACAGCTGGGAGACAAAGCTGGCATCCAAGCTGGTGGCAGGCAGAAAAGTTTATGAGATATATCCGGGAAGCTGCTTGGTAAGCAGCCTGGCAAGCATCCTCCCAGGAGCTCCACGAGGGTGGGAACCTGGTGGCCAGACTCTCCCAGCCCCGTGTGCTCTCGTCCATGGGAGCATGAAAGGGGCGTCCAGGACACAGGCCGGAATAGCCCCGTGGGATGGCTTGTGATGCAGCATGTAGGTACTCACACTGCCAGCAAAAGGGCAAGCCAGGCCAGCGGTCGTGTTTTCAAGACAACATGTGCATCTGGGGCTTTGAAAACCCTTCATCTTTGGGGCGTAGGCCCACCTCCCAGAGGTAAAGGGCCTCCCTGCTGCTGCAGGGGAGATGCAGGGTCTCGAAGGGTAAAGGGCAGTGCCCAGGGACCAGGTGTTCAGAGATGCCCTGATGCCAGCCTGGGCTCCCTGGATCGGGGCTGGAGATCGGCTCCGGGCCCTTTTCTGCCTCTCCCGTGTCCACCCGCTCCCTCTCCCCCTCCTCCACGCTCATTGTACTCCCCTCTCTTTGTCTTCCTCCCAAGGTAATTATCAATAGCTGGATGTGCCGGGGAAAGAGGAGGTGGAGTGGGTGGTGGTGAGAACACGCAGCCGATCCGGGGCGATGAATAGAGCCCCGCGTTTCTCAGCGCGCGCAGGTGGAAGTGGAAGTGGTGGAACAAACGAGGCGGCATCGGGAGGTCAAGGCGAGGCAGCTCCGAGCGCACAAAACACCGGGGGAGGCGAGAGACGAGGCGATCGAGAAGGGCCGCGAGGCTGCCGTGCGTGCCCCCCCCGCCCCCAGCCGCGCCGGCTCGGGGCTCCCTCTGCTCCGGACTCGCCTTGCGGCGAAGACAGCTGGGAGCGTCGCCGCCTGGAAGAGGCAAGTCTCGGGGCCTGCGAGGCCTCCTGTACTCGTGACCATGTGAGTGCGGACGGGGTCTGGTCCCGGGGACGCGTCAGGGGGCAGCAGGGAGCCTGTTCCTGGGGTTCCCGCATGGAAATGCAGGTCTGTTTTACACCCTAGTTTGCAAGTGTGGCATTTCCCTAGGTGTCCGTGCGCTCTCTCGTCTCCTGTAGCTCCAGGGAGGCTTCGTCTCTGAGGCACCACTGAGCCGACCAAGTCTGTCTGGACCTTGGGAAGCAGGTGAGGGCAGGGCCCTGCCTCCTGGCTGCTCCGCATTGACTCTTGGGGGCTTGGACGTAGTGCTGCGGAGAGGGTAGTGCCTTGCAGGCCTCATGGCAGATGCAATAGGGTGCAATCCTATTGCCATTGCTGGCATGACCTCCTCTCTGACCTGAAGGGGCCAGGGCTGGGGAGGGTTGGTAGCTCAAACGCCAGGGCCTCTTTGTGTGCGACCACGTGTGCATTTGTGACGTTCGCATTGCTCCATGACCAGCCCCGAGCGCCAAGATTCCCGGGACGATCCGGGGGTGTGCAATGCCTCGTCTCTGCCGCATCCCCCGTCGCACCGACGGGCAGGCCAGGAGCGTGTTGTGAGTGGAAGGTGCATTCCCTCGCCCCTGCGTGTGTGCATGCGAGTGTGTGTGCAGCCGCCTCCTGCCCTGCACACTCTTGCTGTGAGCAGATGCCTGGTGGGTGTTGCGCGGAGTTTGTGTTTCCAGGACTTGGGGAGGAAGGCAGCCCTGTTCGGGGCGGTGGAGAGGAGCCTGCCTGGTTCTGATTATTCATAGCCTCCGTGTGCCCCTATTGGCTCCGGGGAGCCGTACCGGTGACAGGAGGAGGCTCCGTGTCAATAAAAAGAGGGCATGGGAACAGCAGGGCTGCGCTTGTGACGGGGAGCCAGCTCCGCTCTGCAGCTCTCAGAGTCAGGGGACGAGCAGCAGCTGCAGGCAGGGACTTCCCCCAGGACCAGACCGCCCTGAAGCCCAGGCAGGAGACGCCGCCCGAGCTCACAACTTTCCAAGGGAGTCTGCAGCCCCCAGAATAAACTTTCCCTTCAAGCGCAGCCTGGGCTAGGACCTGTGCTGGGGCTGGCTGCGTCCTCCAGGTAAGACCCCGTGGGGTGCTGCATCTCCCTTACGCACACCCCTGAATCTGGTGACTCGGGGGCCGAATCCTTTGCTCCAGGCTTCACTTTTCATTCCCTTGCATCCCCGTGTCTAGCAGTGCCGGCGACTCGGGTATCGATCCTGTCCTTGTTTCCAAACAGCGCCGCGTTCTCATGCCACCGACTCCGGACACTACCTGCTAGCTGTTCGGTCTATTCAAAGACCTGCAATGGTGTTGGGTGCTTCTAATCCCCCCTATATGTTTCCACCGCTGCTGTCTCTCGGTCTGTCTGTGTTTGTACATCCTTTCCTTGTGCTTCACGGCAGTGCAGGTCCTGTATCTTTTCATCTTCCACGGGCTGACAGCATTACAAAGAAAAATTTCAGAATGGACTTAAAGTGGGCTTGGGGTTAAATACAGACCCCAGATGCATATACATCTACATTGAAATGTTTATCCATCCATAAATACTAATCTATATATAAAAATGTAAATCTAGGGTCTATATGGTCTACACATGCACACGTAGTGTTGGTGTGTATGTGTGTGCATGTAAGACTGTTTCAGGTGTCAGTCTGGGCAAACTCTGCAGAGTGGTTGAATTTTTTTTCTGCATTTTCGTTTTTGCATCTGAGCATCTTTGTTTCATAAACCGAACCTGCCTGTAAGACAGTTTCAGGTCATCGGTAAAGACCCAAATGCAAATGCTGGATACAGGAAAAGATATTTTTATAATAGAGCTATTTATAGGGTCCTAAGAAGTGTCCAAAATGATTCGACCCCTTTGAGAAGGGACAAATCGTGTCGCTTGGCTAGACCAAGTGGTGGGTCAAGCGCACAGCGCCTCTGCTGTGCCTGCTCCGGGTAGATCCACAGTGCTGGATTGGGGCTAAGCATGATTAAGGAAAAGATCTTCACGTCTCTTGTGCTTTTAACCGAAGGACTCCGCAGCCCTCCTCACCCCCCGAGTGATGTGGTTGGTGTTGTTATAAAGGACCGCTTCTTGAAATCACCTGCTACAGCCTGCAGGCATAAGGAATCAGGACTCGTGGTAGAGGCGATATCTTTTATTAAACCAACTAGATTTTTGCAAAAAAAACCCTTTAATTGCAAGCTTTCCAGCACAAACCCCCTTCATCAGGCATAGGAGAAAAGATTGTAAAAGTTCTCCTGGGTGCCTGGATACTTGCTGCAGACATTGCCTTCATTTCCCTTCTTTTTCCACCTGTTTGTGAAACACGCTGTGGCGGGGCTGCTTTGTTTTCCAGCTGCACGCATGCAGTGTGCTGGGGAAAGGCCAGAGGGATCTGGCATCAACTTTATTATTTTTTTTCAAGAATTCATCTTTGAGGAGAGACCAAAGAGGAAATAATTTAGCTCCCCGGGTGCCTGTTTCATGAAGTTATGAATAGCTCTAGCTATGTTATAACCGAAGCGGTTTTGCAGCCTGGAAGCATAGCACCCGTTAACAGCGTGTCAGACCGTCTACCCAAGCAGCTGTCTATCCAGGGTGCACGCACTGGTGTGTATGCGTGTGTGTGTGTGCACCCATTCATTATTGCATAGGTCCGCACTGGGGAGGGACCTTTGGGTGCTGGAGAGCTGGCGTGCTGAGAGGAGCTACAGGCAGGATTGCCGTCACGAAGCCCCGGCCTCTGACTGCACCGGGTGTGGGTGTCGTGTGCGGCATGTTACACCGCAAGTGTCAGGGAAACGTTCTCCTCTCGCGCGGTGCTAAACGCTCCTATAATTTATCACATCTGTTTTCAAACATCTCTGCAATCAATATTCTCGCAGGCACGTCGGGCGGTGCCTGGCTTTTCCCCACAGCTGGCAGGGCTCCTCTTCTGGTCTCCTCGGTGAAATATGAAATCCAATAAGCAGAGAGTCAGGATTTTAATTCCCTGCTCTTGTAGCTTATAAGGTGCCTTAAATCATCCCGAGAGAAATCAATGAACGGGAGCGGATTGCCAGAAATGCCACAGATAATAGGGGTCTGTCCTCCGCCCCTTGTTTCAGAGCCAGCGTTCGTCACCGAGCCGAAGTGCAGAAAACCCTGGAGGGAGAAAAATCCAGGCTCCAGGCTGTCACTCAGACCTTGCGTGAGCAGATGCTGCTGCACCAAAGTCAGCAGAGAGGTAGCTCGGTACCCGGGGCCTTGAGCCTTTGGGAAAGGAGGTAGAGGAGAAGCCTAACTCCTACCGAAGTGAAGGCCGCGGGAGTGGCATGCTTACTGCATGCTTTGCTCCATGCCGGGGGGGCCGCGTGAGAGCCAGGCTGCAAATCCCCCTCTCCCACACCCTTCCCTGGGGCTCAGAGACCTTCACAGCAGTAATAGAAATGTAGGCGGCTTTGCTGACATCTTGCTGCCTTCCTCAGCCTACAGCACCACTCATCATCACTCAGGAGAGGACGCAGGCATGGGATGGCCGGGGGATAGAAATGGAGCCGTGCGTGTCACTGTAGCTGGCATGTGGCCTCTGTGTCTTCCTTGTTCTTTTCTTCTTATTCATCCCCACCTTTTGTGTCCTCCTCGCAGGCGTTTCCATACCAACCCTTCCTCCCTGTGTCTTGTGCCCTTTTTCTTCGTCTTCTGTGCAGATCTGTGACCTCCCACCTTGCAGCTGGAAAGCCTTCCTGACGGGGCTGTTGCAAACCCCACCAGGTCTGGAACGGCTGGAGCTGCATTTCCAGTTGCGCCTTTGCAGCTGCACTCAGGACATTTTCTCTTATTGGTTTGATGGCGCCTCATCCCCTATTCCTGTTTCTAGCAACCCATGGCAGGAGGGGCAGAGAGGGAGGGTGGTTTCATGCTGGGAGGAAGGGAAAAACTCTTGTTGTTCTCTTCCACGGGTTTGCTACGTGGCCTTCGGCAAGCCGGTCTCCCCAGTCTGTGCCTCCTTAGCCCACTTTGAAAAACGTATGCCCAGTTTCACAGGCAGGTTGTGAGGCTCCCTGGCTTCGAGATCCCAGGTGGAAGATGCTGCCTCCACAGAAATCATTGTCATCGTGCCACCGTTCGTTTACCGCGCGGCCCTGTCCCGGGTCCCAACCTGGTGGAGTTTGCATTCTTTTAATTTTGCACACCCGGCACGTGACAAATGCAGATCATCCCAATTACATTTCAATTCAGCAGGGGTAGCATTAGCTTTTCTTCATCAGTCTCCGTGACCGCCCATTAGCAGACACGGGCTGAGAATACAGCGCGCTGCAGGTCTGTGAAAGGGCTCCAGCGCTCCTCGATCGGCGGGCATAAACACCTGCTTACGAACATGTTCGGTGCAACGACCCCGCTCACGCGCTGTCTGCCACAGGCGAGGTTTCCTCTGCATCTGGGGAGTTGAAAGTCCCTTACTTTATTTTCCTACCGATAGAAGGGAAATGGAGCAAGTGCCTTCCCTCCCCAGGCCAGCAGTGTTTCCTGGCTTGCTAACCCACCCGCTTCCCTATTCTCAGGGGAATCCAGGTGGCAGAAAGGTGTTATATCAAATACCAGTCCGGTTGCTGCAACCACATGGAAGCCGGGCAAAATGAGCGCGTGCTGCTGGGGCACCTTTGGTCTCCTCGTCTCTCACGGGTGAAGGTGCTTGGAAGACATGAGGCAGGAGGGGCTGGTTGCCCACCTGTGGGGGTGTCGGTGTGGAAGCCCTGGTGGGACGTGGGAGGAAGGGTGTGTGGAGAGTTTGCAAAGGAGGAAGCTTATTGTCGAGGGGGCATTAGCAGACATTTGGAGAAGCCTTTCAGATGCTTTCTGCACTTGCCCCGGATGGAAATCCCAACCGAGACGGCCGGTCTCATTCGCCAGTTCTATGTGCTGTGGCCTCGATGCACCCGACTGCTTGGGCATCGATCCAGGCAGGATGGGGGTGCCCAGCTGGCATCTTATTTCTTGAAATTCGATGAGGTCCCGAATGGAGTCTGCTCCCCTCCATCTCCAGGTCCTCCCAGGAGGTCAAACCCCAGGGGTACGACATGTTCCCTGCAGCAGGGACCCGGGGGTGGCAGAGATACGGCTCCCTGGTGATGGCAACATGCAAGCCTTGAATTCAGCCCTCGGCGCCCCTCCCCTGCCCCCTGCGAGTGAATAGCTGTCCCCGATTCCTATGGTTTTCCTCTTCAAGGCCATGTGCGCAAAGCAGTGATTCATCCTCTCCAAGCCACTCCAGAGCGCAGGGCTGACAATGCAGCAGAGACGCGCGTGCTGCTGGTGATTGAAAGCGGCTGCCCTTAGCACGGCGCACAAAGGCCTTTGCAACAGCCGTCTTTGAATGGCTGCACCAGGAGGAGCAGGTCCCCGAGTGACTGCTCCAAAAGCTGGCGGGGGTCCAGCCTGTAGGGACCGAGCGGAGGAGGCAGGTCCTGGATGCGCAGACAGGCACAGCCACCCCGGGAGCACCGAGGCACGTGTCAGAAACCTCCAGTCGGGTCGGGGCTGCCCTAAGGGAGGGGGGCAAAAGGCCAGATCTTCAGCCAGGGTGGAGGCAAATCAGCTTCCATGGAGCTGGGCTTGGCTGGGGTGGTGGGACCCTGGGTGACACGTGGGTGGGAGCTGGGGGTTTCGGGGCCTGCAGGTGAGCGCGCGTTTGCAGGCCGGTGCATGCACACACACGTGCGATGCTCTGCTACTACTGGGCTGCAAGCTCTGGCTCTTTGCTCCTGCTATAGCAGAGATCAGCCAAGACACCCTCCTGCCACGCGGAGCACACAGCAAGGTACCACTGCCTCACACCAGCCGGGCTGCCCTGCAGGACTCTTCGGGAGCCATTTCCCACACATGCCGGGTGACCGACATGCACAGGCTGCGCCAAGTGCAAGTGCAAAGCCCATTTCTTTGTACAGTTATGGCAAGTGCCTTCCCATCTGGGCAGCCTAGAGTGAAGCTGGGCTCTCCTGAAACCTTATCCAGTGCCTTACCTGCCTGGCCCATCTCCCAGCAGGTCCCAGAGAAGCCCCTTCAGCTCCCAACAGGGTTACTCCAGTAGCTATAGCCCTGCAGACTGGTCTCACTGGAGTGCCCAAGCACCAGCACCCGAGATGGGGCTGCCTCTGCTCCCAGCTCCTCTCTGGCTCAGGGAGCCCTGCCAGGTTCCCGCAGACCCATGAGATGGGCAAAGAGGGGCCCGTTCCCTGGGTTTGTGCTGGAAGTGCCCACGTCCCGCTGCCTGGGGTGAGATGTAACCTGCCTCTCGCGGTCTCCTGTCTCTCTCCCCGCTGCAGGAGGTGCTTGCTGGGCAGAATGGAGTGGCAGGTGCTGGTGCTGGCTGCCTGCCTGGGCTTGGCTGACCCGGCCTCCGCGGACTGTGCCGCCCAGTGCTCCGCGTGTGCCGCGCAGACCCAGGATGCAGAGCAGAGCATCAATCCGCTGGTGAGTGCTGGGCACGGCGGGGCGGTGCTGGCATTCCCCGTTAAAACGCAGCCGAGCAGACAGCGCTCTCAGCGACTTTTGTCCTGAGTGTAAGAGCTGAAATGGCAGGCAAGACCTCACCCTGCAGCTTGCGTCGGGCCTTGCCAGGGGAGGGCAGGATAAGTGGTAGTGGGTCCCTGCCTCTGTCTGCTGGATTGCAGCAGGACATTTCACTTGCAAACTTAGCAGCTTACATCATGCACACGCAGAAAGGCATTTATCGGATCGGGCTCCAGCCCCAGAAAGCATGACTTACTACTTCCTGAGGCCAGTCCATCAGCTCAGGGATGGCATGCCTGGGATGTCCACTGATTTTAGGATTATTATAGCAAAGCCCAACAGTGGGCTGCATTCCCCACCGCCCTGCACCCAGGGCAGCTCTAACCCTGATGCCAAGCACGCGCGGACGCTCCTGCTCTAATCTGATGGCATCTCCTGCCCATTCGGCAAGGGGGTGAAGCATGGTGCCAAGGGCCAGGAAATGCAGAAACCAGGCCACGAGGCCAGGGGGCTCCACCGACTGGTCCCTCTTTCTGCATCCAGGCCAGACCCTGGGTGTTAGCATGCCCCACTTCTCCCCGGGGTGGCTGCTTGTTGGAGGCTGAGAAGTGGCAGCAGGGGTCATGGCTGTGCCCTCCCCGGTGTGTTGCAGATCTGTGCGCTGGAGTGCCAGGGCTCGTTGCTGTCGGGCGCCGAGTGGGAGAAGTGCCAGGGTGCCCTGTCCCTCCTCACCCCCTTTCTGGCAGCAGCGGAGGGTCAGGACCCGTCCCCACTGGAGGTGGAGGCCGACGGGAGCCCTGGCCTGGCGGAGACGTCCGGTGGCCCCGTGAAGCGCTACGGCGGCTTCATGAAGAAGCTGGACAAGAACAAGATCTTCTCCCTGCTGCGCGAGAACGCCCACAGCAAGGGCGGTCTGCACAAGAAGTACGGCGGCTTCTCCCGCAAGCTGGGCGAGCGGGAGGCCTTGGAGATGCCAGAGGATGACCCGGCGCTGGAGCCCGGGGACGAGCCCGAGGACGGGGGCCTCAAGGACGAGATGAAGCGCTACGGCGGCTTCCTCCGCAAGTACCCCAAGAGGAGCTCGGAGCAGGCGGCCGAGGGCGACGGGCCGAAGCCGGAGGACCTGCACAAGCGCTACGGCGGCTTCATGCGCCGCATCCGCCCCAAGCTCAAGTGGGACAATCAGAAGCGCTACGGCGGCTTCCTGCGGCGCCAGTTCAAGGTGACGACACGGTCAGACGAGGACCCCAGCATCTACTCGGGGGAGGTCTTGGACCTATAGAGCCCCCCCCACCCTATCTCCCACCACCCGAAACATTTCCTGTAGGGACTGCATCGCTCATCCCGGCCCGTGTCCCCCCGTGCTCAGCCAGGCAGTGCAGGTCTCCATAGACAGAGACGGTCACCACCCAGCTGCTGCTTCCCCAAAGAGCCAGAGGTTTAGGGTTGGGCGGGGGCTGCGTCCTGCAGCCTTCCCCGCATGGGCTCTGTCCGTCGCGGTTCTGGGATTGGGATCTGCCTCTGTTCCCAGCACCGGACAGGCAGCCCCAGACCTGGGTTAATTCCAGCCCCTTTGCCCAACAGCTGGTCCACCCACCTCGCAGTTGTTAGGAGATGGCCCAAGCCAGCCCACCGTGCCCGCCTGTGCAACACCCCGCACCCGGGGAGAAGTGTAGGCCTGCGTCGAAACCCCCGGGGTGACCCCTTCGGTCTATAGCCGGCGCACCAGGTCCAAATGCCCCCAGGCTGGGATGCAGCTCCAGGTCTGACCCACCACGGTGTCCCCTCTGCAGAGGCCCCGAGCACCGGTGCTGCAGCTCACTTCAAACACGGAGCAGTGGCCTTGCCTGCTGTTCGTCCTCCTTGGCTCTATTCGCGCCGTTCCCTCTGCTCAGCCGGGCACGATGCTCGTGCTGCACTTGCGCACGCTGCACCCCGCTCTGCGTCTCCGAGGGGAGTGGGTTTGTCCTCCGCTGACCTGATGTCTCTCCAGCTCCATTGCAGCCGCGTGGCTTTGCCAGGCACCATGATGGAGGGAGAACAAAGGGGTCACCTTCTTGACACCCCGATTCGATCTCTGCACTGCTGCCCCTTGGGGGGGGGTCTCTGTGCCCAGGCATGGAGCGAGGGGAAGACGTCCCGCTGCTGGCACTGCCCTATTCTTTGTGCCCCGGTGAGGCTGGCGCACATGGGATCAGAGCTGCTGGTAATTCGGCGCCACTTTGAGTGTCCTTCGCAGTCTCCGTCCTATTGCGCACACTCAGAGGGGATGCTGCTCGCACAGAACGAAGCCCGGGGGCCAGCGCTGAAAGCCAGGCTCGTGGCCCGATGCTGCCAGCCAGCACGCCGCTCTCCTCCCGTGAGCTCCGAAATGCAGCTGGCCCACAGAGACCCCCACGATTTGGATGGGACAATCGTATGGCTCCATTGCAGTCCATGGGGTGAGACTGGGGCCAGTTTGCCAAGGGAAAGGGGTCAGGATCCAGCTGTCTGAAGGGCTTACCCCAGGGGGTCACTCTGGCTGGGACGGGAAGGGGTAGCAGGGCATCTCCATTTCCCCTTGATAACGGGCAACGCTGGGGAGATCAAGATTCACGGAAGCCCCCTGGCAACGGGGACCGCCGAGGTTGGGGTACCGTGGGGCCGCGCTGCCTGGCTGAGCCCCTGCCACCCCCCGCAGTCGCTCGCTCCCTTGTGCTGTTTGTGAAGCGTGCAGGTCGCCCGGAGTCTGCCTCCGGTCCCTTTTTTTTGTTATTTGGTTTACAAGAATCAATAAATACCGATGTCATTAGGTCTGGCTCTGCTTTGGCCCATCCTTCCCGTCGTTGGCTCCGTGCTGGCGCTGCCTCTCCTCCCCGCCGCTGGCCGCAGCGTGCAGGGGTCGCCAGCTTGGGGCGGGTGCAGCCATCCCAAAGGGACAGGGCAGACGCCTTGCTGATCCCTGGATCCCAAGAGGGCAGCTCAGCCCAGCCCAACCCCATGTGGGAGGGGGACCTGTGTGTGCCAGGGGCGTCACACGAATGTGTGGGCCCCGGGTCGGGGGCAGCAGGCGTCACAGCTGCAAGGGCAGAGAGGAAGAAGCAAGGGACACCCCCTCCTCGGGCTATGGGGCATAGGGGGTGCTCCCCTGCAGCAGGGGAGAAGACCCCTGATTTCTGCCACTGCCATCCTGGCGGGCGAGCAGGGCCAGCGTGCGTTGGCAGGTGTCTGTGACCGGCATCGGGAGCCCACGGACACTGGGGACTCACGGTTTCAGGAGGAGCTTGGAAGACAAGCCACAAGCACCCCCGCAGCCCCTGGCTCCCAGCTCTTCTCCTCCCCGGGCAGCTGCCTTGAAGGCCTTTAGCCCCGTGTGCTGCCCTCGGTGCCCCGCTCTGCAACACGGGGGGCAGCCCGCGCCCCATTGCAGCAGCCGTGTCAGGTGAGGAGGGCGCCTGGTCCTTCTCCGCTCGCCAGCGAGATGCGGCTGCTACCTGCCTTCCCCATCTTCACCCCCGCCCTAGAACTCTGCCCTGCCTTCCACACCCGCGGCTTTCAGGGGCTCGCTCCTGATTTACCCCTGTGTAAACAGGACCAGACTCAAGCGGCTCCTGCAGCCACCCTGTAAAAGCCGCATATTAAAGCTAACACATGCTCACTATGGTGACAGGTAGGAAACCAAAGGGCTGGAGCAGCTGCCGTGAGCTCTTACAAAGCAGGAACCGGTGATCAACCACTTCTGAACAAGGCAGGATCTGGAGTAGGCAGGATCTGCAATGGGAGGAAAGAGGGCTTGAGGATGGCATGGAGGGGTGGACGCATCCTCCTCCCAGCCAGGCCTGGAGGAGTTAACAGCCCCCCTGGGGGGGGGCAGGGGGAGTTTGGGAGAAGGAGAACAACCCTCAGCTGGGGCTGGTTAGGAGGAGGCAGCTGTGCAGCATCTCCGTGCCCTCAGGACAGCTGTGCTGAGCTGGGGGAGGAAGCTGCCAGCGTGTCCTGCTGTCCTGGCGGCCGTCTGAGGCTGCCTTTGCTCCGGATGCATGGCCAGATGCTCCCTTCTGCAGCAGGGCTGCGAGCAGGTACTCCGAGTGGGTCGGGGACCCGGGCTGCTCTGGTGTCTCTCTCTCAGGGAAGGTCTCCTGTGCTTGGCCTGGCTGAGTCCAGGTGAGGGGGGCTCCGGGAGACCCGCGGGGGCTGAATATAGCATGCCTGGGCTGTGAGCTGGGGGGCTGCACCTCTTCTCCTCTCTCCCGGGAGCTCAGGATGTGCCTGTGCTGCGCGGTGCAGCATGGAGGTGATACAAGGCACCTGGCTGAGATGCAGCAGGGCCTGCCCAGTGGTGCTCGGGGATGCCCGCACCTCTGCTTGGAGCTCCTTTTGGCTCCGTTTGAGTCACTGAGGCATGAAGCAGCAGCTGCCTTGCAGCCAGCTCCTGCCCTTGCCGTGGCCTAACCCCGGAGGGACGTGGCCGTAGGGAAACGGTACATAAACGCCTGGTCTAGCAGCACAGGGCTCCGGCTGCAGTCAGCCGTGGCCGAAGGCAGCAGACTGGGTTGTGTTGCTCGTACATCTGGGCTCTGCGGATGGCGCAGGCACGTGAGAGGGGGCCGTTGCAATCTTCTGCCCACCCCAGGAGCAGGCTGCGGGGATGAGAACCACGTTCCCTCTTTCGGTGGTGGAGCCGCCACGTGCCCGTGATTGTGCTACGGAGGCTGCCTGCGATGCGGCTCGCAATAAGGTGCGGAGCTCATGGGTGGGGGGAGGCAGCAGGTTATAGGGACGTGGGAGCCCTGGGTCGGCTGGGCAGGTAACCTCGGCCTGGACGTGCACATCTGGGAATCTGTTTGCAATGGGAGGAAGAAGTAAGCGGGGCAGAGGGGTCTTGTCCGAAGCAGGGCAAATCTGCGGTCCCCTCTGCCACTGAAACAGCCCCCTGGCAATCTGGGTCTCTTCCAGCCTGGCTCCTCTCTGAAGGCAGACGTACCCCAGGTGTTAAAGGATTTTGGCATGTACGTATGGCATGCGTAACTCTGGCAGCAGGCGCAGGCTTCCCCCGCCCAGGGAGAGCAAGGGCCCTGCTCTCTGGTATCCAGTCCGCGAGCTCCACTTAGTGGCGGCTCCGAGGCAGAGAAGCATGAGCAGACGGCGTTTAAAACCCAGGTGTGGAGAGAGAGAAGCCAGGGGCTCTTGTAGGTAGGAGCTGGGAGCTGAAGGGAACTGCTAGCCTCATAAAAAGGGATTTGCAGTAACACACCCCGAGCTGGGTCTCTCCAGGCCTGCGGGACACACGCGACCTCTTCAGAGAAACCTTTGGAGTCAAACTGGAGTCACTACCGCTTTAAAATTGCTCCCCCCACCCCACCTTTACATTTCCTTCAGACTAATTAAAAAAACCTCTTTGAGTCGTATGTGGACAGGAGGCGTTGTGGCCTTTCGGGGCAGCTGGGGTGCGTGTGTAAATGGGGAAGGACACGTGGGGTGGGAGTGGGGGTGTTGCAACAGGAAACCTCCTCGTGTGCCATAATGTCTTGGCCCAGGTCGGCAGCCTCTCGCTGTTGCCTCTCGGCATCTGCCTCCCCGAGCCGCTCTGACATGTGCTAACAAGGTGTGATCTTGGCCGCAGGGAGCAAGGGTAATGGATGATGGCAGGTTCATTTATTTATCTACTTTTTTTCCTTTCCCCTCCAAGGAAAACCCAAAGGTAATGCTTCTGGGCCGTGGCACGTGCAGGCATCAGCCTTTCTCTTAAGGTCGTGCTCCCCCCTCAGCTGTACGCCGCTTGGAGCGCCTGCCGTTCCCAGCACAGCCGTTGCACCCCGACCCCATTTCACCCGAGGCTCGTGACCCGGGATCCTTGCAGAAAGCACCGCGCTCCTCGAGCTTGCAGCCGCGCCTTTGCACGGACACTTCCCATTTGAAGCTGCCCTTTCCCTCCGCTGGCCTTGGCTTTGGACAGGCGCTGGGGGGTGGTTTGAATGTGAGCCACTTTGCCGCTTCTGAGCGAGCAGACCTGGGGGTGCCCTGTGCGAGGGGCCAGGGAGGATGGCGGAGAAACTCCCCGGGCTGCAGAGAGGTTCTGGCAGCAGGTGCTGAGCTGCAGGGTTTGACAATGCTGCAGTCTTCCCGGAGCAGTGACCACAGGTCACCTGGACCGTGCTTTATTGCACCGTGATGTTCCTTCTTGCTCGTGTGCGGTGTTGCACATGGTTGGCTTTATTCATTGCAGCATTTCTGTGTAGTAGGCAAATGAGACCCAGTACCAAACCCTCCTCCCAAAGCCAACTTCTCTGCAGTTGGCTTTGAGCTTGGGCAGCCTGAGCTGCTCCAGGACCCGTTCCTGCCTATGCTTCCTGGTCCCGTGAGGCGAGAAATACTCATGCCTACGAGGCAGGCAAGCTCCCCTGCAGACAGCAAGGCTCCCCGGGTGCTGCTGCTGGGTGAGGGGCTTTGGGGGATGCCCCGAGTCCTGCCCTGCGGGAGCAAAGCTTCACTTCCCAGAGGAAAGTGAAAGGCCAGCTATGCAGAAACCAGCTGTACCCAGGTCACCTGGCCTGACGCTCCTGTGAGGACGCACAATTCAGCACTCGGACACAGCTTATGCCTGGTGAGAAAGGGATGTTGCCCTCTTTCATTTAACCTTCGTTGCCCCCCAGGTTGACCTGTAGTGCGGAGACTCCCAGCTGGGCACCAGGTCAACCCCATGCGTTCCTATGGCAGGTGGACCTGTTGTCTGGAGAGCTGAGGCCAGGCACCGGTCAACAGCGTGGACCACAGCCCCCCTCCCTTCTGTCTGTAGTCCGGTCTCGAGACAAATTGCCCTCTGCAAGGGGCCCTGCCCCCAGTGTCTGGGGCCGACCAAGGCTTCACAGCACTGTGTTCAGCAAGGTTGCTCCTTCCCAAGCTCTGGCCCAGCCAGTGGTGCAGGGGGCTGGACCCGATGCTCTTCC
>NW_005842000.1:3011567-3032444 GCF_000455745.1 Alligator sinensis
CCGAGACCCCTTCCGGCCTTACAAGCTATGAATGCACGGTGTCCCGTCCTCCTGCTGTGTCAGCCCGGAGCAGCTGAGGACACCCGGGAAATGCTTCTGAAGTTTGCAGGCCCGGTGCCTGACTCTGCTTCTCTCCCAGCTGAGTGGAAGTGGAGCATGCGAGTGTCACCTGCTCTGGGGCCTTTGCCAGGAGCTTTCCCGGCTTGCCAAGCATGCTGCACCACCTTGCTTCTACTCCCCTTCCTCCTCCTCTCCATCTCCCGAGCCAGCCAGCACCTCCCTTTCATGCTGCTGGCCGTGTCCCCTAAGCAGACCATTTGTCCCCTCCGTCTGCTTGGTGCCAGACTGCCCGCTGCAGTGCTAGTCACCATCTATTGCTAACGCCCGTCATTAGGAGCTGTTTTGCAGCTCTTTGCTGGATTCGCATCCACACAGGCCCGAGAGGCCAGCCAGCAAGCTCCAGGTGCATGGGAATGACTGGCGCTGTCTGAGAGCCAGGAGTCGGAGCTGCAGCGAGCCAGACAAGGGGAAGAGGAACTGGCGGTTGCTTCAGTCAGCAGGCTCGCATGTGCCCTCCTTGAGCGCAGCTTGAAATAATGCTCAGAAATCCAGTCAGCAAAACCAAACCCAGCCCCGGGAGGGGAGGAGGAGAAGGGCGGTGGTGGAGGACTGGTCTGGCGTCCAGAAGCAGCGCGGCCTTGAACGTCCCAAGTCCCGGTCCTCGCTCTGCCTGGGGACGCTGAGCTCTGACTGCACCCGAAGCCTCTGTGCGCCGGGGGTGTCTGTAGCGTGCGTGCTGCTGTGGGTGCCCTGCTCCCTCTCCATGCTGGGCGGAGGGCAGGCAAGCAATAAAGCCCAATTAGCACATGGCACAGATAACGAACGGCTTGCAATGTCACGTGGGTATGGCTACGCTGCTTCTGGTTTGGGAGATGGCCTGGATGCATTTTGAGGATGCGTCTTTGGAGCCTGGAAAGCTCACAGTGCAGCCACGGCTTTAGGGCTGTGTCTGATTTCCCGGGGTGAGTAGTGAGAGCAAACCGGGCCTTGACCCCTGCGTTGCGCATGCATCTGCTCACTGGTGCGTGCCACTTTGGTCACGGAGCGTATCGGTGCATGCACGTGCTTGTGTCACCTCCTGCCTGTCTGCACCACAGAGCTAGTACTTCCCACCCCTGCAGAGAGGCTGTGAAAAGCGGCAGAGTCCTCCTAGCCAAGGAGCTCCTTGCTACTAAAAAAAGCAATTGCACTTCAACTCTACAGCCCCCTGCTAGGTATCCCTCGAGGGGACGGATCCCTGCCCAGCCAGTGCCCAGTGGCTGGATGCTGCGTCGTGCCGCAGGGGCTTTCTGGCTGCTGCTTGGTGCAGAGCTGCCCTGGGCCTGGCAGCCGGCACGGACTCACGCAAGCGACGTGCAACTTTTCACCTTTTATTACAAAAATATCTCGCAAGCAAAAAAAAAAAGTTGAAGTTGGCGTCTGTACAAATAGTTCCCTAGCTGGTTTAGAAACATTGCATCTCCACCTCCCAGCCGCCCCTACCCCTTCCGGCCCTGGCAGGGTAGAGCAGCTAGAACAAAGTACTCCTGCCAAGCCTGTTGTGCCAGGCTGAAGCTAGATTCAGAGCTGCTTTTTATTTTCCCACTTGAACCTGCTTCAAGAAATGGTACCTCAGTAATGCCACGTGTTGGGAAGAATACATAAGAGGTCGACATTCGGGGCCGGGCTGAGCAGGGCGGTGGACCGGGCACCGTGCCGCTGTGCACCCCAGGCTGGACTTTCCTCCCCTGGAAACTTGAGCCCTAGATCTCTCGATGATCTGGGGAAAATCAAAGCCGGGGCATTGCATCCAGCCTCCCACACACAGAGAAAATGGAAGACGCCGCTTCTGAAAGGCAGCTCGCGGCTGCGTTTCCACTGAGTCACTTCTCCGGGGCTGTGGCGAGCCGTAAGCCTGCCCTGCATCGGGAATGCTTTGCAATCGGAAGCGCGCGCCCTCTCCCGCAACCGCCCGGCTAGCGCCAGCGGGGATCATAGAGGGCTCCTGACCACAGCCGGGCACTCGAGGGCCTCGCTGGTGCCCCAGCCTTCCTCTTGCACATCCTGTCCTAGTGCTACGTACACAGCAGTACACCCACACACGACACACACACACATTGGTTTGTAGCTCTAAAGATTAACAGTTACATGTCCAAGACTTGTACATTATCTCCGGGGGGATCTCTCCCCTTGTGCACCCAGGCTTTGCTCTAGCTGTTCCTACTCCCGGGATCACCTACGCCAGAGCCGGGGGCTCTCGAGGAACTGGCCGACAAGAAGTCCCGAGAGTCCGTGGAGCCCGGGCTAGTCTGGGCTCTGTGCAAGCTCTGCTAGGAAGCCCCTTGGTCCCAGGCTCCTCCTTTTGCAGGTGCTGATGACCAGGCCCCACCAAGGACATTGGCAGCACCCCTGGAGCTGTGAACACTTGGGGGAATTGGGGAAGCGGCAGTGCTCGGATCAAGGCGCTCCAGTGCCAAGAAACACCCTCGCTTTGTGCATCTCTTGGGGAAAGCCAGGGAGTCTCCACAGCCCTCGAGGACCCACATGTGTCCTTGGCACTAGTGGGAGACTAGACAAGACACAGGGGGCAAAAAGAGATGGGTGGAAGCGGAAGTGATTCATTCAAACTGAGCGCTTCCCTTCCCCGGGCAGCGCTCGGAAGGTGTCTGGGTCGGGGGGTGGCCGTGAAACTGGGCCTGACCCGAGCGCTCTTGTTCACCCAGGCTCTTGGGTCTTGAGAAGAAGAATAGTCGTCATCTTGGCTTGACGGAGAGACCTCTCCCCAGAGAGATGAATGGAGAGACCTGTTCTCAGAGCCCCCGCCTCGCTGGGCTGGGCTGCTTTCTACAGCAGTCCAGAGCCTGGATTGGGGCATCAGCTCCAAATTTGCTCCCAAAATATCCTCCATCCGGAGGGAGGATGAGTCAGACTGGCTAGTTTCCCCGTGAACGTGATCGGCTAAGGTGGCCCGCAGAGGATGCTGCTGGTCGCTAGAGCAACACAGCCCCTGCTCGGAGGAAGCCGTGCCGGAGGGCAGGCAGCGGTGTCGGCGCCGCACCGAAAACACAGTCCAACCAGTTAATGCACTTGCAAGGAAGCCCCGTGCGTGGAGCCCGAGGGACTCCAACCCCGCGGGAAGAGAAGCGTTTTATGGGTTCAGGGACAGAGCTGCGTGGAGTCTGGGGCTGTCTGGGGCTCTCCCAGGCACGCGGTGGAAGTCTGGGCAAGGCCGGGCATCCGCAGCGTGGCTGTCGCGGTCCAGTCTGGCCGAATGCTGGCAGCGTAGCTCGCGCATCTAGTGCGCTCCGGGAGCCCTCCTTGAGGATCAGGCCTTCGTGCCCGGCAAAGGAGGGGGCTGGTGGATTTTGCCCTGCGCCCAGGAGCCCCAGACAGCCACAGCCTTGCTCACTTCTTTTGGATTTGGACGCTGGCATACTCCGAGCCGGTCTCCTCCGGGAGAGGGGCCGGCCGCTTGGGGGCCTGGCTGAGATGCACCATGTCCAGGTCGGCATAGGTGAGGTTGTCCTCGTTGGCGGCCGGCGGGCTGGTCTGGATGCAGGCGTATTCAGACTGCTGGCTCATCTCGATGATCCGCCGCTGGTCCTTCTTCGCCTTGTCGAAGTTCAGGTCGGCGTAGGTCAGGTTGTTGGTGTCGGAGTCCTGTGCGGGGAGGAGACGCAGTCAGTAGGGAGCCGGCTGCATGGAGGGGTCTGGATTTGGCTGCTGGCTGACCTGGGGCAGCTGCTCAGTATCCCGGGATCTCAACCTTCCTATCTGTTATATGGGCATAACTCTGGACCCTACGTCACCCTTGACCAAAGTGCGTTGACGTTACTGGACGGCCAGTGCAGCAGCATGGTTTGGCGCTGGGTGTCTAGACTACACACCCTTGCCATTGCCTACAGCTCTTTACTGCTCAGTGCAATTGGATTACGGGTGTTGGATACTGCCTCCCAAGCCAGCTCCCAGTTCCTGGCTGCTTTGCTGTCCTTCCATCACCAGTCACAGGACACTGCCTGCTGCCTTCGGGCTCCCCCGGGGAATCGGGGATGTGCCGGTGCTGTGCACCGCAGGGCTCTTCCTCCCCGCTGCCTGCCAGTGAGCAGTGCTCTGAGGGAAGGGGCTAAATCCTGCAATTAGTGGCAGCTCTGGGTTTACAGGGCTGTAGCTGAGATCATGGGCTAGGTAGGATGCTCTGTCCCTAAAGGGCAAGGCTCTTCTAACGTTCGACTGGCTGCCTGGGCATACGTGAGTGGGCACACACACGGGTTTCGGTGGGACAGAAGGAGCTGGGGGCTGACAAGTGAGTTACTCATGGCTGCGTCAGACTCCGAAGCTCTAGAAATAGCTTCCCGGGGTGCTGGTCCAGCTGGTTCTGCTCGCAGCACACCCAGGTTTCTTCTTTGGGCAGCGGGGATGGACAGAGGGAGGAAGGGATTTGCTGGGGGTAGCCTCTGCAATGGGCACTGCTAGCATCTCTCCTCTGAACCATCTCCTCCACCTTCCTCACTCATGCAACAGGCTGTGTGCTTCATTATCCCGCTGCCGTGTTTCCACACAGGGGATCTGACCTCTCCTGGGGATCCCCCGCCACCCCGGTTAGAGAGAAACTATCATTACACACCTGGGGAGCTGTCCTGCTGCTCTTCTCAGACTCATGTAGCCTAAAGGAAAAGGAAGAAACCGGGATAAATAGATGCACTTGTTGCCTTCGTACAGCCGCGAGTTCGCAAAGCATCCATCACACGTTCATGCACAAGCATGGTACACCCCTGAGAGCCCGGGGGAGTTGGCTGTGCTGTGCAGCTGTATTTGTCCTCCTTGCACAAACTTAAGGGCCCCGTGTCCGTAGATGGAGGCTTCTGCCTTGCCACATCATCATCTCTGCGTGTCGTGAATCAGCTCAGTTAGGGAAGAGGTGGAGGGCTGTGCTCAGCCGGGAGCCTTAGGAAGGTACACTCAAGTTCATGCAATGTGAGGACTATTCCCCGTGAGATTTGTTAAGCCAAGGTTGCCACTTTGCTGGGCAATCTCTGGCTAGAGCTTTACAGTCGTGCTCTACCAGGCCGACTCCTGATTTATGAGCTAATCTTCCTTCCACAATGGCTTTAAAACTCCTCTGTGCCACTAGGGACTGGCATGTCTGTGGACCTCGCTGAGTTTTCCACAAGCTCGAGATGGTGGATGCTGCAAAGCACCTGAATCCACATACGGGGGGGAAAAGCAACCAGGTGTGGGCCGTTGGAAACCCCGGCTGATTTCACATTGCCAAGGCACCAACATACAGACCCGGCACCTAGCGCAGGCCTGACCTACTACTGCACTGACTTCCAAGATCTTTAATAAATTCCCCCCCCTTGGTTTCCTCCGCGCTTCAATGAGCAAAGCTGTACTTACCGAACGGAAGGGGAGCTTTTACCTATTGAAAAGAAAAACAAAAAAAACACCAACAGTTTAGGGCACACGATTACAGCACTGGGGGACTTTTAGCCCATTGACTCAAGCTTCTTCAGAGGCAGCTCCGTTGTGGTTTCCAGAGCCCGAATGACTGCGCCTTCCTGAAAGTTCGCAGGCCCTGCCACAAAACTCCTTTCTGCCAGCACAGAACAGAAGCCTTGGGGTCGTGAGTCATGTGCCAAATAGTTCAATTGCATCTGACTCACAAATGCAATATTGTGCTTAGCCTGGGGGGTTAGCATGAGCGTCCCTTCCTCGCTTACACCCAGTAGCCTCTGGTAGGAGAAGGGAGTGGTGTTGGGTGTGAGAAGGTTGGTCTGTTCTCAGATGCTCTGGATGGCACTCTCCCCCGTACCTCGCCACGTTGGGTCTCACATGTTCAGGTCTGGGATGAATCTCTGCAGACAGCAGAGGGAGCAGAAGCCAGAGGGATTGTCTGGATGAGATCAGTGGTAAGACAGGCAAGTCTCAGCACTAGTGAGAGGTCCTTGAGTGCTTTGGGAAGCCCTGAGCGCACAACACAACCCATGCTTGCTGCATTTGATAGGAAAGGGGTGTTGTACCGGAGCCCCCCAGCTACACTGGGCAAAAATGGGCTGTAACAACCCAACCGGCTGGCTGAAGATGCTTTGAATGTACTGCACCTCTCCGGCCCCCTGCACTCAACCGCAGTCAGCCTGCCCTTCAAAGAGCCAGCTGGGGTGGGTGGGTTAGAACAGCTGGATGAGGCCTTTACTGGGGCAGTTGGCATGAGCTGAGCCAGCTGGGCTGCGTAAATATGGGGCAAGCATCCAGGTCAGCCAGCCGGTTTCCCACAGTGTAGTGCTTTGTCTCTTGACACCTGGTAGTGCCCAGGGACTTATTACAGGCCTCTGAGACACTGGCATTGCAAGCTCCCAAGCACTGCGGATGGGGCCGGCTGGCCTGCCACAGAAAGGATATATCTGCTAGCCTTGGGAGATGGCACGAGCTGGCGTCAGGCGAGGAGGAGAGCAGTTTCTTGCCTGCCTTACCTCCAATACAAGCCAGGCAACCCACTGAGCACTTCCCGCAGCGAGTCACGGAGCTGCCTCTGGGATGTGCTGGTTGTGTTTTAATGGGACACGTCTGCCTTGGACGGCTCCGCTGCTCGTGTTAAACCCCTCTGCATGGGAGCAAGGACGTCTCTGCTTGTCTCTGGGAAGAGGGACGCTCGCTTCCACCTGCCTTTCTAAAACCACCTTGGTGGCCCTGATCCTCCCCATTCTCCTCCCGGCTAATCTGCTTGCAGCTTCCCAGGCTGGGTGTGAGCTGCTGCAAAGCACATGGCCCCTTGCTCAAGCAGCACCTTGGCACTGCCCAGCAGGTGCCTTGGAGCGTGATGTGCTGGGCCCTGGTTGCTATAGAGCCATCTGCCCTTCCCATTGTGCTTTTCCAAGCATGACTGATGCAATCCTCTTCCCTACGAACAATGAACAACGTCCTGGCTGCTGTTGGCAGCGCCTTCCCCTGCTCCCGTGAGCGCGGCCGAGCGGCTCCAACTTCGAGTAAACAAACTGGGAGCGTCCGAACCCGCCTGGGAAACGCACTGAGTAATGAAGTCACAAGGCACTCTTGTGCCGGGTGCTTCGGCTTGCAAACAAGGAGCTCTTTGGTGCCGCTAAATGCCGCCCTCAGACCTTAGGGGCAGAAGCATATCAGGACTTTTAAGGGATTAGTCCAAGTATCACTGCAATGCCCTGTGGCACATGGCTGTCCACAGGTGAGGTCTCTGCAGGTCCTAAATAACCTGTTCTGCTGCCGCTCCTCTCTCATTACAGCTGCTGTAACATCATAACAGCAAACTGCAATTTTTAAAGACCCTCCCTGCTCCCAGGGGAGACCTGTGTAGCAAGCAGGTCCCTTTCCCCTCCCGCCTGCAGACACTTGCCTTTGCTCTGCTTAGCCCAGATGAGGTAGATGACCGCCACCATCAGCAAGCCCAGTACGAGGCAGACCACTCCCACGGCGATGTATATGATCTGGACGCCGTTTTCGCCTGCAGGAAGAATTTTGGGATTATACAAGGCAGGTGTCACAGTGCTCAATTAGACAGAAGCAAATTAAACACAGAAAGGCTGGGCTGCAGTAAAAATGGGCCAATGCCATCCTGTTCAGAGCCAGATAGCGTAGCCAGCTGTTAAGACATTGGGTTAGAGACAGGCCTGTGCTAGGAAGTTGATGGGAGCATCCAAGTCTCTGACTAGTGTCCGTTAGCTGCGGATGAGGTGTGTGGGATAACGATCTATCTAACCATGCCGAATTGATGCAGCTTTCAGAGAGGGGATAGTCTACGTCCGATGGGTGACGTTCTCTGCTCATGGATGCATGCCTGCACCTTTGCTCTGCCATTGCCGGAGAGCTCAAACACTACACGTGATGGGCAGCGTCCTCCATCCTCTCCATGGGTGCATGCTGGGCCTTTTGCCACGTTTGAGAATTGAAAAGCAGCTGAACTGCAGTGCAGGCACCTGCCGCCACGACTTCCTAGTGGTGTGTACTACGCCGCCCCCCTGTAGCCCAGGAACATCCTGTGTGCTGCCCGCTCTGGTGTGCGGTGTAGCTGGTTGGCAGCAGCTGTAACTTGTGGTGTGGCCGGTGGACCTGCCCCAACTCCTAGGAGAGTAAAGGCATGGTAAAGGCACCTTGGATTACCCGAGGTTGCTCTCCAAGCTGCCGTTCAAGTTGGGGTCCTCCCTCTGGAGAGGGCTTTAGCCCTCAGGGTCCTAGTCTAGTGTCCAGCTGCATTCCCACCCGGGTGAGATGGGCATTTTGATGGTCCAAACAGGGAAAGAAGCCAGAGGTCTTGTAACTCCTGGGTTCAAACGCTGCATGGGGCTTAGGTTGGCTGTTGGCATCCAGAAGATGCAGGATATGGACACCAACCACCCATGAGTCCTAGGGAAACCTCGGGCTGCCAAACACGGCTGAACCTGAGGCTCGCAGGAAACATGGGCTCGGGTCCATTCCAAGGGAAGATGCAGCCTGGTTTGTGACCAGAACCATGCTGGGCTTGCCGGGCTCGGTCTTCTGGTGGATGATGCTGGATGGCTTCATGAAATGCTGGGTGCTTCCCATCAGGACTCCCTACCCTGAGCTCTGAGCGCTAGGGCAGTAAGGGCCTTGGGCTCGAGCAATGTCAGTGACCCCAGCACAGCTGGGAGGCACTCACCTTCCTTCTTGTCCTCCTCCATCTTGTTGCTCGTCGCGGTGACTGCCAGGACGCGGGTGACGCTGGCGGGGGGCTGGGAGTCGTGCACGGCCCGGCAGGTGAACGAGGACTGGTTCCTCTGCTCGGTTGCCCTCACCTCCAGGGTCCTCGTCAGCGAGAAGGTCCCGTTCGGGTTCTCCGTCGGGGATGGGGACTTCTCTGGCCCGGTCTCATTCCCATTCTCCATCCAGGTGAGCCTCGCCACATTGGGGTAAAACCCCACCAGGCTGCAGGTGAACGCCACCATCTCGTTCACGGGGACGGCACCAGAGTAGTTGGTGGTCAGCCTGGGCCTGGGGGAGACTGGAACAAAACAGCCCTTACAGGGGAGCTCGTCCTGAGCAACTGCGGGAAGGTTGTAGGTGTGCGTGTGTGCGCTGGGGCTGCACCCCAGAGCTGAGGCTTGTCTCCAGGTCTCAGCAGGGCTCTGGAGCAGGCGCAGCCTCTCGTGCTGGGCCCCTGGTGTGTCGCGGGGGTGCAGAGCTGTGCACCAGACCCCTTTGCACACCACAACCCTGCCCCACAGAGACCCCGGGGACAGGGAACATGTTGAAGTGAGCGCAGGTAACGGGGTGCAGGAAGGCGCAGACTCGCCCTCCCCCTGGGGATAAAACCCCACAAACCCTCGCTCTCACTGCGTGGTTTAAAACGGGGCTGGTGCCGCACCCATCAGCCCCCATGGGCAGAGCACCCATTTCCAGCCTGCCTAGCAATGGGAGCACCCGGTCTGGCCCAGCCGGCTCCTCACCTCGCAGGGCCTGGCTGAGGTTGTACGTCTCCTGCAACGGAGCCGACATGGTGCTGTGCTCGATCTGGCAGGTGAGCTGGGAGCGGATGTCCCCGACCGTCAGCGTCCTCACCAGGGTGCTGGACACGCGGTAGGAGACGCTTGCATTCTCGGGGAGGATCTGGAGCGGTTGGGCTGGGAGCTTGGCCCCGTCCTTGAGCCAGGTCACGGCGATGTTCCTGGGGGAGAACCCTTCGGACGTGCAAGTGAAGTTCACGGGGCTGCCCAGCTCGACCCTGCTGGTGGGGCCGGACACGGATGGGGCAGACGGGCTGGCTGCAGGGAACAAAGTTCGTTAGTCAGGTCTCTGATCTTGACAGCCTGGAGGAGCGAGGAGTCTTTCAACCCCGTCCCTAACTTATGGTGTCTCAAGGCCCCTGCAGCAGCTGGAGCTTGAGTTAGAGCCGGCCTTCCAAGCTACTGCTCCTTGCACTGGTGCATCGCAGCCCAGGGCTCTGGCACCAGGAGCTTTGGGAAGGAGAATGAAAAAGGCTGCGGGGATGGGCAGGAGTCAGCCCGGTGCTGTGTCTGCAGCTCAGTTCTGGCACCGCGATCTGACAGCATCGTGGGCCCTCACTGCTCATCAGCTCCGCGGTGCCCCCGGCACTGGGCAGGCAGGGACCAGCTCCAGAGACCCTGGCTGCTGCTGCCCCAGCAAAGACTCCCTCTATTGCGGTACCCTTTTAAGTCGTGCGTGGGGCTGATGCCAGGCTTACCCACCCGTAGTTACATGCCTGCTCTTGCCCTTCCCCTCCCCAGTGCCTCCAGCATAGTCTGGAGAGATGGTCTCAAGGGCAAGGTTAGAGACTTAGTTTTCTGTGCCCTGATCCCGACCACCCTCGCTCCCTGCCCCCGTGAACAGAGAGGGCTCCTCCTGACTCCTGGCTGTGCATCCCCTGGATCCCAGCTGGCGCACGGGCAGCAAGGTGGGCTGTTCCTGCCTGCTCTGGGCCCTAGCAGGCAGGCAGGCCAGGGCAGGGATGCACTCACCGCTCACGGACACCATCATGCCTGCTCCGGATCGGTACTCCTCATCAGACACTCCTTTCGTGAACTTCACGCAGTAATAGGTGCCGGCGTCCTCGGGGCGGACGTCACTGATGTGGATGGAGAAGTCTGTGAGAGAGTTGGGCACAGCCTTCGTGAACCGGGGGAATGACCCTGTATCTGTAAAGACGAGCTGGCGGTCGCCGCCCGAGCCCTTGAACCACTTCACTGGCCCTGCTGGTCCGCGCTGAGGCACGGTGCAGTTCAACTCGAGCGTGTCCCCCGCCGACACCGACACGGGCTCCTTGGGCTGCAGCACCTGGAAGTCCTGGCCCCCGGCACCTGCAATAGAAACGAACTTCATAATGCAGTTCTTGCCTCTTGTCTGCAGATGCCTCTGTGCCTGGTGCCAGGTTGTTCCCACAGCACTGCTGGAGGATTTACCTCCAGAGAAACATGCGAGAGCTCCCAGCCCATCAACGCCCAGATCTCCTCACCACCCAGGGACTGAAGCATGCCCTGGCAGTATTGCACCCCCCGAACCCTCTCACCATCACTTCCCTGGCTGTGCTGCAGCCTGCAGAGGGGACAGGTAAGCTGGAAAACGCATGCAAGGTTCGTCCTGCTGGAAAGCAACTGGGCGATGCCTGACTCTGTGGTCGGGACCCCGCAGCAGAGGAACCTCGACCGGGGGTTGTTTGTATCAGGTGAACGTTTCTAATCTTCGTTAAATCCATACAACTGTTGTGGTTGCTCTCAACTGACACGGGCAGACATAGCCTGATTCTCTTCTCACTTATGCCAACGGCACTCCCATGCTAATGAGTCTATGGTTTGCTTCCATCTTCTCTGCTCTTACACTGTAATTTGGAAAGCACAGACTATCATGCATTGGTCTCTAATATCACCGCTGTCCACTGAGCCTGATCCAGCCTCGGCAGAAGTGCAGCACAGTACGAACTTATGGGGACGTCCGATTCCTGCTCTCTGAACTCCAGCCAGCCGTGCCAGCAGGGACATCGGGGCCTGCACAGGACCCTCGACTTTATAGTAGGACAAGACCGCAGACGCCGATACTAGTTAGACCAGCCTGCAGAGCCAGGCTTACTGAACAGGCATGTGCACTTAGTCACACCATTACAAAGCACCATGCCAACACTACCCTCCTTATCCTCACAACAGCCCGGTGAGGCAGGTTGTATTATCCCCTCCCTAGCAGCAAAGTGAGAAGAGGTGCTTTAAAAATTATATACAGACCTGAGCCAAGCTACTGGAGCTTATCGGAGACATTTAACTTTAGCATCTATTGACTTCAAGTGCTGGATCCTAGGCTCCCAGGCCTGGCTTGCACTACCCGGCGAGCCTCTATTAAGGGAAAGGTATGTTCAGTCTCTCCCAGGTGAGCAGAAGCTGTTGCCAGCGGGCTAGGGCAGTTCCCTAGGAAGCACACCAAGGAAGCTAGGCATGTTGCATTAGCTAAGGCAAGTGAGCACTTTGCCCATGGTTTTCTGCCTCATGTGCCCACAAATAGCTGAACAAGGTTGCATTACACCTGGGTACATGCACTGGTCAACAGTGAGACTAACTTTTTGACGAGGTCTCTGCAAGTGGCCTGCAGGATCGCTTTACCCTTGCAAAAGCAGCAATAGGATGGCAGATTCCAGGCTCAGCTTGCCTTGTCGTGCTCAGCTGTGCCCAAGCCCTGCGTGACCTAAAGTAAATGGCACGTGGCAATACCTAGGTGCACGGAGGCAGACAAGCTCAGGCCACCAGAAACCCAGGCCACCTTGGCACGCTTCCTAGAGAGCTGTTCCAGGCCCTGGAGCAGCCGATGCACCACAGACAGAGCGATTCTGCAGCCTACACACACAGATACTTGATGTATTCATCTTGGCAACGCTTGTCAGCCTTGTCATGCCCATCCTGCTCCCCAAACGGAATTGGATGCGATGTCAATCCGCGCCATTGCTTGGGGTGCTGGCAGGGGCTGCAGGCGGGAGGTGGGGTCTCGCTGCACGGCTCCTGCTGACACAGATGGCACCTTTCGTGCCAGCCGGCCGCCGTGCCCTGTAGCGTTAGCGAAGCTGTCAGGTGGCACCGTAGCAAACGGTGTTAGGATCTGTTTGAAGGTGTGAGTTCCTGGGCCTGGATCTACAGCGGTCTTTAAGCTGCTTCAGAGGCAGGTGCAGGACACCCATGCCTGTCATTTCTCACTGACCCTTGTCAATGCCTGGAAATTGGGGATTTTTAAAACCCTGTTAAATTTGTAACTGTTATGCATAAATTTGATGAGGTGTGATGCACCCCTGGTCTCTGTGGTTTTGAGCGAGCTCCACATGCAAAATCCTCTTTGCACGGTGCACGCTTAGTCGAGTTGGCTGCCTTTGTCTGTGGCTCGTGTCACTGCTCCTGGTTTGGATGCGATCGAAAGCTTCAGGGCACCGGAGTTTTCCCAAAATAGCCCGGGCCGGATGCAACGTCAGCACTTTGCGATGCCGAGACATGGATCTGTCCCCAGAAGATGAACTTTTCAAGGTGGAAGCCTGCTTGCAGCAGCCGTTCGGTGACATCTGAGCCTGTGCAGGCTCAGTCTAGTCTCCATTATATCCCCTGTGAGTGGGGAGAGGCCAGAAGCTTTGGGCTCTTCTGAGATGAATTGCTATTCTATGCTTGACATCTCCCATTCATGGCACCACTCCGGCGCTGGAGCACGGGCCTGGTGTGACAGAGAGGGCAGGAAAGTCCTCGGGAGAAAGCCTGGAGCGTCTATGAGCAGTGAGAGGGAACATGCATCTCGGCCGTACACCATACTTGCAAACAGAGCGCTTCATTCAGGCGCCGAGCTGAGGCCTGCCTCTGTTGGGAGAGCTGAGCGAGCCCTGCCAAGCGTCGGGGTCTTCATCCAGCTTTTAAGACGAACTTGCTGCAGCTGCATTTGTTTTCTGCGAACGCCGGAGCGAGCTTTACATTCACTCGTGGTGAAAAAGCAAAAACCATGTTCAGCTGTGATCTGGCATACTCTCCCCGGAAGCGATGCTGTGTGGTCAGCATGGGAAGAACGCGCCTCACGCCTCTCGCCTGGCTGGTGGGAATTGCTGCCCTTCCTGGCATCTTATCTGGCCAATAATTACATATATATAGGTATAAAGCACTCTTGCAACAGAGGCCACTAAATAACCCCGATAAGGATCTGACAGCAACCATGGTCTTCCCCAGGACGGATGACTCAGTTACTTAGGAGAATACGTTCAGAGAAAGCTGGCAGACAAGGGTCTTGGGGTAAATGCGATATATTGAGAGAGAGCTTAAGCTTGCTACCTGCGTGCAGCGCTGGTACCGCGTGCAATAGTCTGGGGGCCCTGGGGGTGGTACTTCAGGGCAGACCAACGAAACCCAGAAAGAGACTGAAAGCTCTGTGCAACATCCGTTTTCTGCAGCTGAGCCATCTCCATGGGAATGGTGTTGATGAACCAATCCCAACTAATAACGTGGCCTGAATTTTTGACAATCAATCGCTTTATTGCAGGTCTATCTGAAAGCGTAAACACTGGGGGCGGAAAAAAGCCTCTATAATTTGCCCAACAAACGCAGGCAGACTTTGGGACCCGCTCGCCAGCCTTTTTTCAAGCACAGCTTAATGAATGCGGCCTCTCAAGTACTTGCTGTGAATGATTTGCTGTGCTCGGTGACCTATGCGACGCTTGGGTTAGCTGGTGGCTGATCACCGTACGATGCCGCGTAGCAAGACAGCTTTGAAACGAGGCGCGATCGATAGGAAGGAAAGAGTCCCAAATCCCACTCAGCTAGTAGGCACTTGCATTTCTCGCGTAGGTCTTTGCCATGCATTTGCTAAATCAGGCGGTCTTTCCTGATGTGTCGCCGCCGCATGCAACGCCAGCACAACTGGTCCTGTCAGCCATTGGTGCAAGCCTCATTCACTGGGTCTTAGTCGCCCTTACGTCTGCAGGAATAAGGGCATGTAGCAACCCCACATAGATGGAGTAGGCTTTCAGCTGCAGAGGTGCATGGCTCAGCCCCCCGTGCATCATTCAGGATGGTGGCCACCACAGCTTCCTGATGCTCTGGCTTCCTGCCATGGCAATGGCTCTGCAGTCAGTATCTTGGCACCAGGCTCCTCTTCTCAACTCATTTGCTGGACTCTCTGCTAGACTCTGGAAGTGTTTTCCATCTGGCAGGTGGGGGTGAAGCTTGTGGGGGGGGCGACGGCTGTCTAAAGCTTGCAAAGCTGGCTGATACTTTGCTTTAGATATAAACATGCCCAGCAGCCATGGCAACGGGTGCATAATTATTACATGAAAGAAATATTAAATTTGGGCTTTGGCAGCGTGCGCACTATTTGCTTTGAAAATGGACCTAATTTGCTAGCACAGCTGTTCTTATCCGCGGTCTTGGGTAACAGGAAAACAGCTCTGTTTGGAAAAAATAAGGCCTTCCTTTACTCTTCCGCTATCTGGGCTTCACCTCTGGGAGCGTAGCTGCTGCGTGGGAAGAGCTCTGGGGCAGCGCTTTCTGTTGCTCCGCTGAGGCCTTCAATAGAAACATGAAGCCCCCCATCCCCACGCTGGTTTTACCTGGCCTTTGCTCCTCGTCCCAGGACCTCTCGCAGCTCTAGGACCGAGCCCTAAAGAAGGGAGACGACGGAGCATAACTGAACATGCACCTGTGTGCGATTTGCATAAGTATTTCTTCAGCCAAAGTTTGTGGAAAGGATCATTTGCCTTCTGCATCATGCTTGCCATCCGCAGCGTTTGATCTACAGCTGCCGAGGGGGTGCGGGGATGGTTTCCGTTGCTGTGCTCGCTGCCTGGAACAACCCCACCTTGGTTTGAGCAGACAGCACAAACAAGAGCCCAATCTGTTCGGAGGAAAATCTCTGGTGAAGTTTCCCAATAGGAACAGACCCTGAAAATATCAGTAGCCTTAGGCAGAGTGTGTGTAGGCTCGGAGCATGTACAGCCTGTAATGGATGGGAGAGCTCTCTCCTCTTCATCCTCCCTCTCTCCATCTGTTGATCTTCTGGAAGGCATGAACTGTGCGCCAGGAAGGGAGAGACGGGGAGAGCATCTACTCTGGGGTCCAGGTGGGGTCTGTGGGGGTCTCTGCCACAACTGAGCAGGACTTAAAACCTACAGCTTGGCTTATCCACAGGCACGTCCATTGGCAATGCAGATTTGAGGGACAGAATCGGACCCACGTGAGTGGAGAGTGAAGTCTACGGGCTTAATTTGCCTCTGCTCCCCGTTGCACCAAGGCAGCACCTGGCCTGTGACTCTTATGTGTTTGGTCCCTGTAGGCTGAAATGTGTCTACGTGCTCTCAGAGCTGCGTTGCTTGAAGATCTGGAGGAGGAAACTACTCTCTCTTTCATCCCTGTGTCACTAATTGTATAGGAAACCGAGACACTTGAATTCTTTTTGTGCTTCTGAAGCTTAAAATATCCAAGGGGAGGCTCCGCAGACAGTGCCGCGCTGCCGAGGCCACCGTGATTTTAGCAGCGTGCTTGCCCCTGCCGGTGTTTCGCCGGGGCGGTTGTGGCCGGAGTCTGTCTTGCTGTTGGGTCCAGCGGGTGACGGGCGTTGTGCCGCGGTTCGGCCAGATGGGCTGCTGCAGCTGGCGAGGGTGTTGTGCTAGACAGGGCTGTTGGTTTTGCACGGAACCGGTGCTTTGCGAACAGCCGGGGCCACGAATGTGGCACAGGCAGCTTCACGCCGTCACGCGTCGCTGTTGGCTGCCTGTCGTTCCTCTGGCAAGTCCTGCCTTCCCATTTGGCTCAGAAAGTGCTGCACAGCGCCGAGGATGTATTTAAGTCGGTGCTTTTGCCACCTTGTCTCATTCCCTCTCATTGCTGGCGAGGAGCTGGATCCGTAGCTCAGCCAGGACCTGCTCCTGTTCGTGTTCAAGCCGTGGTACGGGCGGTGATGGTTGGGGGGGGGCTCAGGCAGAAACACCAGCGTCTGCCATGGTGTCAGCAATGCAGAGCCTTAACGAGAGCTATTTACGTCGCTCGGCTTGGCGCGTGCAACCGTCCCTGGAGCCACCACGTAGGTCTGGCCTACTTCTCTGCAGGCCTCTGGACATCACGGCCTACATCTGTCACCGGTGCCGTTCGGCAGCGATTGGCGGAGCTGTGCCAGGGATGCACTTGGCCCGCTGGGGCAGACACTGTTTTATGCTCTGACCTGCTGTCTGGGCAAACCCCTTCCCCCTCATGATGAAAAGAAGAGAAGAGGAAGTTGAGCAAAAAACTTAGTCGTGTGGAACGAGACTGATGCAAAGCTGAGACCAGCTGGGTCCTTGCCCCGAAACACAAGCCCCCACATGGTATCTAGAGGGTTTCCCCATCTCTGGCTACCCATGCACACCTGGCATCTCCCACGTACAGCTCCGACTCTAGCGCTAAAGGTCAGGACCCCTTGGTGTGTCAGTGGGTTTGAAACCAGGCAAGAGGGATTCACCCATCCTGGCCAGGCACAGCCCCGCTCTGCAGCCCAGAGCCACGCTCCTGGTAAAAGCCTTGCGATGGTCTGGACAACGCAGAGCCCGAATCACGCCCGGGCCCATGACCCACCAGCCATGCGGTGAGAGCAGCTGTGAGCATTATTTATCCTGCACCCAGCTCGTGAGAGAGGCCACGTGTCCGCCCCACTCCCACAGACTGCAGCAAACCGCTTCTCCAAAGCAAGTGCTAGTTCAGAAAGAGCTCACTTCCCAAACCAGGCCCCAATTTGGTTTAGTTTGGTAAATCCGGTTTCTTAGAAGGCAGCTGACTTGGATCGTGTCACCCTTGGACAGCCCAAACCTGCCGGGCACTAAGCACTCTTCCCTACTAGGGAACCCGAGGGGAGCTGGGGACGTGCAGGACCGCAGGCCCGTCGTGCCTTTTTGCTGCAGCTGCTTTTGTCTGGGGTTTCTGGGTTAGCAAAGCATTTAAGAGCACTGCAGATCCTGTAATGCAATATCCTCATGTGGAAACCTTTGCAGCGCGGGCGTCGAGTTTATGGAGTGGAGAATATGTACTGATGGGGAAGTGGCTGGAGTGAGTTACAGTGCTCCCAGCCCAGGAAAGAGGCATGGGCACAGACAGCGATAAATCCAGGATCCCAGGCCAGGGCCCAGCATTACCCTCCCTGCTGCTTTTCCAGCCTGGGAGATTAGCCTGCGTGATTACTTGTACCGCACAAAGTTTTGTGTTGTTAGAGACTTGCTTTTCCCCGTTCCACCTTTCCAAGAGGCCAAGGCCGAGCGTCTGGGAAGGGGTTACGTGCTAATTGCTGGGGGCTGCGGAGTGCCTCCATACCTCCCAACGAAAATAGCTTTTCTTCAAAAGCAATTTAAAGTAACAGGGGAAGGAGGAGGGTCAGGGTTGCTAAGAGGCCCGTGCGCGGTGAAGGAAACGTGCAGCTGGCTCGAGCACTTGGACGGCGGCCCTGCTGTCACTGGAATGAGGCTTGGGGCTGGCACAGGGGCAATGCAGAAATAACTCGCGGGGGGCTATGCTTGCTGCTTCCCCAAATGGGAATGGCTGGGGAGGAATGTTAGCAGGTGCTTGCTATTAAAAAAGCCCTGGGAAGTTGTGCCGAAATTGCCCGGCTTCTCAGAAGACGCTGGTGGGTTACAGCAAGGGGGTAGGTCATGGATGCGACGCCAGCAGAAAGCACATGCGGTTCCCCCAGATATCGTCCCCTCCTCCCATGCCACCGGCAGATCTGCTGCTTGTAGCCCAGCCCGGGAGCGCTGACCCCAAGCTCCTTCGCTGGGGAGATCTGGATGGAAGGGCCTGGAAGTTGAGCCGTGCCAGTCCGGTACACTCGGTGGGGATGGGGCATCTAGTCTGATGGCTTTACCCAGGATGGGCCGTTTGCCCTTCTCTGGTGCAGTAGGAAAACTTCTCTATAATATTATTTCCCCTGCTCCTCTTCTGGCACTATGTGGTTGCAGCCCTCTCACCTGCACAGGAGAGCTGTGCGCGCCTTCTAGCCCCACCGCAGTAAACGGAGCAAGCAGCATAGAAGAGTTGGCCCGTGCATTAAACCCGACACCAGCACCGAGCCAGCCTTATGCGTCTGCATCTGAGAATTCAGCACTTTCTAGGATTCAAATGACTGGTAATCTAGAGACTTGATGATTCCCTGCATTTCCCATCCCAGGGATCAGGGTTACAGCTGGCTAGAGAATGGGGTTTTATTCTGCAAAAATATTGCTAACAAGACTTTTTTTTTTTTTTTTTTAACTCCTTTTGCAGCGGCGGGGGTGGGGAGGTAGAAACTCCAAGCTGAACATTTAAGGTTTCAGCCACCAGGACCTGAAGCACTTTCAAGTGTGGGGAGTTTTGGTTTTTTTCCGTCTAAAAAAAGAAAATTGAGATGCCGTGCTAGAAGCACCTGCTTCAGCTCGAGCTCTCATTTGGCCATGCTCCATTTTCCACTGAAAATAAAGCATTGGTGATTTGTGATCAGCCCTAACGAGCAGGCCTGGCTTTTGCACATGCCTTCTCCTCCCCCCCCATCCGGGCAGTAAGGCGTGATGTGGAACATCTGCCCTGGGGCTGGGCCTGGAGATGGGAGAGGGGGAGCGGCGGGTGGGATGGACCCTGGCAGGTTGGACTCTGATGCTGCTGGAGGGCACCAGAGCAAACTCGAGGGGTTGAAATGGGGCTGTGTTCCCCCGTAGGGTGCTCCCCAGCCACGCCACGCTGCTCTGACACTGGTCCCAGCTGAGCCCAAATCGGGGTGGGGAGTGGGAGCCCTGCATGCACACCAGTGACCTTGAGCAGGAGGAGCAGGGTTGCTTAATCCCTACAGCAGAGCAAAATTACTGTCACTTTCCCAGCTGCAAAGTGCTGATGCCCGCTGTGGTCACACAACTGGGTTCCTGATAATGGAGGGACAGTTACCGACACAGAAGGAAAAAGGGAACTCAAAGACAGGAAGAGGAGCGAGACCGTGTCCACTCCAGATCCGTGCGCCGTTCACAATCATTAGGCAGGAGTGTGAGCCAGGCATCTGGGAGGTGCCCGGGTACCAGGTGGGTAGCATGAGTGCCTCAATTAGAGGGTACAGCTTGGCTGGGGCAACAAGCTGTGTGTGGGCTGGGTATTAGTTGCCACCCCCCCCAAAAAAAAACAAACAAAAAACCCCGCACAAAACCAACCCCACAACTGATACCAAGTGAGGCAACCTGCACCAACGTGACATGAACCGTGCAAGCCGGGGCGATGCACATCCCAGCACACTGAGGGCAGAGGTTAGGCAAGGAGCAGGAGGGGCCAGGACCGCAGGTCTCCCTGCGCCTCCTGCCCGTGAGCCCCAGGTTGCACGGCAGTGGAGGGGCACAACCGCTCTGTTTTCACTTGCTAAGCACCTCACATCAGCGGGGCCGCAACACCTCAGGCTGTGTCCTTGCTGCCCGCAGCCCCTTATGCCCTTTGCTGCTTCTCACCGGGGAAGAGGAACAAAAACGGGCACCAGGTGCTCGCAAAGCAGCTCCGCAGCCTTGAGGGGGCTGGGGCTGGCACCCCGCTTCCTGCCACCGTCAGCCTGCCAGCCACGCCAGACGTCTCCAGCCCCTTTAATTCCCAGCTCTCTCCCCAGCCCCTGCTGTAGTGCTGCAGTAATTATAGGTCAGCGTGCAGAGGAGTATTTTGGTGCACCCGAGTCGAGTGGCTGGAAGAGATTTGCATCGCGGGAGGCTGATGGGAGCCAGACTCCAGGGAAGGAGGGGGTAGGGAGGGAAGGGACAGGTTCAAGGTTACAGACAAAAACCCTCCTGCCAGGAAGGGGAGGCAGATCCTACGGGGGAGTCCTCACTTACCTGCCCAGCTGTTGAAGGAGAAGAGGAAGAGCGAGGTCAGGCACCAGACAGGGCAGCGGGAGGCAGCGGCGAGAGGCTCCATCGCTGGCGGCTGGCAGGGCCGAGGGGGAACAGTTGCACAGAGGGGCTGGGTGCTGGTCCGGGAAGGTCAGAGGCAGAAGGAAATTACGCTGTCCGCAGCCCGCAATGAGGAAGAAGAGCCGGGCAGCTCAGCCTGCAGGCGCAGAGCACACGCGTGTTACCAAGGCACGCGATTCAAGCACCCTGCACTGACCTGCCCACGCGTGTCGAGGGCGGGACCTGGAACCTCGGGCGCCGACGGAGAGGAGCCCCCTCGCTCCCCGTCCAGCCACGGGCACCGGTGGCGATGCGCCCCCTCACTCCCCATCCAGCAACCCCTTCCTGGCGGTCCCCAGGCACCGGTGGCGATGCGCCCCCTGGCTCCCCATCCATGGCCCCCTTCCCAGCTGGGGTGTCCCGGCGGGGGGGGGCAATGCCGCAGCCCGGGGCCACCTTGGGATGCCCAAAGCCGAGCGGGGTGGCCGCCC
>NW_005842000.1:3032947-3068050 GCF_000455745.1 Alligator sinensis
CTGTGGGCATGGTGACCCAGGCTGGAGGGAGGGGCTCTGCTCCCCCCCCAGCATCAGTGGGCTGGGGTCCTCTCGCTTCCCCCATGCCCAGCTGCTCAGCGCCCCTCTCTCCGGCATGCCCGTGCCTTGTCCCAGCCAGCCAGGCCACAAACTCTGCACCCGCTGTTCCCGGGAGCACGCGTGCAAGTGCCCCCCGCTTCGTCCCAGGTGAGAGCACAAAAGACCGCGGGGGAAATGCACAAGCAGCATCCCCAGCCTGGCACCTTGCGACATGATGCTTGTCATGAGCTAAGGGGAAACCACCCTGGGAGGTTGTGCACGGCAGGAGGAGCGTGGAGGTGGGAGAAGCCGGGGATGAGATGCTGGAGTAGAAACCGAGGAGGGGAGGGGACGAGGTCCTGTTTGCAGCTGCCTGGGAGGCCCAAGACTGAGATCTGCAAGTGTCCCAGTGCCTCGCCTCCCCGTGCGCACACGCACTGTGTCTGAGGACCAGAGGCAGGGGCAGCCCCGCCACAACCCACTCAGGCCCAGGCCTTCCTTCTGGCATCTCTTAAGAGGGGTGAGCAGCGCAGGCACTTGTACTGGAGCCAGGCAAGGATCTGTGGGCTCCTTCCGGCAGGAACTTGCTGCGGGCCCAGGCGTGCGGGACCTGCTCCCTGCCTCTGCTCTACCTGATGACTGCACACGATGGGGGGAGCGTGCAGCACAGCAGTCACAGGCGGTGTCTGTACAGCCCGCGAGTACGGCCATACTACCATCTAGCTAACTGCAGGGCCGTAGAGCGAGCTAGCCGTGAGCACGCTTCGGCACCAGTCCCCTTCGTAGTCGAGGACGGGGGCATCGGGGATGGGCCGTGGCCTGCACGGCTGCTAGATCCTTGCTGTTGTAGACGCACGGGCAGGTGTGCTCACAGCTCGCTTAGGGAAGTGGCCACAGGGTCCCTCTGCCCACAGGGGCTGAGTAAGCAGCTTCCACCAAGGTGGGAAAGCCCAACTGGGCAGTCATTTCTGCTTTTGCTGCGTATGCGAACAAGAGGAACTCCCGGGCTCTGGCCTAGGGCAAGCCGGCCGTCATGCTCCTGCTGGGCAAGGACTGTCCGAGGCCAGGCGGGCAGGTGGGTGGGCACCAAGTAGACCAAGAGCTGTTCCCATGCTCTGGAGAGCTTTTCTGGCTTGCAGCCTGCCTTCGCCCCTGCTCACCACAACACTCCACCCCAGGGAAGATGCGCCAGCGCCGATGCCGTTCCCTGTATTTATATCTTATCATCAACAAATAGCAAAGGCATCTCGAGTGATTTGGAGCCGTCAAGCTGTGCGTATTGTCAGCCCATACAAATTCGTGTGCTTATTGCTGCAAGCCTCCTCTGCCCTATTGTTTGCAACACCCACATGTTGCATCCAGCCTTAATTGAGTTTGCCGGCGGAGCCAGGCCAGGACCAGAGGGACTGCACGTCTTGCTGCCTGTTGGCGCGGTGCCCCTCTCCACGGAGCCCCAGGCTGCACGAGGGGCTCCTGGCTGCTGCCATCACCCTGTGATTGCAGATTTCCAGCCTGCGTCCAGCCAAGGCCACCGCCACCCACCGAGGCAGCCGTTTGCTGCTCCCATTTTGACTTGTGCACAAGTGAGCAGCATTCAGTTCGTGAGCCTGTGAGAGCCATTTGGCCCCAGGGTGGAGCTCCATTGCAATTGGTCATTTGCTCCTACATTCAGGCCCATTTGGTCCCATGTTCGGGCCCTGTTTCAAGGCAGGCGGTCCCAGGGCTGTGTTGGAAATGCTCCCTTGCAGAGCAGTGGGAAGGTGGGGTCCGCGTGGGCTCCCTGCAACTGCCTTCATTCCCCCTCTCCATGCAGGGCCGACTTCAGAGCAGCTGCTCTGCTGCCCACGCAGGATGCAGGGCTCCTCTTTCCACAGGGATGCAGGGAGGCACGTCCAGCTGTCTGCAGCCTCGTGGTTATTTTTAATGGGAGTCAAAATGCCGGGAGGCCTGTGCCGCTCGGGCATGCCTGGGCTGCTCTCCTGCCCCGCGCCGACGGCTTAGACAACCTGTTTGAAGGCGCTTATGAGGCGGAGATGCCGTGCTGGCAGACAGCAGCTACAGAGCAGCGAAGAAGGAAAGATACTGAGCACGGCGGGGGGGGGGGGGGGGAAGAAAGCAGGGAGAAGGCCCGCAGGTGGAAGCATGAGTTGTGCATGGGAATCAGCTGGTGTTGCTCCCCTGGAAGAGGCAGACGATCAGCTGTCCTCCCTCCAGAAAGTCCCTGTCCAAGAGTGCCGGGTCTTCCGGGACCTGCCCCTCGAGGGGGGCCCTGGCGCAGTGGTAGGGGCTGCAGGTTAATAAGGACCTGCCTGAGATGAGAGTGCCGTTCCCCCCGATGTTGGGCGCCCGCGCGGGAGCACAAGAGCTGGGAGCCTTTCAGAAGGCATAATGCCATAATTAGTAGTTTCCTTCAGAATCAAACACCCACAGCGAACAGGAGGCTTGCTGTGCTATTCATCAGGGGAAGGGTAGTACTGCCAGACTCTAAATACTATTATTGGGCAGCCAGGCTTCGCTCAGAAACTTTAGCTGCTGCTTCTTTATTTAACCTGCAATTGCCACTTCAGCTGAGAGAGCGGCACGGAGGGCTGGGCCCGGGTTTGCCTTCACCTCTGCAGCTCTTCCAGGCGGGTTCAGAAGTCATGCAGCAAAGGGGCTGGGTGTTCGCACCCTCTCGGCGGGTCCTGGCCAGGCTCGGTGCGTCCGGAGCTGCTCTGCCAAGTGCAGTCATAAGTAACTTGCAGTCGCGCCTGGGCTGAGGAAGGGGAAGCTCCCAGGAGAGCTTGTCAGGAACAGATTTGCTTTCACTGCTGAGTGGGGCCGGCCGTGCGGGAAGCACTCTCCATCCTGCTCTCAGGGAAGCACGAGGGACGCGGCTGGGAGACCCTCTGGGTTGGTTGCTGGACAGGCTGCAGGCCCTCGGAGTCTCTTTCCAGTAGCCTCAGCTAAACGGCCAGCCCTGGCTTCCCTTCCAGGGCTCAGCGTTATGTGCAGCGATGCAGAAGCACGACTGGGGCCTGGGAAGATCCCTCTTCTCTGTGGTGCCATGTTCCCATCTTGCAGCCCAGCCCCAGGTCTCAGCCAGTTTGTTCATGACTCGGTCTTGAATGGGTGCATGCATGTGACTGCCGTCTTCCCTAAGGGGATGCACCCCCTTCACCTGCTCCACGAGCAAAGGGTATTTCCCTTCACCTGTGCTCTCCGTACAGGGGAAACAAAGATCTTCCGTTGCCTCGGCAGGGTATGAACGTCAGCTCGAGCCCTGGGAGAGGCAGGCAGTGCCGGCATCCCTCGTTGAGAGAGGTGGGGAGCACGGGTGGGTTGAGGCCACTCGCTTAGCTTGGCTGTGGGATGTCCCGTATGAGTCCTGGGCACTGTGCACTCAGGTCGGCACCATTCAAAACCCAGCTGCAGGCTGCGTCCAGCTCTGCCCCCAGCCTGGCAGCCGCCTTTGCAGACTGAAGTGCTTTGCGTGTGCCCCGGTACGTGCTAGCATTTGTCCCGCGGTCCCAGCCAGTACTCCACGTCCCTGATGCAGGAGCAGATTTCTGGGCAGGACGCCTACCCGGCTAATGGGAAAAGCTGAGTCCGGGGGCAGCCACACACCAGAGGAACGCGCTCCCTACCCTTAGTCCGATCCTGCCCGAGTCCCTGCAGCCCCCTCACCTCCTGCCTCCGGCTCTTGCTAGGCAGGGCCGGAGTGCAGACACCTCCGCCTGCACGCCTGGAAGAGCAAAGACTCAATGCAAGCAGCATCCCCGCACAGCCCCCATGCACGGACAGGCAGGTCTTTAGCGGAAGCTGCCAGGGGAGCTGGACTGGCTCGGAGATAGCCTTTGCCATGAGCTTATTTTCAAAGCTAAATGCAGACATCCTGGAGTTTTAGGCCCCAGCTGTGGGGGCCTGACCCAGGCCCCTCTGAAGAGCCTGGGGTCCCTGGCAGGAGGGGTACGCAGTCCCGCTCCCAGGGCGCTCCAGCTTCATTGCAAACCCCGGTTTCGCTCTGTTCTCATGCGAGCAGAGACGGCGGCGGGGCCATTTGGGAAAAGCGACTGTAATCAAAAGAGAAAAAAAGATCGGTTAGGCCAGATCCAGCATTAAAGTCCCGAAACACTGACTCCAATCAGGGCTTTTTTCCCCCCACCATCCCCTTTCAAGAGCTTCCTTTTCTGCGTCTGAGTTTCAAACAGCTCAGAGACCAGCAGCAATCGCTCATTGGCAGCATGAGGGATTGGAAATTATGCAGTACGGCGGAGCAGTTTTGAGCCCCAGCTCAGCGGGACCTCACACTGACGTTTCTGACAAAGTTTTGGGCCTATTAGGCTGGCTGAGTTCTCTCGCTAATGGAAACATCCCTTTTATTCCCTGCTCGGCCTTTCTCCTTTAGAAATCAATATTTTACCATTGCAATGAGACAGAACAATGCAGAGTGAGCAGTGACACATCTTGGAGGATGCTGCCGGATGGATGGCAGCCGTAGACGGCGGTGCACCCTCTGCTCAGCCTGTTGCATCTCGGAGCTCCACCGAGCTTCGCGGGATCCCTGGCAGGCAGCAAAGGCTTTAAATCACAAGTAAAAAATGGCACGAGGTGGGGCGAAAACACTGGAGGTGCAGATGTAGGAACTGGGGAGAGTTCCTCAAGCCTCAGAGCTGCCGAAAGGATCCTCACATAGGGGTGAGCCTAACTCCAGAGAAGTCACGGCAGAGATGTCCAGTGCTTTTCGTGGGCGTTGCATCTGTCAGAGCTGTGCTGAAGTCCTGCGATGCCCAGACTAGCTCAGCCGGCGTGCCCAGAACTGTAAGCCGTCGCTTGCAAAGGCAGGCAGGAAAAGGAAATATATAGAGAAGTTGTCTCCTTTGGGGGTGGGGAACTGTATTTAATACACCAGGCCCTTTTTCTCCTTCCCCACCATTGCAGTTCTCCGATCCGCCAGCCGGGCTCATTTTCCAGGGGGAATTCACAACTGCTCTGTCCCACGGCAGTCGTTCTCACCCCCAGACGTGGCACAAGCCCCCCGGGTCCTGCAAACGAAGCTACCGGTGCATTTTACTGCCATGAGATAAGAGATGTGCCTCTCTCATCAGCAGGCAGGGGAGACCGGTGCAGAGGTGGCCTGTCCAGCTCAACCAGGAGCCTGGGGCCTCGGGCATCGGGCTTGACCCGAGCACTCCCAGACCTCTAGGGAGAAGAGGCAGGAGCCTCGGGGTTTATTCCTCATGACGGGGGCTTTCCAAAGTAGGTATTTGCTATTCCACCACTGGTATTTAGCACCTACGGAGAGACGAATGTAGCTGCAGCCTCGTTAGGTACCATGCCAAATGAATCCAAGACATCCAGTACAGAAGGAGCTTAAATTAGTTTATCTGATGTTAGGTTGTACTAAACAATATGTTAACTTGATGATGGGGGGGTAGAGGGGGAAAGAGCCCTTCTGCCAGTTTATAAGGAGCAAAGCACGGAGGCTGCCAAGCCTGAGATGAGCAAGAATCTGACTGGCAGGGGGAAGGGGAACAGGCATTCGGGTTGGTATCTGTGGGTGTCATGAGATCCCGAGCGAGGGACCCTAACAGTCACCGTTGAAATAGCCGCCGTTCTTCCCTTACTTCCCTTTGTGTTATGTGTTCATTGAAGACGGCAGTCTCCCATTTATCCCAGCAAGAGAGCTCCAGCCACCAGTAGAGATGACTCAGAGCAAGCAGCAAGATTCAGCTCACCCAGACCCTTAAATAGCATCCACAAGCTGCAGGTGATGCAAGCTCTGCTGGATGTGCCCCTACCCACAGCTGCGGGCTAAGGAAGCCAGCTAGGGTTGGAGCGTCGCTGGGCCTGGCATGGTCCAGGAAACATGCAAAGAGGTGTCTGTTTGGAGATCTACTTTACTGGACCAGCTGTGCAGTTGCAAGAGATGTGAGACAAGCCTTGGGACCCTTTTCAGACCTCAAAAAGAGGGGGGGAACTGTGTGTCTTGCATAAGGAAGCTAAAGCGGTTACAAGGGAAGGGAAACCCATATCTTGTGACCGGCTTGCAAAACAGAAGGGCTGCTTGATGATGGGTTTTTTTTCCTCGTGAGTTCCTTCAGAGGCTGTTCGGATGGGACTCGGCTGTTATGTGTCTCCCTAGTCTCCCAATATTTAAAGAGGAGCTGCAAAGGCAAACAACTCGTGTGTGCTCTTGGCTATGCCTTTTGAAGAGGGCCTCAGAGCAATTCCAGCTGTTATGCCTTCAGCCAAGGTGCTTTACTCTAGGTTTTTCCCTTTACACTATGCATCCCCAGTCCTCTGTGAGCTGCCTCTGCTGGAGATGCTGGGGGTCCTGGGAGGCTGGCGATACGTGGGCTGAAACCTGAGCTCTAGCCCCAAATGAGAGGAAAAAGTGAACATCTTAGACGGGGAGCATCCACACGAATGAGGCCATCGCCCAGTGGCAAAACTAGGGCACACAAATATAGAAACATAGAGAAGTAAAGCTGGAAGGGACCTCAAGAGATCATCCAGTCCAACCGGGGATCTTGTTTTCCAGCTTGCCGTTCACAGCCACCGGTTGTTATTGTGGGTTAATTGGGGAGCAGTATTTCAAATCACACTCAACTTAAATCTAGTGGCACTCGAGAGCTCTGCCAGGAGCAGGTGATCTTACGTCCTTGGTCAATGACTTCTGCAGAACAATTTCAGTCTGATTGCTCGGGGTTGCGCGGAGAAGAGGAGGAGAGGGACTGCCGCGCTGTCCTCTGCCCCGCTCCACATAATGCTAATCCTGCGCTCATTAGCGGGGGGTGCAAGGTTTCTACCTGCCTTATTTCCCTGGCCTTTTCTCCAGCAGAGGCTGGCATATGAACGTGCCTCCAGTTACTAAAACACAATTTATTATTGCTTGCATGGCAGCGTCTGGAGGCTTCGGGCCCTGGCAGGCTAAGCTGCTGTGCAAACACACGCAGATGGGGTCTGCACCCGGGAGATCTCCCTTGGATCTTAGCTAGTGCTTTGTCTCTGCTCGGGCTAGGCTAGGTCCTGATTAGCCTGCGGCTTTGAGCCTTCACTTTCTCTGTCTCCTGTCACCTGGAGTGGTGGAAACAGCAATTTAGCCGGGCTTCCTTAACACGTTCAGAAGAGTTTCCTATTGGGGAATTCCTGCTAGCCTGTGTCACAGCAGGAAAGGTGGCTGTATCCTGCAGGAGAGCCTGGAAGCCTGGCCTGCTGTGACCTGGAGGGGCCGGGATGGGAACAGCCTGGACAGGGGGACGGACGGTGGGACTTGGGCAGGGACTGCTGTTATGATCAGAAATACCTGCCGGGGGGGTGTCCGGAGCAAATTGGGGCCGAATCTCTAACGACGGTCCGTGTGGCTGCAGCTAGTAGTGATGTGCCTGCCACCGGGCTGGTCCCACTGGGCTTGATGGGAAAGGCCCCTTGTTTCCTTTGCACGAGGGCAGCCCAGAGATGCCCTCAAATAGGTGGCCGTCCGGAGCAAAACCAGGACAGGACCAGGGAAGCAGAATCCTTCCCTAGAAACCCAGTGAGAGCTGGGCGTGCAGGTGCTGGCGGCTGGTGGAGGGTGGGAAAGGGTCCCCCGGGCTGCCTTCTGGCCGCCTCGCTCCTGAGCCACGCTGCAGGAGACCTGAATGTGGCCCCGCGGTCGGAGGTGCCCCGTTGCGGGGAGGTTTGAAGACACTGGGAGCGCTGGGGCCCGCGGACTTGTACAAATGCCGCGTGGATCCCGCGGTACAACGCTGCTGGTTTCCTTCCCCGAGTGGGAGCCCCTGGCTCGTTGCTCCCGGACGCTGGGGACGTGAGGGCGATGACCCGACACCCCTCTGCATCTTCTCTGCAGAAGCCACTGCGGCTATATCTTCTAGACCCTCCTGATTGCCAAAGGGGCTTCCAGCTTCCTCTCCCGTTGCTCAGAGCCAGAAGGAAGACGCATTGTCCGCCCTTACCCCGGGGACGGTTGGGTTCAGAGGCTCTGAGACTGTCAGCGCAGGAGAACAAGGCTGCTACAGAGGTGGCTGCCAAATGCTCACGGACCCCAGCCCTCCCCTTTCAACCAGGGGCTGAAAAGGGCCTGGAAAACTCATGCATGCCCGGCTGAGGTAGCATTGTTGGCCACGGCTAGAAAGCCCTAGCAGTGATGTGCTGTGTGAACAAGCAGAGACAAACAGCGTAGTCCTTTGATCCTTCCAAGTCCCGCTGCCCGCGGACAGGACGCGATTGTTCCTGATGTCTCGGCCTGTGTTCAGGGCATCGTGCCTGGCTGCTGGGGCTCCCCTGGGGAGGAAGGAGAGGCAGAGAGCACGCGGACGGGAGCCTGAGGGGTCCCGGGTGCAGGGTAGCTATTGCTGTGCGAATCGTGGAATACACTGCAGCCGCGTAGCGGGAAGGCACGGTGCAGCGGGGCACTGGGGTCGGCTCCGGGACTGCCCGGGTCCCACGGCGGGCGAGTGCCCCCGGCGTCACTGGTGGGCAGGTGTCCTAGGGCTGAACAAAAGGGGCAAGGCTGATGAGCCACGCTGCACTGTCCATGCGGGAGAGGTTGGGGTTCAAAAAGCCATAGAAAAGGAGGGCTGGAAGGGACCTCAGGAAGTCCCACCTCGTGCAACCGCCTGCTCCAAGCAGGACCAGCCCCAACTACATCATCCCAGCCAATATCTTGGGTTTAATATCAGGAGCCTGAGCTCTGTCCGTGGCTTTGGGAGAGGCCGGAGGAGCACTTGTACATATTGCGAGAGGCCTGGCTGCAGCTTCCAGTCCAGAGGCCCTAATCTCTGGCCTTTGAAAGCATCTCCCACCAGATCTTCAAGCTCCCTGCTCCAGCGAGCATCCCCCCACGCACGGCCTCGCTCTCTCTTGGGGGGCTGCAGGGCCCGTGGAGCTAACCCTTCCTCCCGGGCACCCAGACACCCCTGCCTCAACCTGTCTCCAGGAGTGATGTTCCAGTGTTAATGAAGGGATCTGCTGGTGTGCTGACGCCAGACAAATTTATTTTGCCCTTTCCAGCTGCTGCAGCGGAGGCTGTCTCTGATTTGTGTTGTGTCTGCTGGTGTGAAGGTGAGAACGCTTTGCAGTTATGCAGAAATTAAGTAGGAGAGGAGGAAGAGGTGGCGGGGAGGGGGGAGAAAGAAGGCGGGGGTGTTTTTACAGAGCTCCTCCGAGCACCCCCAAAGCTCGTAAATCGGGTGCCGTCGCTGCAGTGTCTGTGCCAGGGGACGAGGGGGCTGTAGCTGCTCCCACCCATGCACGCCCTAGTTGCATGGCAGGGGTCCTTTGGGGGTCTCGCCTCCCCTCCCCTGGCCCACAGCTGGGTTAGCACAGAGGGATGCTGCACCGGAGAGAGCCAGACACGCTCAGGGGGGTTTTGGCTGCTGACACCAGGCCCAGGTGCTGGGCGCTGGAGCTAGGCACATCCCTAGGCAAGCGGGGTGACCGGCAGGTGATGCCTGGCTGCAAGGGGCAGCTGAGGGGTGCAGGGCCGGGTCTCCAGCGCACCACACCGGGGAAGATCAAAGGCTTCCCTGTGCCGTCAGCTCAGGGGCTCATTAAGGGTGGGCTTGAGGGTGGCGACGGTCCCTTCTGACCTTGTGATCTCACCCCCAAAAACACGTCGCCCCCCACAAGCCGTGGAGGCACGGATGCTGGGAGTGCTGCCAGCTCTCTCCTGCCAGGCCTGATGGCCCTGAGCCACGTGCAGACGGGGAAGGGGGATACAGCCGGTGTTTCACTTGGGATCCCCCCCAGCACCCGCTTGCTTCCATCGGGGAGGGAAGGAGGCTCTGGGTCTGATTCTCCGCCAAGGGGCTGGAAGCCATGGGGTCTGAGCTCTGCTCTGCCCCTGCCACCTGCATGCGGCGCGGCCAGGGCAGCGTGGCAGCCCTGTGCCCCTCCCCGGCTCCCCGCGTGGCAGGGAGAGGACTCTGTCTCTTAGTGCCTGGAGGTCATCAGAGCCAAGGTGCGGTGGGAGCCTTTAGTGAAGCCCCTTCTGGAGCCCCTGAGGCTGGGGCAGGCCGAGGCGCTCAGTGTGCGATGAGTTATCGCCTGGCTTTTTTTCTTTCTTTGCCCTCTCTCTGTTCTTCGGTGATTGCAAAGTGTTATCGGAAGCGAGCATCCAGCATTAGGACAGCCGATAATGTTCTTCTGATTTCCGGGCCCGGCTGTCTGGAGCTCGTTGCTGGCTGGGTGGGCTGATAAGGTCTTGCAGAAGCTGCAGATAACTCCAGATGCTGTCGCCAAGGCATTTATCACGTTCGGCTATCTCTGTCCATAGCTTCCTGCTAGCTGGGGCTCTCTGCTGAAGGTGGTGGGACTTTGAAGTGCAGGTTTGGAGAGGGCTTTGTCCAGCTTGGCATTTCTTTAACGTGAGCTGGACGCGGGGCAGGCTAAACCATGCGATCGTGGAGCTGCCCTGGTTGGGGATCTGGTCCCAGCTGCTCTGTGTCTTGCTGGACCCCCAAAAGACCTCGGTTCTCTTCCCCGACCCCTGCTGATGTGCGGGCTGGCACGACGCCCGGAGCAGCCCCGTGCTTGCATCTGCGCTGCTTCACCGCAGCAATGCTGCAGATGTGGTGCCGGGGGGGGCGGTGGACGCGAGGGTCACAGCTGGAGCGGTCTGTTCTGGGTCGCTGGCAGCTGCTGTTGCGTTCCCGGGCGGGCAGCCACTTTTCCCACTTGCGGCTGCTGGAGGGTCTTGCTGGGAGCGCGCTGGAGAGCTCTCGCCCTGTCCACGAGCGCAGCAAGATCGCTGCGATTACTTCCAGCTCGGGGCCGTTTCCCCAGCTCCTCTCTGCCGGTGCCCCAGGCCCTGGGTCAGCAGCTTCCCGGGGTCTCGGCGATGCGTCACGGCTGACACGCGTGTCTGCGACTCTGTCCCCATCCACCTCTCTGAGACACAGCACCCTTGCCCCCCCGGGTAACTGGGCGGGGGGCCGTGCTCAGAGGCGCGGGGGCATTTGGGGTTTGGATGCAGGCGAAGGCGCTGCGGGAGCTCCGGCACGGGGGGAGTCCTTCTCTTTGCCAGGTAAAATCAGGCCTGTTTTGTATCGGACTCTTGAACCAGCAACAACCTCTTAAATCAGCTACAGGGCTGGTTGTTGGCTCAGTCCTGACCATCCTCTCCGCCTGCCAGCCAGTGCCCAGAGCCATCTGTCTGGAAGAGGAGACTCTGCAATGCCCTGCCCTGCCCTGCCCGGGCGGGTGAAGATGCAGGGACACGGCCCAGGGATTGCGGGCGGCTCTTGGCAAGCCCCCTCTACGTCCGGGAGGGGAGGCTTTCCCGTGCCGTGTACCAATCCTGACTGAGAGCTGTGCCCGGCCTCCTGGGTGCAGATGAAAAGCTCTTTGTCCGCTGCTTGGCCTCCGCTAATTGGCCGGACACCTTGGAGAGCGTTTCCAGGCCTCAAAAATGAACGAAAAGATTTATTGAAAGAAATGCGGCGCCCTGGCCTGGCTCGCGCAAGCCCCCTCCATGCCCGCCTCTCCAGGACGTTCTCTCGGTGGCGGGGTCTGGAGCATCCTCCTGGTTAGCGCGGTGCCCGGCGCAGCTGCTTCTCCATCACGGAGGTCGGCGTTGCAGAAGAGGACTCGGGAAGCTTCACTGGGTGGATCAAGTGCATTGAAACATGCTGAGCTGAAAGAGTTTATCTCGAAGGCGGGGGATTGAAACTGCTGTAATTGCTACCCTTTCCCTTCCCCAAGGTCTGAGGGATCTTTGTTTAAAACGCCCCGTGTGGATGCAAATCTGATTAGCAACAAAATTAGCGTGGCCACATCCTCCAAAGAGACGGTAGGGAAGTCACAGAGCCAGTGGCAAAATACGAGCTTGCGGGAGGGAGAGGAAGTCAACTGGCTGTCTCGCCAATAGAGCGCGGCAGCGATCATCACGCCCCAGCTTTCTCAGCCACGGCTCCTAACCATGGGTAGAGCCGCGAGCCGGCCAATTAGCGGCATCGTCGCCCGGAGGATTAACAAATGAAATCATCGTCAGTGTAACGTGAGTCACCATCACAAAGCATAAGCAGTTAACACCATTAATTAGTCATCGCATGAATTCCAACCCAAACACCAAAGCCTTCCCAACGGCGGGGCATGGGGGAGCGACGCTGGCCCTGGGGAGCGGGGAAATAGTTTCGTGTGGATGCAGCCAGGATTGTGGTTTGCAAGGTGGGGGAGACCACGTCCAAACCGGGGTGTTGAGAGCAAACAGCCCCGAGGGCCCCGAGTCCGTTGATGTCAACCAGGCCTGCATAGTGAAAGCCGTCCTTCCCTAAGTCTTCCCTCCCCCATTGCAGGGCAGATCAAAGCTTGGGAGCTCCTCAAACTCATCCCCTTGCTCTGGGCAGGACTCTCCCTGTGTAAAGCACCCCAGAGAGAGGTGCGTCTGACCCGGCTCTCACCTGCCTGCCAGGGACCGGGCGCTGCGCTCTCTTCAAGAAGCGATGGGAAGTGTTTGCTGGAGGTGAGGAGTCTCGTGGGAATCAAAAAGGAGGAACCGTGCGTGAATAATAGATGCATCTGCGGTATAGCTAGCAGAATCAACATGCAGAAGGGCTGGAAAGCCACGAAAGCCAGCCACGGACTCTGCAGGTTGCAAAGAAGTTTCCCTCCTGAGCAGGTGACGGCGTCGCCTTCCCTATCGTCACCCTTGTCGTGGCTGTTGTATCGCACTGGGGCCAAGCGACCCTGGCTGTGCACGCGGTCCCTGCCCCTTGGCGTGGCTTTTCCATCTTACTCTGAAGCGGGTGGGTCCACCTTCAGCAGAAATGAGATATTGCACTAGGATAGGGGTTGGATTAGATGACCCCTGGAGATCCCTTCCAGCCCTTCGTTATGGTTTCTATGATGGGACGAGGTCATTCGCAACTGCTTCCTGTTGCTAACGAGCTAGAAGCTTATTTATGTGAGTGGGTTGTTTAGGCAAGGCCCTTTCCCCGCTTGCCCTGCCTATGCACAGCGCTATTCCCATTAGGAGGAAATGTTTCCTTGTGTCTAAGCAGAGGATTTCCCCTTTGAGCTGGCAGGAAGGGCAGAGTTTGCTCCTGTTAGGTGCTTTCTTGCTCGGCTGTCACAGGGGCTCTATCATCCCCGGGCCGGTGGCTCATGTTTGCCCTGAGCTGAGCTCCAGTGAGCAGGATGTGGCATTCACTCCTTGCTGGGGATTTCCCAGGCTTGGGTGAAAATTTCTTCCGTGCACGGGGCCTGTTGTGCATGGTCTCTTCTGTGCCTGCCTGGATGATCCTGAACTCTCCTCCTGCCACGTGGCTCCACGGTGCAAGCCCAGTGCCTCTGCCCCCTGCATGCACCTGGCACCCGGCCTCCGGAGGGAGGCAAACTGGGTTCCTAGGATGGGGATTAGTGAGGCCCTTTGGCGTGGGAGAGCCACTTGCACACCTGAGCGGCCTCTCATCCTGGCCGGCAGCTCAGCCGAGCGTCGGCTGCACCCCGGGACGGCACAAAAGGCGAGGGAACAATGGGATTTTTGCAAGCGCACAAAGCACCGACGCCAGGCCCGGCGCGGGCAGACGGCAAGCGGCGCGCTCCACGGGGCTGTGTCTGCGCCGGGCCTGCCCGCCACGGCTCTCGCTTTTCTCATCTCCGCGAGCAAAAAGAAAGAAAGAAAAAAAAAAATGTTTACAGCGAATTTGCTTTGCTGCGGGATACGTTATTTTTACACGTTGCTATAGCTACCGCTACCATCATAAAATTAAGCTTGAACCTGGTGGAAGAAATGGATCTGTCAGAAGCAATTATTTAAAAGAGCAAGTTGTTTATCCCTCGCCCCCTCCTCCCGTCTCCCCTGCAACCGGGCTGCCACGTCTGCCGGCGCGGGAGCTGGGGCTTCTGTTTGCCGCGACGGCAGCGCCAGCATCCCGAGTAGAGGTGCCGTGCCGGGGGGAGACGACAGACGGCCCCCGACGGCGTCTCCCCCGCCCTGCTGCCACGCCACGGCCTGGTCACCTGCGGGCTCTCCGCTCGCGCCGGGCTCCCAGGCACGTTGAGTCGCCGGGTGAGAAACGTGACGGGAGTTTGAATCGGGCACCTAGAAGCGCCAGGCTCCTTGTCCTCTGTCTTTGCCAGCTCCCAGTTCACTTCTTCCTGCCCTCTCCTGCAGGCTCCTTTGGAGCCTCCCCTCCCACGCGGCATCCGCAGGGCATCCAGGCAGCACTGAATTTGAGCGGGGTTGGCGCCCAGCGTAGACAAAAGCCCCGTGGCTTCCCCCGTCTGTGCTCAGAACTGATTTTCGACGCTCCGCCAGGCCTCTCCATCAGTTTTTGTTTTTTCCTTTTCCCAGTTCTCTAAATATTTTCCCCGTTCCCTTGCACTTCTCATCAGAGGGTAGCTGTGACTGCCTGGCTGTAGCTGCCAACTTCCTGAGGCGTGCAGCCAAGCGGAGGAAAGTTTTAAGGAGGCTCCATCTGCACGGCGTGAACCGCTTGTATCGCTGCCCGTTCCCCGGGCGCCGGGAGTGGCACAGCGGCTCCCCGGTCGAGTCCCCAGGCGGGAGCGCGGCGGGTGTCTCCCCTCCTGCCTTGTGTTGGCTGCACCTAGCACGATGCCGGCTGCATCTGCGGGTGGGCCCACCCGGGGGGATTCAGAAGGCGGGTGCACAAGTGATTTAGGAACCTGTGCCTGCTCCGGCGGACATGCCGGTGAGATGTGTCCTGGGCAGCGTTTCGGTCTGCTCTCAGCAGCCTACAAATGAGAGGCCGGCCATCTGGAGCTGGAGGTGGAATAAAGGTAGAGATCGCCGTCTCCAAACTGCCTGGGAGTTTGTTTTCAACATCTCCCCCCCTCCTGGCCTGCCATGGCTTGCTTGGATGGGTTCAACATCTCCACCCCTCCTGGCCTGCCATGGCTTGCTTGGATGCAGAAATGCTGCTCAGGAAGGAAAGCTGGTCCAGTGCTTAGAGCCCCAGTCTGGGGTCTTGGTTGGGGCCCTGTGCTGCCACAGACTTGCTGCGTGGTCTTGGGCATGTCACTTAGGCTGCCTCTCCCAGTCCCCAGGTGTGACCACACGGGCTCCCTGAACCCGGCCGTGCAAACCCTGGGAGCTCAGCTGATTTTCCAGCCATGAAGGCGCTCCTCGTTGCTCGGCACATTCGGAGCTTTCCCAGCTCGGGGTGCCCGCCGGCAGCCAGCCCGCAACTCCCTGCTCCAGGCTCTCAGCCCTCTGCACCCCTCTTCCTGCCCCACTTGTCTGCAAGGAGAGTCGAGAGGGATTCCTAGAAGGGCTCGGCTTTGCATGAAAGCCAAACAAAGTGGGTGGGCTTGAGCATGATGTGGAGGGAGGGGAGAGGGTCACGTGGCCTCTGCTGAAGGTGGTCTTGAGGTCAGCCCTAAATAACGGTGCTGATGTGTCCTTGGTTGCTCCGTGCCAGGGTAGGAGAGCCAAGGGCTGCATTGATGCGGCGCACTGTGCAGAGCGAACCCTCTGCTCCAAACAGACAAGATTTGGGGGGGTAAATCCGGTATCTTTTATTAGACCAACCCTCAGCTCCATTTCTCGTGTGCGTGGGGGTCATTCCCTTTGTCACACCAACCCAAATCCCCACTTTGTGCAGCGAAAAGCATGCAAAGAACGGGGGTCCCCCCCCAGGCAGATCTGTCGGAGGGTGCAGGAGCAGCGGGATGCCCTTCCTCGCAAGACATCCAGGCTCCAGGCCTGTAGATCCATCCCTTCTCCCCCTCCCCAAGCGGAGATCTGTGTCTTGGCTGACAGGAGCCGGTCGGTGACCCGAAGGGAATGAGATCGGGCGCCTTTCTGCTCCAGGCATGCTCTGCAAGGATGCTCTGCCGTTTCAGATGCAGCCTTATCTTCTCTCTGGACAACATCCATCTCCTTTTCTATCTTGGCAAGGGCTTAGATAATGCGCTCGTAGGCACCTCAGCAAATCCTGCGATGCAGGGCCAGGGTGGTATTTATGGGGATGGATAAATGGAGGAGCAACGATGGGGATGCTTATGGAGGTGGTGAGCGGGGGGAAGGAGAGGGAAGAGTGGCAAAAGAATTGCACAAGTGGGCGGCTGGATCCCGCTTCTGGTGCCCCCCACACCCAGGCTGCCTCTGCCCTGATGCAGGAAAGCACCCAAGCGTGTGGCTTTCCTGGCGAGAGCTGCAGTGTGGGCAGGGAGGTGGGTTTAGACGCAGCTCCTCTCCATCACCCCCCTGCCAGGAGCCCTGGCGCCATGCAACTGTGCTGCTGGGACCTAGCGGGGGGGCTTCCACTAATTTTAGGCTGGCTTTGGGCTCTTGCGGCTTCACGCCATCTGCTTTGTCTTTTCAGCTCCAAGCAGAGCACGGTTGAGGGGCTGGAGATCCAGGTGGGATGGAGCCACTGCTGCTCCCCACTGCTGGGGAGGGAGGAGAAAGGGGCGCAGGGTCCCGCCAGGTGCTTGCCCTCGGCAGACCATCTCGCTTGGCTTCTCAAAGTGCAGCAGGCAGGCGCTCCGTGCGGTCTGGGGGGTTTCCAGCAAAGGGCTGGCACAGCCCCTGCAGAAACCCCAGCCACGTGCACCGTGCCCGGGATGCACCTGCAGGGCAGCGAGAGGAGCTGGGAGGGCAGACGGCGAGGGGCTGCTGGGGGGATCGGACCCAACGCCCAGTGCCTCTGGCAGTGGTGGGGACCAGGCTCATCAAAGGATGGGAAAGGACCCCGGAGGGCTCTCCCCATCCTTGCGGGTAGAGACAAGCGGGTTCTGGTGAACAGTCAGGGGCAGGGCTTGAGGCTCTCCGTGCCTGGCTTTGCACTGGGGCTGTCAGGCGTCTCCGGCGGGGCCAGGAGTCTGTGCGACAGATCGAGCGTGCAGCAGAGAGCGCAGGAGCACAGCCCCTTCGGCCCGCGCGGGCCAGGGAGCTCGTCCTCTTCGGTGTCTGGTCTTCTTCCTGCTTCCCAATGATCTGTGTGTGTCCTAGAAACCTGGCCCCACGCTGTCTTCAGTCCTCCTTTCCTCTTCAGGGCACGCACCGCTGCAGGAAGGAGCTTGGCTGCACGCTTCGGCCTACCCAGCTGAGCGAGGCGACATGCTGGGATGCGACAGGCTCCGGCAGCGCCCTGCGGGAGTCCTCTGTGCCTCACCTGTCCGCCCGGGGTGAGACGCCCCCAGGGAGCAGGAAGCCGGCAGGAGGGCACGGCACGGCTTCGGGGCGCCGGGCCCCACGAATGCGTGCCTACTCGATCTGCCCTGCTCCAGTAGCAACCGTCCTGAAAAGTCATTAATATTCACCTTGCAACGCATGCAGAGACAGGCAGTCCCATTGATCTGAGCAGGGCTCTGGCCGGCTTTAGGAGAGGTTTTGTCGGCTCCTTTTTATGTTTGATGAGAGGAATTTAGGCCGAGGTTTTATCCAAATGCACCCCAGCGACTACGTGGAGCTGGTCTCTGCTCTGGCTCGTACTGGGTGGGGAGGAGGGGGCCGGGAGGGAAAAATACCTGCTGTGCGAAGGAGAACCGAACCCTCACACGCTCCGTCGCAGATCGGGGGTGGCCGGGGTGGGGGGAAGGAGATATTAGTGGCATGCAGGAGTTCCTATGACAACCTCGAATCCCAGACCTGATTATCTGCCATCACAAAAATACCTACAATAAACCATTAAAGCAGGAAACGAGGTTTAATAAATTGGACGTGGGAGAGATCAATAACATCCAGCGTGTCGATGCTTCCCTTCCCCTCCCCTTCGCCCGGTCCTTTGTCACGAAAGCGCCGTCTTAACAAGTACGTGGCTGAGATTCGTGGCTGCTTTGTCCTTTTGGTCTCTGCTGCCTCCCCTGAGATTACGGGAGAAAGCAGGTCCCCCGGGGAGGGAGACGAATGGCATCTCAGGCGCAGCTGCATTTCCACCCGCCGGGACCGTGCAGCTGGTGACACACATCTCCGGCTCCTGGGGAGAGCAGGGGAATGCCAACCTGAGCCCCAGCCCCCCGGGCGCGCGTGCGTGGGGTCCATCTGTCTGTGTTTGAGGGGGATGTCTTTGCAGGACACCAGGACAGGTCAGGAGCTTTTAGATACCATGAAGAAGAGGGAGAGGAACGGTTCTCCCTCGTCGGGCGGCGGGGCGCGAGGCCGCGGGTTCAAGATTTGGGTTAAACCTCAGGAAACCATCCTGGCTGCCGGAGCTGCTGGAGAACAGAAGCAGCCGCCGAGAGGCGCCGTGCAATGTCCCCCCTCGAGGTTTGCGGAGGGCCAGGGCAGGCGTCTGTCTGCGCCGGGCTGGGCACAACGGGAGCTGGGAGAGGGGACCCCCAGGGTCCCTGCAGCGCTGGGCTTGCAGAGTATTTTAGTGCCTCCCCTGCAAGGCAGAGCATTTCTTGCGGCAGGTGCTTGCCAATTCTCTCCGGGCCATATGTTGCCGCGGGACAGCTGGGTGGCGGCCTGCCGGGAGCACGTGGGTGGCCTGCAGCCAGTTCCCAGGGGAAGCATCCGCTCCCCTGAGTCCCAGCAGAGGGGCCGGAGCTGAGCTCTCTCCCTCTTCCCACCCCGTCGCAGCAGAGGTCCGAGGCACTGGTGGGGCAGCGAGGGACTGTCCCGAACTGAGGCGTGACCGGCCCTGGGGCCCGCTTGCTCTGTGCAATTTGCAGAGCTGCATGGTCCCTCTCTGGTCTGGCCGGCGATGTCCGCCCCACAAGCACCGGACATGCCGAGCCGCCCTTGGTGCTGCGAGACCCCTCACAGTATTACTATCAAGTAATGCATTGGGTCCTCTTCTATTCCTTTCTGCTGCCAGCCCTGCTGTCACAGTCATGGACCGGTGACGGGTGAGGGCAGCGTGTGCTTGGAGCCAGGCTCCTATTCCTCGGGCAGTGTTCAGGGGGGCTAGGCTCGAGCCTGAGGTCTGGAGAGTGAGCGGAGGCGCCCCCAGGGCGGCTTCACTTCTGCATTCCCGGGGTCGGCGTGTGCAAGGGGGAGCCGGTGGGTGGGGGGCTTGAGAACAGCCGCGTGGAAGGAAGCTGATGCAGTGAGCTTGGGCCTGTGAAGGCTTATGCTATATGTATCTCTGCTAGGTGGCACAGGGCTAATCTACCCTGGTTCAGATGGCCGTGGCTGACTACCTCCCGCTGCAGTGGCCAAGCACCTGCAGCAGCAGAAGCTGCCACCGGATTGTCTCTCCTTGCACTTGCATTGTAAAGGAAGGAAGAAAAGTCCACGGCCCCCAGGCCTGTGCATGCACAGCCCGTCTGCAAGCATCCAAGGGTCCCCGTGCCCCTACGCTGGAGGCTCGCTGGGTGCCACTGTAATGTCTGACCCGAGCCCTCCATCCTTTCCTGGCCGGTGGTGGGGAATCATGGATCCAGGGAGGCTCAGGACCCATCGTGCTTGGTGAATAAGAAATGTGAGGGAGAGGAATGGCCACTTCTGCCATGCTGATGGAAAGCGGCTGTCAGGAAGGCCCCTGGGGAGCTTCCTGCCACCTTGCTGCTCTCGCCACCTGATCCAGGAGGAGTCGGGGACCTGGCAGAGCTTAGAGCAGCCTCAGGGCTGCTCTAAACCGAGCCTGACAGCCGTAGCCCCAGTGAGCTGTTGTGCATCCGGGCACAGCTCTCTGCACCCTTGCCCGCGCGGCTCCTGCTACATTATGCCAAGAAGCAGAGCAAAGCAGCCTTCTTCGGACCCACCCGGGCTTGCACGCCTGGGAATCGGGGCGAGAGCATCTGCGTGAAGCACTGGACATGGCGAGACTCCTGTTCTCTGCCTCGTGCGGCTAGAGCCAGCGTCAGCGCTAATGAGCCTGCAATCCCCGGCTGCTGTGGTCTGGCCCTGACTGTCAGAGGGAGGCCTTTGAACTGAACGGGGCTGCGAGCGAGGTCAGGTCACCCGCGTGGGCTGCAGCCATATGAACAAAGCAACCCGCTCCCCTGCCATCGCGTGAGGCCCTGGCTCTGCTGGCGATGCAGACAAACGAGGCCCTGCATACAGCCTGTCCATCTCGTACCCTCGCAACCTCTGCGGCCAAAGGCCCCTTGCCTCGCCGACCGAGCCGTGGAAAGCATTTCCATGCTAGCATGCCCAGCTGATCAAACACGTCCTCCTCCTGCAGGCAGGGACATGGGTCTTGCCCCTCCGATGCCCTTCCTCGGCAAACAAAAGGGAATCTAAAACCTATCTGATGTATTCAGGGGTGAATAAGGTGACAGGAAAGAAAACAAACCCTGGCCTGGGGGGGCTCAGAGCCCCGCGGAAGCAGGCTGGGGGTGGGGACGTTTCCAGCAGCGGGGACCGAGGGGGCTGGGGAGAAATTCCTGCAGAGCAGAACGGCCCAGCTGGTGCCATGCAGGGAGGGAGGCCCCGGGGGAGGCCAGCTGGGCCGATTCAGCTCTCAAGCTAATGTTTGTATCCCCCAATGCCACATCAATCCAAGTGCAACGAGGGCTGCAGTCGCGTCTGGGCCGAGTCAGCGGGACCGCGCGCTCCCGTGCTGGCTGCGCGTGGTCCCGGTCGGTCGGTGCGCGTCGGGAGTCTCACGAGAGCCCCGTTAGCTGTCAGCGCCAGGGGTGCTGTGCAAGTGCTGGTGGCTCTTTGCACAGCTGTCCCACCCCGTGCACCACTGCTGCCCAGGTGTGCATCAGGTTTCCCGGCCCCTTTGTTTGCTCCCTGAGTTTTGCTGCTAGATGCTGGCGTGGGCTCCTCGGGCAGCGGTCCGGGTGACGTGAGCAGCTCCGAGGAGGCTCTATCCGTTCCCCTCCGGCGCCCTGCCGGCAGCCAGCGGCTCCGGCCTTGCTGTGGTTCTCACACACCCGATAACGCGGTTCTTATTCTGCTCATCCCTTTCCGGGAACCTATCGGAGGCTCTTGGCCGAGAGATAAAGATCAAATAAAGGAGATGAGAATGGATGCTGTGTTCCGCACGGGAAGAGAATACCAACGCCGGGCCTGCCTGCCTGCCGGGGCTGCGAGCAGAGGAGGAAGGAGGGGCGGTGGGAGAGCAGCCGCGGGAGGAAAACTGCAGCTCGCATGGAGAGGGGTGCGGGGAGCTGCCATGGGCTCACCCCATCTGCTCACTGCATGTGCATGGGGTAGGCCTGGCCTAGCCTCTATCCCTCCCAGTTGGCGGACTTGAAGGATGTGTCCGTGCATCTCTTTCCCGAGGCTGCGAGGGCAGCAGGAGCAGCACACGCAGCTCCGTGGAGGGGATTGGCCCGAGGGATGCAGAAGTGGCTTTGGTGGCCTCCCCTGAGCCGTAGCGAGTCAGGAGGAGGCATGTGGACAGGGACACGCAGCGCCCGGGATGCCCTGATGCTCTCCCGCATCGGTCTCCTGCCGTGGCGATCCGGGGGCACCGACTCCACGCCAGGGCCTCGGGGCAGCGCGCGCCCAGTCCCAGAGCCGACAGGCCCTTTTGTCAGGTCCTCGGGTTTTGTTTTCTTCCTGCCGGTCCCTGTCTCCAGCGCATGCTCCTCCTCCTCCTCTCTCTCACGTTCGGTGCCAGCCGGATCCTGTTTTGCACTTTGTTGGGGAAAATGTTTCTGCAACAGCTGGAGTTTGGGGGATTGCCATGGTAACTCCAGGGTGTCGCGCACTGGGGCGCGATGCCTCCCTGCGCTCTGCGCTCTCCTTCGCTCGTCTCTGATCTTTGGCATTTCTGACAATGGCAGAGGTGCCGGCGCTCTGCAAATCTGGCTGCTTTCCTCCCTTCCTATTAGCATAACAATACCTGGCGCTTTTCCTCATCAGCCACAGATCATAATGCGTGCGCGTTAAGCCTTCGTTAGTGTAATCGCGCGGCAGCATTGTGAGGAGGGGGAATAGCGCTATCCCCATTGCACGGATGAGGAAACTGAGGGCCCGTGGCTGCACGGTGCCAGAGCCGGGAGCCCTGACTGCTGCTCCGGTGTGCTCATCGTGACCCGTGCGCTAATTGAGACCATGCTTCCTGCTCTCATCAATTAAATGGTTCCCTGATCTCCCCGCATCCCCTGAGCTCTCCTCGTTTCTGGGGCCTGTTCTCTGCACTAATTACTCTCCCTTATTGCAAGGGCTCTTTCAGGGGCTTGCGCTTCTCTTGGCTGTCGGCAAGCCGCGGCCCTGGCATGCCGGCTTCCCTGTGCCAGGCACAAGTAATAGCCCAGCACTGTTATAACGAGCGCTTTTAGCTGCCTGCCTTTCCCCGGGTGCTTCCGAAGCTGGTTCCTGTCTCCTGCCTGGCGCTGGGGACCAGCTGGGTGCCTGGCGCTGAATTCGTGCCGCCTGGCTTGGCCGGTCCTAAATCGCAGCATTTATCGGCCTGGCTGAGAACCAGCGCCGGGTCTGAGCGGCGCAGGGCCCCATCTTGTCAGGCCGCGCCGCGCTTTGTCCCGCGGGACAAAAAGGGGGTTGTTGGCAGCAGCAGTGGCCGCTCTGTTTGCTTCGGGCCAGTCGGTCCCCGCTCCTGCCAGGAAGCCCGATTTCTCCTTCTTCGAGGCCAGCATGTTTCTCTTTGTGCAGGCCACGCCGAGCGGCCCTTTGCAGGCGCGGGAAGCGGGCTGAGCCCACGGGTCCTCCTCGCGTGGCCCTTTGCATGCTCGGTCCCTCCCCTGGCCACGGGGCCCTGCTGTGCAGCCGGGAGCTCCTCCTTCTCCTTCCCAGGCCGGCCAGGGCTTTGCTTTTCTTTCCCTGCTGCTTCCCCATTGTGTTGGGATGAACAAAGGGTCTGCCGGCGGGTTTCTCCGGCTCACAAATCATCCGGATGAAAAAGCCCAGCTATGAGCACCGCACCGGTCCACCCCCCTGCTGAGAGCTTCTCTCCCAGCCGGCCAGGCTTGGGGACCCGAAAGCCCGGCACTATCCAGCTCTAGCCTTATGGCAGGGGCAGGGGGCTGGGGTCTTGGACCTCAGCCCACGCGTGTCCCGTGCAAAGCCCTGCAGCGAGGGGTGGACGCCGTGGGCTGTGTGCTGGGCCTCCCTGTGTCGCTGCACCAGACGTCTCCATTCACCCGTGTCCCGGCACGTGCAATGCAGGGATTGCTCTCGCCCCGTGCCTGGATTCAGGTTTTGCCCAGGCGTGCGGGGGCCATCGTGCCACGCGCCAGGGGCGTGAGATCGCTGCCTCGGCAGAGACGGGATGGTAAAGACAGAAGCACACGCCAAGAAATAAACGCTCCCCTGGCCCAGCCGGTGCCCCCACCATGCCAGCACTGCCCCTGTGCCCCCCCAACAAGTCCCTCTCTCCTCTAAGCACCTACCCTTCCCCTGCCCCCCGAGCCAGCCTGCTTCATGGCTCTGCCCTGCAGGAAACAGCCCGGATTTAGTGCAAATTTCCTTCCATCTCCGCCTGTTACTCCAGAGTCCCTGCCCGGCTTGAGCAGTACATTGCTCTGGTTCTTCATGGACCCACTTGGCTGCATCCAGCGCTAGCGCCGGTCCTGGACCAGCCTCCGTGTCACATTTGCAGGGGTCAGGCGCCCCGGTCTCTGCGAGCCCAAAGGGAGATGCCACGGGGCCGAGGCTCAGAGAACCGGGGCACTCTCCTCTCTGCTGGGCTGCAACCAGCATCGGGCCAGCTCCGGCCTCCCCAAAACGGATCCCAAGTGACCCCATGGGTGGAGGCACCGAAAACCGGTTGCCTTTAAATCCCCATGAGAGAAACCCCAGCGCGTGCCGATCTGGCAGAAAAGGGCCCATGTCCCCTGCTCTCCTCCCCACTCCCCATGCCTTTCCAGGAGCCGGCACAAGCCGCGACGATGAGTTCCTCGGTGACGTCTGGCTTGTTTCCGTCCAGCCGGCGTTCAAATGTGGGAGCCCTAAGGGACGGGGGCCTCTCCCTCCCCCCGACTCACATAACCACAGGTCTCGCCCGCACCTTGCAAAGTAGAAATGTTCCAGCGCTTGCTTGGTATTCTTACCTTGTGCTGCTGCCATCCGGCCGCTTGTTTGTGCTCTCGCTGCCAGCACACGCTCGGCTGCTGGCTTAAAGGATTTTCCCACAATAACTACCAAATCCCTCTCCCGGCCCGTAAGCCGCGGGGCTCCTGCCTTGCCTAGGTGCGCCGTGCTCCCGGCGCGGGGTGGAGCTGTCTCACCTGCGGCGCTCTGCAGGTCTGAGGTTTTCCCTTTCCGGAGCCAGCCTGGCACTTAAAAGCCCAGCGTCCCTTTGAACCCAGTCCCAGGTTTCCCCACCCGTGCGCTCTGGTTTTGATCTCAGCAGTACTGGAGATCCTTCCTGAGACTACGTGCCTCTGCCCGAGGGGGCCTAGCTGCTCTCAGCTTCCTAGCCGGGGAGCTGTTTTCTCTCTAATGATTCAACGAGGGAGGGTTGGTTGTTCGGGAGCGGGGAGACTGTGGGATGGGGTCTGCTCCCAGATCTGCCAGCGAGCCGCCTCGGGCTACATCATCACGACTCACTTCTTCATGTTTCAGCTCCGGCATCTGCAAACCGCAGGTGAAGCTTGCCTCATTGCGGAGGAGGCTGTAGGTTGTTGCATGGGCATGTTTGCAAAGTGCTTTGGGATCCTCAAGGCACCGTGGAGGGGAAAGGGCTGGTCAGGGGAGAGCCCGAAGCAGTCTGGTTTTCACGGGCCCCAGAGCTGAGGGTGTGCAGGGGCCTAGGGGTGTCTGTCGAGCCCTTTAGGAAGATGGGAGCCTTCGACAAAATGGAAATCCAGGTCTGGGCGTGGATTTTGAACAAGAGCCTGAGCGCGGGGGCGTTCCTGCTCCGGCTTCTATTCAGGTCCTGAATGCACTAAGCCGCTGCGTGCTGCTCTGGGGAGGGCTGTGTACTACGCCGCACCCTCCGCCGTAGACACTTCGCAGCTGCGTGCCGCCTTGGTACAAAGAGGCCAATAGCCTCAGCGTGATTTCCTGTGTCTGACATCCAGACAGCCGAGCTCTGCCTCCCCAGCTGCCCCTGCGCCGGCTCCGGCGCTGCCTCTGGGCACGGCACTCACCTGGCGCCCGCTCCCCGTCTTTCCAGGCTGCGTTCACTCGCCCCCCTTCCTCTGAACTCGTCCTTCCACAGCAACGCGCACACGGCAGCACGACACGGCCCCCGGGCTCTCAACCTGCTGACCTTCTCCAGCCTCCTCTGCCTAAAGGTGTGGAGAGTCCCGGGGGACCAAATCGTGAGCCGGTACTTGTCATTCAGCTGGAAAGCATGAGCTTCCCCTCCACGTTGCCTTTGTGGGCACGGGAGGAGCAAAAATGGCTCTCTAGTCATGCAAACAAATTTCACAAATAACCTAATGACTCCTGCCGTCAACAGCAGCTCCCGCGCTCTCGCCTGGGTGCAGAAGTGCTGATTAAACCCCGCTCTATTTATACGTTTCTCAGGCTGTCTCATTTTGCTTCCTTCTCGCAGCCCCATGAAGAGGCCTGATGAAGGAAATTGGCTGCTGGCCCCAGCAAGAAACTTTTGAGATTATAGAGTGCAGATGCTGGCAAAAGAGGGCTTGCGTCGCTGCCTGGAAAATGTGCAGTGGGACTTTGAAGAGCTCTCCTTCTAATTATAGCGGCAAAGAGCAGGCCCGCTGGTCTGGGAGGGTCTTACGTGTTATGCCGTGTGTGCACGGGGGGGTCCTCGGGATACGTGCGATTGCACGTGTCTGCGTGCACGCCTGCGTGTGCCAGTCTGGAGGCAGCCTGGGTGCTGCAGGTATGCGGGACCGTGCGTGCGTGGTGCACACGAGCCCAATGGCTTCTGCCGTTTGCTCTGTTTTATAACAGGGAGGAGATGTCCTTTTCCATCAGCATGTTCCTATTGGCCACCGGGCTCCGATGTGGCCGTCTCTAGGGTAACATCTCCATCGATGCCGTCTCCGCCTGCGAAGCAGACGTGCACCAGCCGATGAGCATCAGATGCCAACCTGCAATATGCTAAGTGCCTTGACAGCAGCAGCGTGGTGTGGGGGAGGGCAACGGCCCAGCTCTGTGCCCTGAGCGCCAGGGCAGAGGCACTGCAGCACGGAGGTTTCTGATGTCTGGAAAATGCTCCCCGAAACGCAGCGCAAGCCCTGGGAGCATGGGGAGAGTGTGCACCTGAGACAGGAATCGGTGCCTCTTCCTCCGCAGTCTGGGCAGCGCGGCAAAGTGCTCCGGGCCGTGGAGTCACCGCGCCAAGGCTCTGCAGCTGGTGGCAATAAACCCGGGGGGTGGGTTTGCATGCAAGCAGGGAGCTTGCCAAAGCAAGCCCCGTCTGTGCCCCAGCATGCTGCCAGAGCCCCTCCGCATCTCCCCTGTTAGGGGAACAGCAGGAGGTCTGAGCCTGTGGGCAGAGCCAGCTCCTGGCTTGGACAGGGCTTGCATGAAGCCAGGTCCGGTGCACCTGCTGCAGCCAGGCTCTTTGAGGGGTTTCCAAGTGGGGGGCAGTGCTGCCGGGGGAAGGTGCATCCCTTAAAAAATGCCACTAAAAAACCCTGGGGAAAGGGGAGGCCTGGGGCTGGGGGAAAGGGTCCCCGAGCGCTACCAAGAGGAGACAGAGAGGGGAGAGAGGGTGCTCCAGTTCCCTGCCCTTCTCTCCCCTCCTGCCTGGCACCGGGCAGCAGACCGTTGTGCATCCATGCCATCAGCTCCCCCTGCTCCCATCTGCCTGGCCACATGGCTTGGATGTCGAGTGTGGACAAGGCAAGTTATTGAAACCAAAACCGAATCACAGGCAGAAGGCAAAGCCGTCCTGCTCCGTCTCTGCCCGCACCGCCCCTGCAGCCCTGACCGCGGTGGTGGGTCTCTGTGTGTGGCTGGCCCCACGGGTGCGCGGCGTGCAGATGCTCTTACGTGGTCCCTGCAGGTAGAAGGTCAAACCCTGAGTGCACCGGGGCCCCCACAACATCTGGGGGTGGGGGTTGCAATTGCTCAGCACCTCCCCCTGCTTTGCAAAGCACCTCGGGAGGATGAGGGCTGGAGTGTGCTGCCTTCAACGCAGGATGTTCCCCCATCCGAGCAGGATTAAGGGCTAGGGGCTGGGGAGGCAGCTTGAGAGACCAAGTGAGGTGAGGACAGGTCTAATACGGCTAAGAAGCAGGCCGAGGAGGTTGCAGGGGGAGGGGTGAACAGCAGTGCACGGGGATGCAGTAATTCAGCCAAGACCGAGCCTGTATCTGGTCCCACGTTCCTAGGAGGAGGGGGAACGTGAGCTGCAAAAGGGCCTCTGCACCGCCAGGTATCAGGCGGCTGGGATGGGAGCCGCAGTGGGATGCTCTCACTGTCCCTGGAGTCTCCTCTCCTTCCGCGTGCCCCTCCCGCCGCAGAGCCGGTGCGCCGCGCCTCAGCCCTTCTGCCATCGTGTATTCAAACCATTTTATCCCCCCCCCGGAAACGTATGAAATGCAGAGGCTGCGAGTGCTGCGGGCAGCATCCCCTTGCCGGAGCCCTGCAAAGGGAGCTCCCGGCTGCCCCTGCCAGGCCAGACGTGTTTGCCAAGTGCCGCCGTGGCTTCCTGCCCCTCATCTGCACCCAGAGCCCTCCTGGGATGCTCTTCTGAATTAGCACATCTCCACAGCACCCCAGCGACGTGGTCCCTCAATGCCCTTCGCTGTTGCACAGAGTCATTCCCCATCCAGCCAAATGCCCTGGTTAAGGGATCACACGAGACTGGTCCCCAGACCCAGGACCTTCCACCAGACCGCTTGGAAAGCCCTGCCTGAGCTCCCAGCTCCGGCAGACGGGAATATCCAGGGTCTTTCTGAGCTGGGAGACCACAGCTGCCTTGGCTTGTGGCCTTGCTACCACAAGATGGGTCTCTCTGTGACTCTAAAGCACCGCCGCGTGCCCTATTATTTAATTAACGCTACAGCAGGTGCTCCGACGGTGACCTCCAGCCCGCGGTCGGGGCCAGTCCAGACGCCCATGACATTACTGGCTTTCACCTTTATACACCGTGTTTATTGAAATAAAGCAGCAACACGCAAGCCTCAGGTCTACGGAGCCCATAAAACAAAGGGCGTTTGCTTCTCACAGGCCCGCTCTCCCTTTTCATGGGATCCAGGATGCATTTGCTCTCCCCGGTGGGTAATTTGGAGAGTCCAACCTCATGCTGGCTCCTTAACGAACAAAGGGAAGAACTTCAACTCCCAGGAAATCTCTTGAGCACGGATTAATTCTCGTGCATGGAGCACAGCTGGATTTGCAAGGTGCCATTGTCTTTTTGGCTTCTCCGGGGGTGGATTTGGCTGACGATGAAAGCAGGCACGGAAACGACAAGCCTCGGAAGCCCGTCGCATTTGTGTGATCGCTGGAGAATGCCTCCGCTCAGCGGCGGGGCAGCCGGACCGCTGAGCCCGGCGACTCGGGGAGCCCGTGCTTACAAACCCAGCTGTTGGAAGACTTGCCCTGACGGGGCGCAGCGGGGCGCTCCGGTGCCACGGACACCGTGACAGACGCTCGGGTTTCACAGGCAACGTCCTGGCTGCTCCCAGGGAGATGTTCGGCGGGGGGTGAAGACAGGGAGAGGGTTGCAGGCTGCCGACGCACTGGTCTGTACGTTCCCCTGATGTCAAGTCCCATCTAATATCCTTGACAGTGTCACGGGGCAAAGCAGTTGTGAGTCTTTGTCAGGTCCTGGCATGAGATCGTCCCCCTCCCCGGCTCCCAGGGGGATGACAGGCATTTTACAAGCACTGTCTAGCTTGCCTTTTTGCTGCTTCTACTTTCTCCTCCTAACTCAGCTTCTTGCCCTTGAGGTCCCTCTCCGAGGCTTTGCAAACCAACGCGCCCGTGTCTCTTTATCTAGAGGCAGCCGGGGCTGCCTTGATGACTGCATATTCGGTCTGCTCCCCCACCGGGCTCTTCTGGGGCAGCTGGGCCCCGCTGACGTGCAGCAACTCTGCGTAAAGGATGTTCTTGTCCTTGCCATCATTGGGCTGCAATGAAAAGGGTTGTGAGTAGGGGGTTAATACACTGCCCTTGTCCTATCCTGATCAGGGCTGTGTAGTCTGACACCCCAAGAGCTGGGAGACGGGAGAGGGGACAGTTTGCAAAGTCACCTTTGGCCCAAGCCCTTGGTTCCCCTCAGTGCAATGCATTTCTCTGCCCTCTGAGCACAAGAGCATCAGTGGGTTCATAGTTTCATATAGTTGCATAGCTGTTAGGGGCTGCCAGGGACCTTGCACATCATTGGGTCCAGTCCCGCTGCATGTGGGCAAGGCAGGTTGGATTAGATGACCTCTGGAGGTCCCTTCCAGCCCTGCTTCTCTGGTCCCCACCTCCCCTGGTCCCTGCAGGTCTAGGAAACATTGCCGCGTGGTATGACAACGAGGGTCTGCTCTAGATGCAGCCTGGGCCTGGCCCAGAAGGGGTTAATGCCCGCCGTGGGGCGATGGTTGCACACCCCGCGGCGCGGTTATAACAGACGAGAGCATGAAGGATCCAGATCAGCCGGAGCAGGAATCTGAGCTGAACGGTCACGATGCCATGGTGTTCTCCAGGAAGCCACAGGCTGGAAAGTCCCCGCAGCTCAGGGAAGTTGGTGAGGCCACGGGGCAGGGAGCCCAGCCACGATGCTATCACAACGCCCAGCTGGGAAGAGCCAGCCTGGGCCGTCTCCCCGCAGAGGGGGCAGGAGCGGGACCACGTTCCCTCCTCCTGCTTTGCTTTAGTGTCCCCCTTTCTCTTTCCCAGGCCTGGGGCACGGACGCAGCTGGCTCCCGCAAGTGCAGTGCTGGGCTAGCGGCACAGAGCGGGTCCGCAGGGCACTGCCTGCAGCCTGCAGCTAGGCTGACCACGGCCTGGGGGCAATGTCCCTGGTGCAGGTGGTATAAAACCCTCTGACTAGAGGCAACCAGAGGGGACTCTCTGTGCCAAGCAGGAGCTGCCCCCCCTCGGCACTTCTGCCACTTTCCTACCTGGTGGGGACAACTGGAGGGGTCTGATGTGGGGGCTGGAGACCTGCAGGGAGAGAGCCTGCATTAGACACGAGCAAAACCAGGTGTGCCCCCAGTAACAGAAGGGGTTTGTAGAAGAGCCAGCCAAGCATGGGGTTGGCTGGGCAGGCCATGCCCTCCTAAACTCCCATTGGCTTCACTGGCCCAGGGGAAACAGCCCCAAACCCAAGACTCTTTGGGCAATGCCAGGCTTGGCGCTGCCCAGACCTTGCCACAGCTGGGAGCAATGACAGGGGGTCTCTGCATGGGGACTGCTGCTCCCAGGGGCAGAACTGGGTCCTTGAAGGACCTCTGGGGGATGTGAAATTTGCTTTATTGAGGGGCAGTTTTGGAGGCTGGCTGCACACATGCGTGCGTGCATGCTTTCTATAAAGCCATGCTGGTCTCTTGAGGCCAGGCTGTCCTGCTCTGGTGCTGTGCCAGGCAGCGCTGTGCTCAGACCCGCCACCCTGCACCTGGGCTGGGTGCAGCGTGGTGGGAGGCTAATTGCAGCGTGGCTAATTAGCCTGGGTGCAGCAGGGCACAAAGGTGCCTATTCTGCTGCTGGCGTAGGAGGCAGCCTGGTGCGGCACAGCTAGCAAGTGACACGGGCACTGAGCACCGAGGCGACGGGCGCCGTGGAGACGGCGGCACGGAGAATTTCCCGTGGTCGGTGCAAGCTCCCGGGGCTTTGCTGCCGGTGCAATGAAAGCGGAGGCAAGACCTAATTAGCCTCTGTGAATGGAAGATGTTTTTGCAAGGGAAACATGGGCCTTGCCGGGTGGGAGCTGGGGGCTGCTGGAGCTGACGGAGAGCGGCTGGCACAGGGCTATGCCACGAGGATCCGGTGTATATAGACCTGGGGCTATGGCGGCTCAGACCTAGGGGGCAGAGGAAAGGAACAGCAGGTCAACGAGCGGTCCGACAGCCCACAAGCACCCCGTCCCGGGACCAGCCAGGGAAAACCTCCCACTCACCTCTCCTCTTCCTCAGGTAGAAGTAAATGGCGATGAGGAGCAAGAGGACGAGGACACACGCTGCTCCACCGACTGCAGAGGCCGCAGACGTGGACAGCCCTGGGGAATCATCAGGTGCTTTATATCCCCGGGGTGCAGCATTTGCAAGGCTGAGCCAGGGGAGGAAGGCACCCCACAACCCTGCCCAGCTGGAGACCGGGCCAGGCTCGGCCAGCAGAGAGAATAGCCGGGTGTGCCCACATCCCGCGATCCTCCTCCATGCCCCAGCCCGGCCCTTCTTTCTTGCACTTGCCTTGAGAAAAGCCAACGCGGCGAGCAGGGAGCGGGCGCGTGTGCTGTGGCTTAGTCACCGCCCGGGACCGGCTGCCCGCCCACAGACCTTGGGAAGTCCCTTGGTGACTTCTCGTGCTCATTGCTAGTGCAATGGGCCGTGGGCACCGGACCTGCCCCGGAGGGCGGCTGAGCCGGGGGGCTGCAGCAGGGAGCAGGGACTTGTATGGAGAGGACCCCATTAGCCTGAACTCACCACCCACAGACACCACCGTGCCTGTTCCGCGTTGGTACTCCTCATCAGGCGGTTCTTTCTTGAACTTCACGCAGTAATAGGTGCCGGCATCCTCGGGGCGGATGTCACTGATGTGGATGGAGTAGTCAGAGACAGAGCTGGGGACAGCCCTTGTGACCCGGGGGAATGACCCTATCTCTGCGTAGATGAGCTGGTGGTTGCTGCCCGAGCCTTTGAGCCACTTCACCGGCCCTGGGAGTCCACGCTTGGTCACGGTGCAGTTCAACATGAGCGTCTCCCCTGCGGATGCCTGCGCGGAGGGCCAGGGCTGCAGCACCTGGAAATCCTGGCCCCCGCCACCTGGGAGCAGCAACAGCATGCAAGGACCAGGGTTAATGAAAAGGTCTCCGTTTATGTGGGAAAAATGTCTCACTAAAGTAAAAATGACCAGAGACAGAGACAGAGCACGCGGGGCACAGGGCTGGAAGGGACGACCCAGCTCACCAAACCCCAGGTCATAGCCCAGTCCCTGCGGCTGCAGCAGGCGACTCTGAACATCATCCTTTAACTTTAGCAAGGAGCCACTTCAGTGTCTGCAGCGCGCGCAGGCAGGCGCGAGGGAGGTGGAGACGCAGACAGCCCCAAGCGCAGTCCAGGCAGGCCTCTGCTACACCGGGCTGAGCGATGACCTCCCTTCTCCACCTGCGCCATCTGCTTCCGTGCAGCCCTTTGCCCCAGCCTGCTCCTCTCTCGGGCAGAAAGCCAACGCCCCATGCACCTCCTGCTCCCTTTCCCCTGCTTGACTGCACGCAGAGTCCGCTGGGGTCCACCCTAGACCCTGGCTCCTGCCCCTCACCCAGAGCTGTCTTCCTGCCTGGAGCTCAGACCTCCCCCCAACTGATCCTGACCCTGATCTTCCTGAAATCCTCCTCTTCTTGGCTTCCAGCACCGTCTCCCCGTCCCCTCCATGGCTCCTTCAGCCCGGCCCTTGAAAGGTCTTCCTTCCTCCCCCCCACCCTTTCCTCTGGGTCCCCTGGGGCTCCTGTCTCCTCTCCCTCTGCACCTTGTCTCTGGATAATCGCATCTGCAAAGAAGACATGCTGCTAGCATCTCTAGGCTGATGACTCACAGATCACTCATTTTCTCCCCCTCTGTCTCTCTCTCTTCCAGGCCTGTCTCCCTCTGTGCAGATTAGGCTTTCAGCCCGTCTCCCTGCATCTCCCCATGGGCATCCAGCTGCCGGCTCTGGCTCATGTTCCTGTTTCTGTCCTGATTCGGGACACCTGTTTTGGAAATGCAAAGCTCCCAGTTCCTGCCCCTGGAGGTAAAGGTCAGGCCCAAATTTGGCCCCTGGGCTGGTGTGTGAATAAAAAGCACAGGGCTGGGTCTCTGCTTGCCCTGTATCGCGGGGCCCTGGTAGCAAACTGCCTCACCCCCCGCACGTCCGCTACCCTTGTCTCCCCAGTGCTCAAGAGACCACGAGTCCAGGCTGGCGCAGCTGGGTCTGGCATCAGAGCTGGCACCGCGAGCCGACAAGCGGTGGGCAGAGGGGACGGGCGGGAGCAAACATCCAAACAGCACCGGTTTTGCCATTCATGGGCGCACGAGCAACGTGTCTGTTATAATTAGTGAGCTGTCTCCATCTGGGCCTCCGCGGTGGCGGCAATGCTAATTGGCTGGTCTAACGAACGGGGAGAAACGCCAGCCACATGTCCCTCCCGCGCTCCCCCGCCTCGCTGCTCTGCGCTCACCTGAACTTCCCAGCAGAGCCAGGCCCAGCGTGAGGCTGAAGAGCTGCATCCCCCGGGCAGGCTGGCAGCTATCTGGGTGGTGGCAGGGTCTGGCCGGGACATGACTGCTGGAAAGGAGAAGTTGCAAGAGGAAATGGAAGGGGGGAAGCACGAGATGTTAATGCTTTCGGTGCTCGCCCCCGAGCCCAGGCAGGCCTGGCTGAGAGATGCTAACGCAGGCAAGGCATCGGGGCGCGGGTGCACATGTGCGGGAGAGGGACAGGAGGAGGCTTGGACGTGGGGACCCGCACGGGCGCCCGAGCTGCAGGCTCCGCTGTGATCGCAGCGGCCGTTCTGCTCTTGTCTCTGCTGCAGCCGTGCCCAGAAGCCAGGGCAGAGACGAAGCCCCCTAGGCAAGGCGCTGGACATACGCATGGGAACGGCCTGTCTGCCTCCGGGCTGGCTGGGATGGACAATGGGCCCATCTGGACACCGAGACAGACTGGCCTGGGAGTGTGGGTGGCAGAGGTGGCTCAGCACAGGGGCCGCGGGGGCTGGCTGCTCACCGTCTTGGCCTGGGGCTCTTGCAGTGGCCAGGCCGGGCATCCAGTCTCAGCCCCCCTGCCCCCCCCCCGGCAGTGCAGCAGGGGAAGTGCCCACAACCCAGCCCTTGATTGCAGCAGGGTTCAGGTGGTCCTTCCAGGTGTAAACCCCTGTTGTGAGGGGTGGGGAGAGCGTAGGCAGCGTGCTCAGGTGCTGGCATCCTTGTCGGTTCAGGCTCAGACGGCCAGTGGCTGCTGCGTGCCTGGCTGGGGTGCGCCCAACCGCCCGTACCCATTCCCAGCTGGGAAACAAAGTGCCCTGGTGATGGTGCAGCCTGGCTGCAGGCCTCCCGGGTGCTCTGCCCAGACCCAGCCCATGGCGGGGGGCTGTACCCAGCAGAAGACACCAGTGACAACTGCACCCACCCTCCTCCCCTCCCCTCCCGGTGCTCCTTTCCCCTCGTGCTGGAGGACCCAGCCCTTGCTGAAGGAGGGAATTTCCAGTCCCCGCTTGCTGCAGCCCTGAGATATGAGTCTCACTCCGGTTTTGGTTTTCTACATTTAAACAGCGAGGTGGATGCTTCCTGCACTGACTCCCCCCGCACGCTGCGGCCCTGCCCCGCGGCACAGACTGGAGCGGGGCACCGGGGTCTTCTGCAGTTGTCCGAAGGGGTCTGCAAGCCCCAGGCAGGATCCCTGAGTGTCTCGCACCCTTTGCGGCTTGCAGATCTGTAATGTCCATTTGCAGCCGGCCGGTGCGTGGTGCTGCAGCATCCTCTGCTGGCTGCTCAGAGAGCACCAGGCCAGGAATCACCGGTCCTCACCCCAGCAGGCACCCTGCTTCGCCTGGCATCCCTGCTGTCTTGCCCCCAAGCTGCCAATCCCCTTTGCTTGGCATCCCAGCCTTCACGGGGCATGGTCTGCCTGTCTAACATCTGGGGTAGGCACCTTCGGAGGCTTCTAGCAGGGACAAGAGCCCGTGTCCCCTGCTAGGCTTGGTGTCCTTGACCTCACCCAGGCAGGAGAGATGGTTGGGGTAGAATTTGCACTCAGGACCTGGAAGTAGGGGAGAGGTTTCTTGCTGGACAGTGCATCTGACCACGCAGCAGCCACCTCCTCCCCTGGCGTGATGCCTGAGCCTTGGTGCTCTGCCCAGAGCGGCTTCGCACGCGACAGGCCCCCGGCAGGGCCGAGCAGGGCGGAAAGGGCCAGGCCCCCATGCCGGAGCGTGCCGTGCTGCACTTCAAATCGGAGAGGGAAGCTCACAGAGGAAACAGCCTTCAATTGCATTGGCCTGAAGGCAAGAAGTATCCATGCAACCTGCTTCCTCTTGCTTCAGGAAGTGGCCGCAGATAGCTTTGTGCTCCTCGGCAGCCCTGCGTAGCCCGGGGCCCGGCGGCAGCACAGCGGGGTCCCCTCCCAGACCACGGCCATGGGCACGTCGGCTCCCGGACCCGGCTGGTGTGTGCTGGTGCTGGTGCTTCTCCTGGACACCTGCGGTGAGTGCGGGACTCAGAGCCCGGCTGGGCACCGACGGAGGCGTCTGGATCCCGGCCGGCGGG
>NW_005842000.1:3068392-3076539 GCF_000455745.1 Alligator sinensis
CCGTGCGGCCGACCCCTTCCCTGGAGCACACCCGCTAGCCTGGGGGTCCCGCTGCCACCATCCCAGGCTCTGGACTCACTTCTGGCTCTGCGCACCTTGGAAAACACAGGCCTGATCGTCCAATGGGTGCTAGACCCAATACAGGCACTTGGGGCACTTCCCCAAGTCAGGGGCTGATTAGGAAAGTCTCTCTTAGTCCACCGACCTAAGGGGCCTCCTCGGCATAATTCAGACCCACCCCTCAATGAGTCTCCCACACCGGTCACAAGGAGAACTTTATTGATGACGGGGGTAGGGCGGAAACAGGGCAAAAGGTAGAGCAATATCAGAGGAATCCCATCGAGCAAACCAGGGTGGCTGAGGTAGCCGTTTGAACACGCATCTGAGTTACTGAAGCTAAATATCTAGTCTGATCTCGAGTATCTTACTCACACGCGTCATCCAGAGGTGGTTGGCGTTTCCTCTGGAGGCAGGGCGCTCTTGGCGCCTGCGGTGATGAGGAGAGAGCCCGGTTGAGATGGTGAAGCTCCTCTCCCAGGTTCAGATTCACCTGGATGACCGCATGGCTAATGGCTGCCTTCTTCCTGGCCCGGGCCCTTTTATATCCCCTCTGACCTCAGCAGCCCGGTCCAATGGAAGCTGCCCACACTGGCCACCAGCCGACCAATCTGATGTACGCAAGACTTAGGCTTTTTCTAATTCTCTCTAGCTAAATGCATGAAGCCGCGCGCTGGCGCTGGGCGGGGTGTGGTGTATGTAAGATAGGAAGAGATTGCTTGCTGAGAAAAGATGCCACGTAGGCAACTACGGGCATGTTCTGTGGCTAAGGTGATGTGCGCATGGGCTAAAAGAAGCAGCCAATAGTAACTGCGCAGCGTGCTGGGTGAGAGAAAAGTATAAAAGGCTAACGCCAACTAAGTTGGGTGGGTGCTTGCTTTGCGAACGATCGCCAAGTGCCCCCTTTCTGCGCAGACTTGGAATAATAAAGATTAAGTTGGATCCTCCACCGCTGTGTGTTTATTGGCAAAAGCGCGCCGGGCACGAACGCACCGTCTTTGCAGACAACAAATCTCCCAAGCATCCCTGGCTACCTGGGCCCGCACGCAGGGCCAGGCCTTTCCCCTGCCCAGGTGACCAGAGCATCGCCTCCCAGGCCCCAGGCTTTGGTCATGCAGACCAGGGAGGGAGATCCCCGCCCTGCGGGATTCAACACCAGCCTCTCAGGCTGGCACAGACGGGTCTCTGGGCAGGGGTACCGACGGGGGCATTTCTGCCACACCGCTCACCCCGTCCTGTCCTGTTCACTGCGTCCCAGGTGCCGGGGGCCAGGACTTCCAGGTGCTGCAGCCCAAGGAGCCCGTGTCGGTGTCGGCGGGGGACACGCTCGAGTTGAACTGCACCGTGCCTCAGCGCGGACCAGCAGGGCCAGTGAAGTGGTTCAAGGGCTCGGGTGGCGACCGCCAGCTCGTCCATGCAGAGACAGGGTCATTCCCCCGGGTCACAAAGGCTGTGCCCAACTCTCTCACAGACTACTCCATCCACATCAGTGACGTCCGCCCCGAGGACGCCGGCACCTATTACTGCGTGAAGTTCACGAAAGGATTGCCTGATAAGGAGTACCGATCCGGAGCAGGCATGATGGTGTCCGTGAGCGGTGAGAGCATCCCTGCCCTGCCCTGCCAGGCCCCAGAGCAGGCAGGAGCCGCCCAGCCCAGCCCAGCCCAACGCCCCCCGGGCAGCCGGGATGCCAGGGACAGGCTGTGGCTGTGCTGGAGGTCTGCTGCGTGGGCCGTGGGGTGGTGCTGCGGTGGGGGCATTTCTGTCCGAGCCGGGGGAATCGCTGCCCACCGCCAGCTGCAGGAATAAGCTGCAAGGTGCATGGGAGCTGGGAGGGTGAACCTGGGGCTGGTGAAGGGTGCTCCGGGGTCTGGGTGAGGCCTCCCTGTTCCCATGAAACGTGGCAGGAGCTGCTGGCCCTGCAGCCCCAGACTGAGCAAGAGGACAGGCTGTCCCCAGCCAGAGGACGGTCTGCACATCCACCCACAGTGCAGCGCAGCGGGCTCTGCCGAGCTCCTGCAGGCACCGAGCCCCCGCAGCCCCGGCAGCTCTCCCTCTTCTTCACGTGCTGCTGCGTTTCCCAGTCGCGAGGCCAGGCTGCTCTTTGCCCTGGGGACGTGGGTGCCATGGGGCTGGGCTCAGGCTCTTGGTGACAAGTCAGCCTGAAGAGTGCTTCTCCCTGCAGCCAGCCCGTCTGCCCCATCCGTGTCCGGCCCCGCCAGCAGGGTCGAGCCGGGCAGCCCCGTGAACTTCACTTGCACGTCCAAAGGGCTCTCCCCCGGAGACATCACCGTGACCTGGCTCAAGGACGGGGCCAAGCTCCCAGCCCAACCGCTCCAGATCCTCCTCGAGAATGAGAGAGACTCCTACTGCGTGTCCAGCACCCTGGCGAGGACGCTGACGGTCGGGGACATCCGCTCCCAGCTCACCTGCCAGATCGACGAGCACAGCCCCAGGCCGGCTCCGCTGCGGGAGGCGTACAGCCTCAGCCAGGCCCTGCGAGGTGAGGAGCCGGCTGGGCCAGACCGGGTGCTCCCATTGCTAGGCAGGCTGGAAATGGGTGCTCTGCCCATGGGGGCTGATGGGTGCGGCACCAGCCCCGTTTTAAACCACGCAGTGAGAGCGAGGGTTTGTGGGGTTTTATCCCCAGGGGGAGGGCGAGTCTGCGCCTTCCTGCACCCCGTTACCTGCGCTCACTTCAACATGTTCCCTGTCCCCGGGGTCTCTGTGGGGCAGGGTTGTGGTGTGCAAAGGGGTCTGGTGCACAGCTCTGCACCCCCGCGACACACCAGGGGCCCAGCACGAGAGGCTGCGCCTGCTCCAGAGCCCTGCTGAGACCTGGAGACAAGTCTCAGCTCTGGGGTGCAGCCCCAGCGCACACACGCACACCTACAACCTTCCCACAGTTGCTCAGGACGAGCTCCCCTGTAAGGGCTGTTTTGTTCCAGTCTCCCCCAGGCCCAGGCTGACCACCAACTACTCTGGTGCCGTCCCCGTGAACGAGATGGTGGCGTTCACCTGCAGCCTGGTGGGGTTTTACCCCAATGTGGCGAGGCTCACCTGGATGGAGAATGGGAATGAGACCGGGCCAGAGAAGTCCCCATCCCCGACGGAGAACCCGAACGGGACCTTCTCGCTGACGAGGACCCTGGAGGTGAGGGCAACCGAGCAGAGGAACCAGTCCTCGTTCACCTGCCGGGCCGTGCACGACTCCCAGCCCCCCGCCAGCGTCACCCGCGTCCTGGCAGTCACCGCGACGAGCAACAAGATGGAGGAGGACAAGAAGGAAGGTGAGTGCCTCCCAGCTGTGCTGGGGTCACTGACATTGCTCGAGCCCAAGGCCCTTACTGCCCTAGCGCTCAGAGCTCAGGGTAGGGAGTCCTGATGGGAAGCACCCAGCATTTCATGAAGCCATCCAGCATCATCCACCAGAAGACCGAGCCCGGCAAGCCCAGCATGGTTCTGGTCACAAACCAGGCTGCATCTTCCCTTGGAATGGACCCGAGCCCATGTTTCCTGCGAGCCTCAGGTTCAGCCGTGTTTGGCAGCCCGAGGTTTCCCTAGGACTCATGGGTGGTTGGTGTCCATATCCTGCATCTTCTGGATGCCAACAGCCAACCTAAGCCCCATGCAGCGTTTGAACCCAGGAGTTACAAGACCTCTGGCTTCTTTCCCTGTTTGGACCATCAAAATGCCCATCTCACCCGGGTGGGAATGCAGCTGGACACTAGACTAGGACCCTGAGGGCTAAAGCCCTCTCCAGAGGGAGGACCCCAACTTGAACGGCAGCTTGGAGAGCAACCTCGGGTAATCCAAGGTGCCTTTACCATGCCTTTACTCTCCTAGGAGTTGGGGCAGGTCCACCGGCCACACCACAAGTTACAGCTGCTGCCAACCAGCTACACCGCACACCAGAGCGGGCAGCACACAGGATGTTCCTGGGCTACAGGGGGGCGGCGTAGTACACACCACTAGGAAGTCGTGGCGGCAGGTGCCTGCACTGCAGTTCAGCTGCTTTTCAATTCTCAAACGTGGCAAAAGGCCCAGCATGCACCCATGGAGATGGCCCTGCAGCCCCAGACTGAGCAAGAGGACAGGCTGTCCCCAGCCAGAGGACGGTCTGCACATCCACCCACAGTGCAGCGCAGCGGGCTCTGCCGAGCTCCTGCAGGCACCGAGCCCCCGCAGCCCCGGCAGCTCTCCCTCTTCTTCACGTGCTGCTGCGTTTCCCCAGCGCTGCCCCCGACCTCCAGGCACCAGGCCAGGCTGCTCTTTGCCCTGGGGACGTGGGTGCCATGGGGCTGGGCTCAGGCTCTTGGTGACAAGTCAGCCTGAAGAGTGCTTCTCCCTGCAGCCAGCCCGTCTGCCCCATCCGTGTCCGGCCCCGCCAGCAGGGTCGAGCCGGGCAGCCCCGTGAACTTCACTTGCACGTCCAAAGGGCTCTCCCCCGGAGACATCACCGTGACCTGGCTCAAGGACGGGGCCAAGCTCCCAGCCCAACCGCTCCAGATCCTCCTCGAGAATGAGAGAGACTCCTACTGCGTGTCCAGCACCCTGGCGAGGACGCTGACGGTCGGGGACATCCGCTCCCAGCTCACCTGCCAGATCGAGCACAGCACCATGTCGGCTCCGCTGCGGGGGACGTACAGCCTCAGCCAGGCCCTGCGAGGTGAGGAGCCGGCTGGGCCAGACCGGGCGCTCCCATCGTCGGCCAGGCTGGAGACGGTGCTCTGCCCATGGGGGCTGATGAGGGGAGCCTTGGAACGGCACCAGCCCCACTTTAAACCATGCAGGGAGGGTTTGTGAGGTTTTCACCCCAGGAAGAAAGCTGGTGAGTCTGCGCCTCCCTGCACCCCGATTCCTGCATTCACTTCAACATGTTCCCTGTCCCCGGGGTCTCTGTGGGGCAGGGTTGTGGTGTGCAAAGGGGTCTGGTGCACAGCTCTGCACCCCCGCGACACACCAGGGGCCCAGCACGAGAGGCTGCGCCTGCTCCAGAGCCCTGCTGAGACCTGGAGACAAGTCTCAGCTCTGGGGTGCAGCCCCAGCACACACACGCACACCTACAACCTTCCCACAGTTGCTCAGGACGAGCTCCCCTGTAAGGGCTGTTTTGTTCCAGTCTCCCCCAGGCCCAGGCTGGCCGCCAACTACTCTGGTGCCGTCCCCGTGAACGAGATGGTGGCGTTCACCTGCAGCCTGGTGGGGTTTTACCCCAATGTGGCGAGGCTCACCTGGATGGAGAATGGGAATGAGACCGGGCCAGAGAAGTCCCCATCCCCGACGGAGAACCCGAACGGGACCTTCTCGCTGACGAGGACCCTGGAGGTGAGGGCAACCGAGCAGAGGAACCAGTCCTCGTTCACCTGCCGGGCCGTGCACGACTCCCAGCCCCCCGCCAGCGTCACCCGCGTCCTGGCAGTCACCGCGACGAGCAACAAGATGGAGGAGGAGCCGCAGGCAGGGGCGTGCCCCGGCACAGCGGACAAAGCAGGTCTGCTGCCCGAGGAAGACGAGCGCAGAGCCCAGGCCGTGTCCAGCTGCAGGGAGCCCGTAACGGTGCCGGGACGGATGGGGCGGGGGACCTGAGGCAGCACCTGTTGTGGGAGCTGGGCTCCTTGCACCCCTGTGCGTGACCCCGCACGGGCCCAGCCCCTGCTCATCGCACACCTTCCCACCCAGGCCAGTGTCTGCTGTCCAGCCCTGGGCTCTGGGTTGGGTACGTCCTGGAGAAGGGCCTCATCGGAGTTTTCCTCTTCTTCCTCTTCGTGCGCAGGGAGGAGCCGTGAGGTACCGGGGCTTGCCCGTGGCCTGCCCTGGGCAGCACTGCCAGAGAGGGGGGCTGAGCGGGGACACGGGCTGGTGCAGGCGGGCTTGGGGGTGCTCGGGGAGACAGGTGGGGCCAGGAGAGCGGGGTGCGGGCAGGGATGTGCTGTGTGCAGCGCGGGGGCCGTGGGGACCTGCCCCCCCCCATCCGTGTCCGGCCCCGCCAGCAGGGTCGAGCCGGGCAGCCCCGTGAACTTCACTTGCACGTCCAAAGGGCTCTCCCCCGGAGACATCACCGTGACCTGGCTCAAGGACGGGGCCAAGCTCCCAGCCCAACCGCTCCAGATCCTCCTCGAGAATGAGAGAGACTCCTACTGCGTGTCCAGCACCCTGGCGAGGACGCTGACGGTCGGGGACATCCGCTCCCAGCTCACCTGCCAGATCGAGCACAGCACCATGTCGGCTCCGCTGCGGGGGACGTACAGCCTCAGCCAGGCCCTGCGAGGTGAGGAGCCGGCTGGGCCAGACCGGGCGCTCCCATCGTCGGCCAGGCTGGAGACGGTGCTCTGCCCATGGGGGCTGATGAGGGGAGCCTTGGAACGGCACCAGCCCCACTTTAAACCATGCAGGGAGGGTTTGTGAGGTTTTCACCCCAGGAAGAAAGCTGGTGAGTCTGCGCCTCCCTGCACCCCGATTCCTGCATTCACTTCAACATGTTCCCTGTCCCCGGGGTCTCTGTGGGGCAGGGTTGTGGTGTGCAAAGGGGTCTGGTGCACAGCTCTGCACCCCCGCGACACACCAGGGGCCCAGCACGAGAGGCTGCGCCTGCTCCAGAGCCCTGCTGAGACCTGGAGACAAGTCTCAGCTCTGGGGTGCAGCCCCAGCGCACACACGCACACCTACAACCTTCCCACAGTTGCTCAGGACGAGCTCCCCTGTAAGGGCTGTTTTGTTCCAGTCTCCCCCAGGCCCAGGCTGACCACCAACTACTCTGGTGCCGTCCCCGTGAACGAGATGGTGGCGTTCACCTGCAGCCTGGTGGGGTTTTACCCCAATGTGGCGAGGCTCACCTGGATGGAGAATGGGAATGAGACCGGGCCAGAGAAGTCCCCATCCCCGACGGAGAACCCGAACGGGACCTTCTCGCTGACGAGGACCCTGGAGGTGAGGGCAACCGAGCAGAGGAACCAGTCCTCGTTCACCTGCCGGGCCGTGCACGACTCCCAGCCCCCCGCCAGCGTCACCCGCGTCCTGGCAGTCACCGCGACGAGCAACAAGATGGAGGAGGACAAGAAGGAAGGTGAGTGCCTCCCAGCTGTGCTGGGGTCACTGACATTGCTCGAGCCCAAGGCCCTTACTGCCCTAGCGCTCAGAGCTCAGGGTAGGGAGTCCTGATGGGAAGCACCCAGCATTTCATGAAGCCATCCAGCATCATCCACCAGAAGACCGAGCCCGGCAAGCCCAGCATGGTTCTGGTCACAAACCAGGCTGCATCTTCCCTTGGAATGGACCCGAGCCCATGTTTCCTGCGAGCCTCAGGTTCAGCCGTGTTTTCGAGAATGAGAGAGACTCCTACTGCGTGTCCAGCACCCTGGCGAGGACGCTGACGGTCGGGGACATCCGCTCCCAGCTCACCTGCCAGATCGAGCACAGCACCATGTCGGCTCCGCTGCGGGGGACGTACAGCCTCAGCCAGGCCCTGCGAGGTGAGGAGCCGGCTGGGCCAGACCGGGCGCTCCCATCGTCGGCCAGGCTGGAGACGGTGCTCTGCCCATGGGGGCTGATGAGGGGAGCCTTGGAACGGCACCAGCCCCACTTTAAACCATGCAGGGAGGGTTTGTGAGGTTTTCACCCCAGGAAGAAAGCTGGTGAGTCTGCGCCTCCCTGCACCCCGATTCCTGCATTCACTTCAACATGTTCCCTGTCCCCGGGGTCTCTGTGGGGCAGGGTTGTGGTGTGCAAAGGGGTCTGGTGCACAGCTCTGCACCCCCGCGACACACCAGGGGCCCAGCACGAGAGGCTGCGCCTGCTCCAGAGCCCTGCTGAGACCTGGAGACAAGTCTCAGCTCTGGGGTGCAGCCCCAGCACACACACGCACACCTACAACCTTCCCACAGTTGCTCAGGACGAGCTCCCCTGTAAGGGCTGTTTTGTTCCAGTCTCCCCCAGGCCCAGGCTGGCCGCCAACTACTCTGGTGCCGTCCCCGTGAACGAGATCGTGCCCCGGCAGCCTGGTGGGGTTTTACCCCGATGTGGCGAGGCTCACCTGGATGGAGAATGGGAAAAAGACCGAGCCAGAGAAGTCCCCATCCCCGACGGAGAAC
>NW_005842001.1:0-43819 GCF_000455745.1 Alligator sinensis
AAGGGGGTGTGTGGTGAGCAGCGACCACCCACAGAAGCTGTCAGCAGCCAATCTCAGGGGAGGGGGGAAATTGCCACCTCTACCAGTTGCCTATGTAACTGAACCTAGGCTATTCATATTAGTGCGTTTATTCTGGGTGAATGTTCTAACAACAAGATCCAAAGGATTGACCCATTGCATAAAAAACATGCCACTTCCACATTTCACAGTAACATTGCCTGGGTTTTTAAAGTAAGGTAGAAAGTGAATCCTTTTTAGGAGAGGGTTCCAAACTGCAGAACTCTTTTTACAGTTATATTGTACAAACCATGAAGCTACTGCAGAACATAGCCTATAATTCTGTAATGCCATCCATGTGCCAGACCTAGTCCCATTCAGAAGACCCTATGATTACAGTGCTGATTTGTTATATTAAAAGTCTCAAAACAAAATACAATGTGTTACTGAGCATTTCTGAGCTATAACAGGAGATGTACAATGGTACTTTAAGTGCTATAGCTGACACCTATCATTCTGCTCTCATCAATTTGTAAAAGAAAAAAAAAATGCTTAAGCAACAGTGAGTGGTTGTGGCCAAACACTGCAGGAATAAGTGTTATGCTCAGTACCCAGTTATTATTAGTAACTACTTTCTCTTTTACTCCCCCTGTATTTTTGAGGGTTGAGAAGAAGGCTGAAGCTGAACAGCAGGCTTATCTCTGTACCTGTTTTAGTTTTCTGAGCTATCCTTTCCTAATGATATGATGGGGAAAATGAGGCTCACACATATACCTTCTATACCATAAGTACTGTAGAAAAAAAATCAGCCCAAAATGGGCCCAAACTGAATGGATATTAAAATGCAAGAGCAAGCCTTACCTAGATGACAGAGCTCCTGGCTTTGAAACAAGTAAGGATTTGTCCTGTTAAAAGTCTGTAATTAAGATTTATGGTACAATTTGTAAATCTGTTAGAGTATCTCTACATTTGCTCTAGGATTTGTAAATCCATTGTAGGATTTACAATTTGACTTCCTGACTTATAAAGCAGCTGAGAGCTGTAATGAAATCTTATCTTTAGATAATGATATCTACATTACGGCCTGTGGTTAAGACCTGCCATTCAGTTGTATAAATCAAGGGATTAATCCAAAGGTTCTTAAAGTCCAAGCCTATACGGCCAACATGAGTGAATTTCATGACCATGTCATAGGCGGGCCCAAGGCCCATTTGAATCCTTAACTTGGGGTTGAGAAGTGTCAACCTTAACCCAATCCCAAATAAACAAAGTGTTAACCGCGGCTCAGGCCCCATCTCCCTTTCCAAGATGCTCCTCTGGATCTAAAGAGAGGCTACATAATTATCCACTGACTTCAGTACATCTGTGTTAATTTTACACTAACTGAAGATCTTTGGGAAGGTTCTAAACCAGGGGTGGGCAAAATGTGGCCCGCAGGCCACATGCGGCCCACCAAGCCATTCTATCCAGCCTCTGGGGCCACTAAAAAATTAGAAAATTAATATTTATCTGCCCCTGGCTGTCTGTCATGCAGCCCTCAATGGCCTCCAAAACGCAGTAAGCACCCTCTGCCCAAAATAATTGCCTGCCCCTGTTCTAAACCCAGGGCTCAAAAGACAGAGCTTCAAAATAGGAGTTGTTCTGATTTCTTTCTGATCATGGTAAATTATTTTAACTCTTTATCCTATGTGTATACACTTAAGAAGCAGACGGTGTGACAGCAACTGCTGAAACTTTTCATTATCTTAAAATGGGACCATGATTCTCAGGTGATAACAAGACTCCAGGAGCCAATGCTTAAAAAAATTGGCTGTATAATAAAAATCATAAAACTTAGCTATAGAAAATGTGGCACCTACACCCTTGCAACTTCTGCTTCATCAATTGTTCACTCACTAGAGAATAGTGAGAACAATGCTATGCTTATTTTGTTTTTAATTAAATCTAAGTATTTTTGAGATACTTGTATACCTTTATGTGATTCCAGCTAGGCCTAGATTTTCTATTTCTTATTCTTAAGAAATATTTTACTTATGCTACCTTCTTAATGCACACATGGGACAGATTCTATTTTTTCCAAAGGGTAAGTCCTCATTGGTAATCAGGTTTGAATTAAGTCTTCCATACCAACCATGTTTTTCTTCTTTCATTGGGTTAGAAACACATTGTTGTGTTGAGCTTTGGGACAATGCACTTTTCACTAATAAAAGTTAAAAACATATATTTTTATAGCTGCATTTCTCCAAATATGGGGCATATCAAGGAGGGAGAAAGAGAGAGAGGTTGGTTGGCTAGGTACAAGTCTACTTTCTTCTTTGCCTCACATTGTGCTGCTATTATGAAAAGTAAAATAGATTTTACACAATACATAACAGCATGCAGAAATTATAGCTGCCTGACTCTGAACAGCTAATGGCTTCGCAATACTGGTTCAGTTCTGTCTGAGTAGGCAGAATATTACTGAAAATCCATTGCACTCCTGGATTAAACTAGGATTGGAATAAATGATGGGTAAATTATGCAGTGGACAAGCTGAAAAATCCCTGATCTCTGGGGAATCAAAAAAGACATAGGCATTTTAAAACATGAGTAGATCAGCTGTTATAAAATTGGTTTCCCTGCCATGAATATTATCAGAAAGGAATGGACTGTCATAAAATGTCAACTCTGACTGACATCTTTTATAAGGAATACATTTTTGCCTCCCAAGTTGACAGCACAAGCAATTGTTCATTACATATTTTGTAAAGGGAGGTCCCAACAGCATACACCTTTTAAAGATATATGCAAATCATTACATTATTATTCTAAAACATCTATGACTTCAACAAGATTTTTAAATAACCCAAGAGATTTTTGTTCTCTTTCACTGACTGAATAGACCCACCTGTCAACCACCTAAAATTAACACGTAAGAGGTATTTAAAGTTATACATGTTTTGTGCTTAAACTTGTAAATGAAACAGCGATCAGAGATTCCAAGGTTTATTCAAATCGTTCTCCTGGCCCAGTTTTTTGCGCATGAAAAACATGTCAGGGAACACAAGCATTCGGCAACAAAACTGATGATTTCTCCCAATCTTGTTCTGTGCATACCACAGAGCAAACAGCCGTCCACTTCATTTCTTACAGGACTACTCCTATAAGACTAAACGATGAAGCTCTTTAAACTGTGATTTTTTCCATTTAGACTTATTCGACAGGTTTTTGGTTTGGGCACAACTCACGCTGTCATGGTTCATTGTGTCAGGGATTTTTTTCCCCATATTGTAAAGTTCTCTTGCATTGTGCAACTGACAACTCTCTCTGTCTCTGTTTCCAGCTTTCTTTCCCACCCACCCCCATGCAAAACCTTCTGCACTGGCATAAAATAATCACTGGGGCATTTCCATTATCTTTGAGTGATGAGAAAGGTCCATTGTTCTACCTGAGTTATAACCTTCAAATACTAGACACTTGCACATGTTTGTACCACTGATGGCACCTGAACCTGCTACCCTTGGATGCAAAAGAGCAATATACCGCTCTGCTCTGTCTATCACAGTCAGGCTCAACGTATTTCAGAATCTGAAATACGGCTATGTTAACACTGGTCTTGACTGTTCAGCTTCACACAAGCTGTGAAATTGAATTTTTGGGCTCTCACAAATAAAAAAGCTTCCCTCCCCTCCATTCTACTACTCTTGTTCCCCATGAGAACAAAGGTTATATTTTTGCTGAGGGGGGAATAACACACGCAGGATGGCAGTAGGTGTCAGAAATTACCACAAATAAAATACTTCTGTGCTGTCAGAAAGATTGCAAAACAAAGAAGGGATGATGAGTTTCCATTATGTATTTCAGTTCTGTGGTTATATTTATGCTACATAATAGCACATATTTATGTAATGAAGAACCAGTTTCCTGTCCCCTCCCTGAGATGGTTTGTTTTAGAAGCAGGGGAGTGTCTGTCTGCCTGTAAGTGAAAAGAGGTACTATTATCTTTGTATGCAGCTGCTGAGCATGGGTAGAAACTGGCTGGAACAGAGACCAAGCTGAATTAAAGATGGGTTGGTTTACCCTGGCTTGCATGACTCAAGACTACATCACCAAAAAAAAAAAATTCAATTATAAATCTAATTACACCTTTAATTGCTTAAACAATCAGCCATCTGACTTTATGGTGCTGCTGATTTAAATGCAGGTGCATTTGCAGGTGTTAACATTGCAGCATCTCAGCTCAATTGTGTGCAGTTCCAGCCTCCTAGCGCTCGGTGTCTGAGGTTATTAGGCAATTCAATTTAACGTGCAAAGTTAAAGTATTTACCAAACAGAATTAGTAAAAAGGTTTGCACTGTATTTGTTTGCAAACACAACTTCCACCTCCTTTACTTGTCTTCCTTTTTCGCAAATGGTGGCTGAAATATCTTGAATCTAGCCAAAAAGAATGGAGCTTCATTTTGGAAATATTGAAACAAATCACTGGGAATTTTCTCTTCATTTTTTATTAGGCCAAAATTATTTACTGTTTTTGACTGGAATTTGTGGATTGCTCAGAGTCACTGAAGATGCATTTTTTTGTTGAATAAAGTATTTTCCAAAAGAGAAAAAAAACCCAACACCCCAAACCAATTGCTGTCTTACATTTTCCATTATAACGATATAAAAATTATCATACCAGTGTAACATGAAATAAGAAACGCAGAATTTTACGCTCATTCAAAGAATGGCAAGAAGAAGATACAATAGGTTCAAACAATGTTAATGACTCAGGAAACACGTATATGATGTATCCCATAGCTTTGAGTGTCTGACATCAAAGTTCCATGTAAATGCAATTAAATCTGGGTAAATAATGAAGCATTTTTGTTTTGTTTTGGTGTCTGAAGAGAGGGGAGAAAAAGGCGAAAATATTTAATTGGGGACAAACCAAAATAGAAACAGTTCAGGTTTTTCAGTGTAATGGAAAAGAATAAAAAAAAAAAATTTGGCTCAAACCACAATATTTCATTCTGCCAATTCTTTTTTCTTTCTGTGGGGAGAGCAATTTATCTCCCCCGCCCCTTTACAATTTAACCTGTTCATTAAATAAAAATGACCAAATGAAATAAAGTAAAATATTTTATTTCATAAATGTCAATGGGATTTTTTTTGGAATTTCCCAAACAAAACATATGAAACACTGAAATTAAAAAAAAAATAAAATCTCCAGATTTTTGTCAACCAAAAAATGTTTTACTTATACCACATTCAGCCTATGTTCACAAACAGTTTAGCTGGCTCAGGAAGTTCATGTTTGGCAAATTAACTATTTATAAAAAAAATAATTTACCTCTTACTGCTAATTGCTCTGACCAATCTTATTAGAGAGGTGTGATCTTTTTAAAGTCTTACAAATATCACTGCTGATTTCTTCTCTTAGTTGCCCGACAGACAGAAGGGCAGCAATGTGACACAATAGGCCTACTACAAGAGTCTCACATGTAGAAGCAAAGTAAAGAGAAAGATGTTACTGCAGGGTGGTTTATAACAGAAATTCATAACAAAATTCATTTTTTCTTTATCACTTTATCCTCCAGTTCCACCCTACACTACAAAACTAAAAGACTCAGGTGCCTTAGGGAACTGTCTTGCAAAAGAGATAATCAGCCACCCTAGGACACTTGTAGATCCAGAGTATGAAAGATGGTTATGCTGCTTGCTTGCTACTCAGAGGCGTAATTTTGAATTTCATGACTAAACCAAGGTAATACACCTCATTTGTTGCTTCAAAAAGGACAAAAGTGTGGCATAAAATGCATTATTCAGATGAAACATGCAGGAAATAGGAAATAACCGTAGTGCTAGATTTTAAAAAAAAAATGTTTTTCTATACCTGCATTCTCTTTCCAAAGCTGAATGGGGTTGATATCTCCTTCCTTCAAGCCAGCGAGAAGCTCAAGAAAGCATCAGTTTAATTGTGTTTCAAAAAGAAAATGAGCTCTGAAAACATAGTGGGAAGCTTTGGGAGAGGGTGGAAAAAGGAAAGGAGGAAAAAGGCATGGACAGGTATAGTGCAGGACTAATTGGCAGAGCAAGGAGCCAGTAAAACTGGCTTCCGGGAGACATGTAACCAATTCAGAACTGTAGTTGAGCTCTTAGAGCCATAGAAAAACCTAACTGGGAGGGACCTCAGGAGGCCAGCTATTCCAACCCCCTGCTCCAAGCAGGACCATCCCCAACTACATCATCCCAGCCAAGGTTTTGTTTAGTGGGGTCTTAAAAACCTCCAAGCATGGAGAGTCCAAAGCCTCTCTTCTGGGTAAACTGTTCTGGTGTTTTACTACCCTCCTAGTGATAAAATTATTCCTAATATCTAACCTAAATTTCCCTTGTTGCAACTTCAGACTTGCTCCTTGTTCTGTCAGCTGTCACCACTGAGAACAGTCTAGCTCCATTCTCTTTTGAACCCCCTTCAGGTACTTGAAGGAAACTATTAAATCCCTTCTCAGTCTTCTATTCTCTAGATTAAATAAACCCAGTTCCCTCAGCCTCTCTTCAGAAGTCATATGCACCAGCCACAGAACTACTTTTGTTGCCCTCTGCTAAACTCACTCCAATTTGTCCACATCCCTTCTGTAGTGGGGAGCCCAAAACTGAACACAGTACTCCAGGTGTGACCTCCCCAGTGCTGAATAGAAGGGAATATTCACTTCCCTCAACACACTCCTGCTAATGGAGCCCAGTATGCCGTTAGCCATCTTGGCAACAAGGGCACACTGCTGGTTCATATTCAGCTTATTGTTCACTGAAACCCTGAGGTCCTTTTCTGCAGAGCTGCTGCCCACCCAGTCAGCCCCCAACCTGTACTGGTGCATGGGATTGTTCCATCCTGAGTGCAGGACTTTGCACTTGTCCTTGTTGAACTGCAAGAGATTCCTTTTGGTCCAAACCTCCAATTTGTCTAAGTCACTCTGTATCCTCATCCTACCCTCCAGCACATCTACTACTCCTTCCTCCAGTGGGTGTCATGCGCAGATTTTCTGAGGGTACACTGTCTGCCATTTTTCAGGTTGTTGCTGAAGATATTGAACAAAACCAGCCCCAGGACAGACCCCTGGGGCACTCCACTTGATACCACCTGCCAACTAGACACTGAGCCATTGATTGCTACTTCTGAGCCCGATGCTCCAGCCAGTTTTCTATCCACCCTACAGTCTATTCATCCAGCCAACACTTCCTTAGCTTGCCTGCGAGAATGTTGTGGGAGACTGTATTAAAAGCCTTGCTAAAATGAAGATATATCCCCTGGTCTCCCCACATCCACAGAGGCAGTCATCTCATCATAGAAGGCAATCAGGTTGATCAGGCATGACTTGCCCTTGGTAAATCCATGCTGACTGCTCCTAATCAACTTTTCCTCCAAGAGCTTATAAATGGATTCCTTGAGGATCTGCTGCATGATGTTTGCAGGGACTGAGGTAAGGGTAACTGGTCTGTAGTTCCCTGGATCCTCCTTTTTCCCTTTCTCAAATATCGGCACTATGTTTGCCCTTTTCCAATCATCTGGGACCTCTCCCGATCACCATGAGTTTTCAAAGATGATGGCCAGTGGCCAGGCAATGACATCAGTCAACTCCCCCAGCAACCTTAGGTGCCTCCCATCTGGCCCCATGGACTTGTAGATGTCCAGCTTTTCTAAACAGTCCCTAACCCGGTCTTTCACCAAAGCTGCCTGCTGACCTCCTCCCCAAACCATGCTGCCTGGTGCTGTTGCCTGGGAGCTAACCTTGCCTGTGAAGACTAAGGTGAAAAAGGCATTGAGTACTTAGGCCTTTTCTGCATCCTCTGTCACAAGGTTGCCTCCCCCATTCAGGAAGATACCTACACTTTCCCTGGTCTTCTTCTTGTTACTGACATCCTTGTACAAACTCTTCTTGTTAACCTTTATATCCCTAGCTGCAACTCCAATTGCTCTTTGGCTTTCATGACTTCATCCCTGCATAACGGCAATACTCTTATACTCCTCCCTAGTTGCTTGTCCAAGCTTCCACTTCTTATAAGCTTTCTTTCTGTGATTTAGTTTACTGAAGAGTTCCCTGATAAGCCAAGCTGGTCTTCTGCCACACTTGCTAGTCTTCCTGCACATAAGGATGGTTTGTTCCTGCACTCTCAAACTGGCTTCCCAGGTGATCCTGTCCATGAGTTCCCTGATCAAATTGAAGTCTGCTTTTCTGAAGTCCGAGGTCCTTACTCTGCTGCTTTCCATCCTTCCTTGTCTCCATCATTCCAATCATGCCATAGTTCCAAGTCTGTGCAACTTCCAATTCTTTCTGCTCATTTCCCAGGCCCTGTGTATTCATGTACAGGCACCTGAGGTAACTAGTCGATTGCCCTGAAGAATGAGAATCCCCTGTTGTCTCCTCCTGCTTGCTCTTCCCCAGGACACCCACTTCCCCACTTACTTCAGGGCTTTGGTTTCCATGACCAGTGAACCTAGTTTAAAGCTCTCACTAGGTGAGCCTGTCAGTAAACCTAGCAAGGAGGGCTTTAAACTTTAAACTTGGTGAATTACACAGTAGTACTTGAGGATGGTTTGAAGGAATGGTTGATAAAATGGTTTAATCCACTGCATAAAGTGAAATAATGTCCTCCTGGCTAGGTACAGACAGTCAAAAAGCCAGAGGCTGAATCAATTAAGTTTTTGTAGGTTAGTCTATGCTGCACAGATTAAAAGGAAACAAGGGAACAGACATTTACCTTTTATTCAGGAAATGCAGCCACATGCCTGCTGTGGTTCAGGCCAGACGCTGGGGGGTGCTAGAGCATGGCTGTCTGACTGTCTGTTCACTTTGTCTTCCTGCTGCCTCTGAGGTCTCTGGGATTTGCAGTCCAGATTTACAATGGCAGCACTCTGCAGGGTTGCTCAGCACTTCTTCTTCCTCCTTCCAGGTGCGTCTGGGATTTGTAGTCCACAGTTGTAGCCAGCAGTAAGTTTGAGCAGGGGAAGGGGTGTTTAGCCCCCCACCCTGGCCCCAGACCCCAGCTGGGGTTTGCCTGGCGGGGGGGGCACCCCTCCTCCCCTTGCAGATTGGGCTGCATCCCCAGCTGGGCTCAACTCCTCTCACCCCCTTGTCAGCCAGCCCTCACTACTCCAACTAGGGAACACAGGGGTGGGGCCAACCCTGCTCTGCTCAGGTAGACAGCACAGCACAGCCCAAGGCTGCAAAATGCTGGGATGCTGAAGGACTCTGATTTAACTTGAACCAGGAAGGGGTCTGGGATAAAAGTTTCATAAACTGGTTTGACCCAAATCATTTAAGTCTGATGCTATATCCAACCAGGTTTATCTTAAACCAGTTTCAGCCATTTTGAAGCTGGTTTATGCGCACTGAGCTTCTGTTCTGTTACAAGTTTAAACCAGTTTCTGATCACTTAAACTGGTTTATGTGTACCTTCTGTCCCTAGCCCCAACGTGCATACCTTTATAGTGAAATATTAATACCCCAGTATTTTGTCTTGTCTACGTCTTTCCTACTACACTGAACCAGAGTATGTAACTCATGGCTTCAACAAGCCTGCTTCAATCTTGTAGTTGGGGTCCACCATTATAGATACTTATAACAATGGACTATCCAACTGATTTTAATTAGACTGTCTACAGGTACAGAGGTTAATGCTAGCAGATTCCAATTCAATAGGGCCCACAGTGTGACAGCTGCTGTTCTGTAACCACATGGTTATCCTGCTGCTAGTGTTAAGAGATAGTGTTGGCAGTACAAATATACATTTTGAAGAGGAGGTAGAATGATGTAGTCATAGCTCATTTAAAAATGTACTGGACTGAGATGTGATGTGCTAGTTGTCTGTCAAGACACAATGGGATTATTTTTAAGCATGAATGCAAAAAAAAAAAAGATTATATATGCTAACCTGCTTAGGTAGTACAGATTCAAAACATTAATTTGGAGACTATTAAATGATATTTTTGCTGGAACACTGGTTAAAAATGGCTTTCTGAAAAAAAAAAAACATTACATGCTATAACTTCATATGGTTTTTTTAAACACTATCCAAAACATCTGAAATATTTATATTAAATGTTATCTACCCCATGAAGATAGTTCAGATTTTCAGTTTGCTGTGTATGAAGTTATGATGTATGAAACTGAGATGAAATTATGATTATGAAATGAGAACATTTCTGTAGCCATACACATGCCCAAGGAAATGAGCAAGACAGTCATCACTTCCTTGGGCTAGGCTCATGCTAGCTTTCAGCTCAAAAAAAAAATTGGCCGTAGTAAGAATTCATATGACAGATCCCATAGGATGCTGGTAGGACTTGTATCAATGTTCTCTGTCTCAATACTGAATGAATGACCTAGTACAATCCTGGAGGGTCTATATTTTTGAATGCGCACATAATTTGGCAGCTGCCTAGCTAAATTTACCATACAGTTTCTAACACTTTATATTCTTTTTCATTTTCTACTCCCAGCTGGGAAACATGTAGTCTAGTGGCTAAGTATGACATTGAAGAATCAGAAGATGAGGATTTGTTCCATGTTCTGCCAGTTGGCTGCACGATCCCTAGTGACTCGCTTGCGTTTTGGTTTCTTTGCTTCTATCACCCCAACTGATGCTCACCCATCATTGTAACATCCAGTTTTACTGAAGAAAACTATTATGTAAATATCAGACTCTTTCATCGTTTTTCTAACGGTGCTCAAAAGATGACATTTTTAAAACCAGACCAAGGCAATTTAGGTAGCAGACGAAGCAATGCCTGTGTGTGTAGACAGGCCAGCATTTTCAAAGCAGGAGGACCTAAATTGATCAAGAGGTTTCCAGACCTTCTCAGCTCCCACAGGTCTCAATGAAAATCAGAAAAAAATATCCAGTTAGATTTTTCAATTATATGTTTAGGCAATTATGGATTTAGGTGCCTAATTTTAGTATTTCAAATTTGAAAAAAAGAGGCTATCGTTTCAAACGTTGGGGGGGGGGGGTTTGGAACTCTATTGGCTATAGTAGGGCTTTCCAACCTTTCTTGGTCGGGGTACCCCCGATGGCCGGTCAACGAGGGTACCCCCATTTGAAAACCCTGGGCTATAGAGATCACTAATATAAAATAAACTATTGACATTACTATTCATCTAGTGATCACTGTTAAAAAAAGTGATATGGATAGTTTATTTAAAATGGTAAATATCAGTAGTTATCAGATAATTATAGTATGACTGTAGGTGACAAAGGATAGCTTTTTAACAGTCACCACTACAAGTTCTAGATGACATAAGTTCAAATGCATTTGCTTTTACAGCTAAGAATCATTATATCAAATAAATTGAACACTGAATACATTAAATTCAGAGTATGCAAATCAGACAAATGATAAATTCTTCCTTTAATAAAGACTAGAATCAAAGCCCACTGAAGTAAAATCATACCTTATATTAAATACAATGGGCTTGGATCATGGATTAATAAAGGAATAGACACAAATATTGTACAGTCATACTACCAAGCACTTATATAACACTTTCACTAAGTCTCCAGTGTGCAAAAGAAACATGAATCGATATTTTTATACTGAAAAAAAATTTAAATACTTTGTGGAAGAACTTTACTTTTTTCAGTTTCCTATGGTACTAAAAATCCTTTGGAATTTAATTGCAAATTCAGAAAAATCCTTTGGAAGTTGCAAATGACATTTTTCCAGATCAACAAAGCTACAGTACCGATTTTGAGCTTTTATTCTAAGGTTTACATGTCTAACATCATGTTTGGTCAAGTCCATCCTCACATGTCATTCTTCTGATATCATTAGGGGACAACAAATATTAAAGTGAACAACATGCTTCAAACTGTTCCCAAAGTCAGATATGCAATAGAAAAATTAGGCTAATATTAAACTTGGATTCTTTGTACTATACACTTCTTTGAAAGAACAGACAACAAAGGGTTGTAAGGATCTTGTAAAAGTCACAGTGATCTGTAAGAAAGCATCTTAGAACAAGTCCTGTTGCATATGCAGTGTTAGACAATGTCCTGTTTTCTAGTTAGTTCATTCCTTTAAAGCAGCAAGTTGAGCAGAAATTCTCACAAAGCAGAGGACAGTGGGGATAAGCTTAGATAACAGGCAGCAAGCCTCTAAAACTATCAAATTATTGAACTCACCACAAATATAGCAGGAAGATATTTCCATCACTGTGTGCTTATATGTATTCAAAGGGGTCCAAAGCAAACGCTGCATTATAATTGGCTGGCTTCAATTAAACAATACAACCTTATTAAAGTGGTAAATGTCAAGGGCATCCTATAATGAGCAGTGGGTGTTCTGCAATTTTTGCTACAATTTCACAATAAAATGGATGTGGGTCAGAATATTTTAAGGCTACAGAGAATAAAAAAAATTAAAAAGAGAATTCCAGCTAGAACACATACAATGTATTACTTTATCCCATAGCAATTAGCATCTTCTATTTTGCTCTTTTACTGCATGATATGTTAAAGAAAAGGATGGCGAAGTAGACAATTATCATATCTGATGTTCATTTTCATTTCCTTTCCCAGCCCACACACGAGATGGCTTTTAAATTTAACCTTCAGCATATTTTTTCTTTCTTTTAAAGCAAAATTCATCTTTTAAAATGAAATCGAATACTGTGGAATATTTTTCTAATTAACTTGTCAGACTTTGTTCTTGTCACTTCAGTCCTACATTAGCTCTACATTGGTTCTAGCCTAGCCCTTTTGTCACAGCCCAAAATCTTTAATTGATTCTTGAGTTTACATCACAACTGTGAAGATTTCCTTGATGCTCTTAAAAATATAAGGAAGGGCATGCTGGAGCTGCAAATCAACTATTCTGTCTCAGCTACTGGGGATTAGTAGATATTCCAGTAATTAATGCACTATAGTAACACATCTTCAGTCAGCAATATATAAAAAGTGCAGCCAGAGAGGCTTGTATAGCTTGTATTTACATTATCCAAAGAGCAAACAGAGGGAAAATGAAAATCAATGGATAGAACAGGATACTCATTACTGAAATCAAACTCAAAGCTTTGGTAATGCAGGTAAAAAACTTAACCACAAAGGAAAGGTAAATTACCATATACGTATTAAAATTTCCCACCCATTCCTTCTGCAACCTTTTAAACCTCTGGTACTCAAGAGCTCATAGAGGCTGCCAGTTGTGAGAGATGGAATAGAAGAGGAGCTGCAGGTAAGAGAGGTTGCAATAGAGCCCTTTAGCATCAGTCATTCTCTGAAACAACTGACTTATCCACCCAAAGATGGGGTTTTAAATTATCATGATTTAAGATGATCCAGTTTCTAAGCTATAAAGTAGATGACCCTGTGTACCAATAACTCTCACTGTTTGCAATCTGTGGGATCTGAGCACATTTCAAAAGCCCAATGCCTTGAGTCCTGAAATAATGAATGATTTTAGTCTCACCATAACCCTTATTCAACAAATGCTGAAATCAAAGGGCATCTTTTCACTCTGCTCAATAAAAGTTCACACCGAACATGTATCCTTTAGTGAATTCTAACTTCTTTCCCCAATTCACCCTTGGAATGTTAATCCCATTAGGCGTAATGAGATGCCAATATTTATATATCCATAAATATTAATAATCTATACTAGCAGATAGCATTACTCAGAGGGGGGGGGTTGCCCTTAGAGCAACTAAAAAGGTTTTAAAAATATTATTTTAGATTGAGAAAGCTTGTGAGAGGTATATTTCTAGGTGCTGAAATACACTCAATTATATATTATTTCAGAGGTACAGCTTCAGACAAAGAGGCTGCTATGAAAAGTACTTAAGCTCTGGCAGGCCTGATGTAGGGGGATTTTCTAAATAGGGAAAACAGCTTTGTATTGTGATGGTGACAGCAAGTCAAGGGAACTTGCAGTAAAGTTAAATCAAACAGTTGTGAAAGCAAAAAGAGAGTGGGCTTATTATTAATAATGAATAATATTGAGCACTTATACAGCGCCTTCCATCCAAGGACCTCAAAGTGCTTTCAAATCAATGAAGAATGCCTCGCAGTGCCATTGGGAGGCAAGGAAGTAGAACAGTAACACTTAAAATGTGCTTGAGTGTGCACATACATATGGGATGTACAGGGATGTACCACCAGAGAAGAAAACCCTAAGAGGGCATTATGTATTGCCCTTATGTAGGTGGTAATGTCGGAAGGACCTTTCTCCTCTGCCCCCCACTCCACATGCTTTCAATAATCAAATGGACTCTTTCTGTTAAACAACTAAGTGTCTGCAATAGTCTCTAAAGATAGCTCAAGGTTGCAGACAAAGTACCTACTATAAAAATGTTTTGCCTTGTTTATTAGATATCAAGAAACTCCAGGTGTGTTTTCTCACTGGTAGTCAACGGCAGAGACAGGACTAGGATCCAAAACCTTGAGTCCCAGATCTGTGGTCAAGCCACAGCACACCGTGCCAGACTGACCGTGTTAATCTAAAACATCAAGTTGGCTGGTAGATTATCATCTTGCCAGAGTTTGTTCAATGGGTTTTGCTGACTCACAATTTTTGGTGGTTTGCTGTTCCACCCAAGCGTAAGGCAAGGGAGATTCTCAAAAAGTTTTGAATTTTGGCAGAGGGTCCCAGAAGGAGTCCAGACTGATGAGAGGCCTTTGGCTAGATTTTGAGAGTCCTTCTTCTGAATAAACATAACCTCAGGAATGGGTAAGATTCAGTGAATCCAGTGAAAGTTTTATCCATGTACTGTGCAGGAGCTACAAGCTTTAGACATCACATGTCTAAAAAACAGCTGATTTGTACAGTTGTGCTGAAGGCATAGCTCCTGAAATGTAATTACTTTACAATGCAAGCAGCAAGGTAAAGGGGTAGCTACAAAAAGAATGTGATTACTGAATATGGATGGACTGTAAATCATGATACACTCTGGGCCTGTATTTTAGTAATGAACATCTCTTAACTACGCTCTTCAGGTCACTATAAAGAATAATTTGGTTGCTACTATTCATTTCTGTTGCCAATAGGTGCTATAAGGCTTTGGTCCCCTGTGCGTTGACATTTTCCCCAGATGTTAGTGGGCTAAGTAAGCAGGATGATTCCCTCCCTCAGCCCCTCCCTGATGTAATCTTCGGAGGCAGGATGATTACCTCCCTCAGCCCCTCCCTGATGTAATCTTCTCACCTGCCATGACTTTGATGTTTCTGATCAATGATATCAGGAGGTAGTTTTGCAGGGAGCAACCTCCCCCTTGAACCCATATGGTAGGCCTAATTCTATGGGGCTCCTCCTCCCCTACACCCAGATCTGACCACACCTTTGTTGCTGATTCCAGAGAAAACCATCTGGGGTTACCTCACCCTGGACAGGGTTGCCAGGTTCCCAGCTCCCCAAGACTGAAAAAGGCAAGTCCTCAGTCCTCTTACTGGCCCTGTTCAGGGGCAAACCAATGCTTGAATACAACACAAGTAAAAAGGAAAACACCCTTACTTGAGGTAAGAACAATATATAGCAAAAGGGAAAAAAAACAAGGGAGAGAGAGAAACCAAAACAGTCCCTCCAGACTCCTAAGAGAAGTCCTTCCCTTTCAAGAGGGCTGAGCCCTGTGGATCTTCAGAACAATATATAGCAAAAAGGAAAAACAATCCTCCCCACCCCCAAAACCAAAACACTGTCCCCTCCAGGCTCCTATGCGCAGTCCTGCCCTTTCAAGAGGACTGAGCCCCAGCACCTCTTCCTGTCCCACTTTCCCCACCTACTTCTAGGAGGGGGCTCCATCTCTTCCTGCTCCCTGTTCCTGCAGCAGTACTTCTTTCAATAGAGCTCCTCTGACCTCCTACACCTCCTTCTCAGAGCCTTGGTGCTGGTCACCTCCTCACAGACCAGTGTCTAAAGGAGAGCTTCTCGGTGTCTCCGACTCAGGATGCTGGACTCTCCCCTGGGCTGCCTCTCTCCAGGGCCAGAAGTACCCTGCACAGCTCAACCTACATCAATCTGGAGCAAGCACTCACTCCACAAGTGAGGCATGTCATGTGTGCACTCGTGGCAATCCTCCATTCTCCTGTGGTAAGTACAGAAGGATTACCTCTCCTTTCAGAGATCCTTCCTACTTTAACATCTCTATCCAGACAATTTCCAAGAGCATGGTTGTCCAACTGGCAACCCAAAGGCCACACAGTTGCAGTCCCTGGGCTTCTGCCTGGATTCAACTTGCAATAGCAGCCAGTGTCTCCAAGCTCCTCTTACTTCTTTCAGCTTTCACTGCCTGTCCTGGCCCCAAAGGATGGGGTAGTGCAACATGGCAGGGGAGATGATGGTAAGCCTGGGGTCACATGGTGCAACAGTGGGGAAGGAATGCCTACTCAGATGCACAGTGCAGCAGTGGAGGGGAGTGGCATGAGTTCTCAGTGCAGCAGTTGTGGGGGCTCCCACACAGAGAGTGGCCTGAAGGGCTCATGGCTTTCTCTGGTGCAGACTGTGTGGCCCCCACTGTTGTGGTCTATAGGGTGTCGCAGGGCACCTCAGTGCCTGCTCCTAGGGAGTAGAAACTGCCAGGGAGAGAGAGCCCTGGCAGGACATAACGAGCCCAGATGAGGGTTGCCAGGGTAACGAGCACAGCTGCGGGTTGCCAGGGCAGCTAAGGAGAGCCAGCTGCCTGTAGTAGGCAGGGCCTGGCCCTTGTAAAGCCCAGGGCTGAGGCCAGGCTGACAGTTCCCTGCCAGCAGCCAGAAGGGCAGGAGTTCCTGGAGTTAGGATAAGGAGAGAAGCCTAACAGCAGGTACCGCTCGATCAGAGTTGAGCAATGTTAAGTTATAGCCAGGTGGCTTTGAGCTGAGTTATACCCAGGAGGCTCTAGTTTATGTTTGTGTTGTTGTGTATTTACCGGTGGTTTGGGTGAGGCTATAGGGGTTGGAGGAGGCCTCATAGGGGGCTCACAGAGTGTGAGGACCCTGGCGCCAGTGAGGGCGCATTATCCTCATCGGGACCCACAGAGGGTGGGGCCCTAGCGCCAGTGAGGGTGCAGGTTTCTCAGGGGGAACCCCAGTGGTATGGGAACCCCGGTGCCAGCGAAGGCGCAGCGCCAGTGAAGGCGCAGCTTGCGGTGACGAGCACAACCAGTGGGTTGTGGGCGGGGAACACAGACCCCGGGTTGTGCGCAGAGTACGTAGACCCCAGCCCCAGAGAGGGGCAGCTTTGAGGAGCCCAGCGCGGGCACGACAAGCCCCAGGGAGGGGGCCATATTATTAGGAAGCCCAGTAGGGGCACAGCAAGCCCCAGAGAGGGGGCCATATTATTAGGAAGCCCAGTAGGGGCACAGCAAGCCCCAGAGAGGGGGCCATATTATTAGGAAGCCCAGTGCAGGCGCGGTGAGCCTCTGAAACAGGGCTAGTGCTGCGGAAAACCCCGGAGCAGGGTAGAGTGCTGCGGTTGCCCCTGGCAAGAGGAGGTAGTGACACGGTGAGCCCTGGGAGAAAGCGGGTAGCAGTGCGGTGGGCCCGAGAGTCAGGGGGCGTTACCGAGAAGTCCCCAGAGTGGGCACAGAGAGCCCCAGATGGGGGGCTGTATTTTAGAAGCCCGAGTTCGGGCGACACTACAGAGAAGGCCCCAGAGTGAGGCAATGTTACAGGGAGGCCCCAAGTGAGCTCGGAGAGCCCAAGAGAGGGCAGCACAGAAGAGGAGGCCCCAGAGAGCGGGGCGAGAGTACACAGAGGAGGCCCGAGAGACGGGCCGTGTACATATTGAGAGACATACCAGCGTCTATCCCATCAGCAAGGCTTGGGGCGTGGTATTAGGGGTTGCTAGGAGCCACGTGTAGCCCATAGGGCTAGGGTGCCCCAAGGCACCCATGGGTGCAGGATAAGACCCGTGAGGGGTCCAGGAGTGTACATGCCCAAGGAGATGCAAGGCAGCCTCCCTATTATATTTGCCAGCAAGATGTGGCGGGCGATAATCGAGGGTGCCCTTGGGACGAATTGGCACGGAGAGAGGGCTCATTAAGGATACCACGGCCCTTCTGAAGGACTCTGCCATGACAAGGGCATTGAGCTCCCAGCTCCTTAGAAGTTGGACAGTCTTGTCCTAGAGGGTAGGTGTCCAGAACATCTTAACAATAACAACAACAAAACTAAACAGAGACCTACTCTAGCAAACTCATCAGTAGAGATGGTCAGAAATTTTTTCCTGTGCACAGGGAGGAAAAAAGCCGGGAGGCATAGCCCAGTAGAGGGGAGGTTTAACAGCCTTCCAAAGCATCCCCCAGGAGGCTCCCTGGGGACTGAGACTGTCATCCCCACCTTCAGGGCTGCCCTTGTATATGAGAGGGGAAACCCTGGGAAAGCCAAGTAATGCAACCGGAAGGACACGTGGATTCAATTTCAGTTTCTCTTTATTCGTGAGTACTAGGGCTGTGCGAAACGTCGGTCCTTGATTCAATTCAGTGGAGATTCAGCTTGATTCCATGGCCAAATCTCCAAATCCAAATCAAATCAGAGGACCCTTTAATCAGTTTGGAGAGATTTGATGATTTGGACATAGACGCCATTTTAAATATTTTTTCTCTACATATCTCTAGGTAGCAGGGGCTCATGAGTGCTGCAATGCTGGGGGGGATGGAGCATCCTACTGAACCATGGGGGGCTCCCCAGCACGCTCGGCAGCAGACTTGGAAGTGAACCAGAAGCACTTCCAGTCCACTTCCGGGTCTGCGGGGAGAGCGCTGCCCCCCATGTCTGCCCCCCGGGTCTGCAGGGAGCGTGCTGCCCCCCCATGTTCCCTTCCCCCCCCGGCTCAGTGACTGGTGCCTCCTGGGCCAGGGAGGCACCCAGGAGTCCCTCTGTGGCCGATTGCTAAGCCAGGGAGCATGCACGGGGGTGGACCTCAGCACGCTCCCCGGCAGACCCAGAAGTTAACTAGAAGTGCTGTGCCCGCTACCTCAGGTATGTAGAAAAAACTTTTAAAGTTGTGTCTATGTCCGAATTGCTGATTTTTCCGAATCAGCATCAACTCTTCAGATTCAGCTTCGGCTCAATCAAATCAGGGACGCTGATCTGAATCAATTGATCAAATCACTGTCCCTAATTCAGGCTGAATCCTAATCCAAATCAAATAGGGATTTTTCTCATTATCTTTAAGCATTTTAGGGGAACAATGGGGCCAAGATTTCACCCACTCCTTGCATTCTTATTGCCACATTTGAGCAAATATTGAGCACATAGCACCTGCTTACTCTTGTGTGCTCATACTTACAGGAATATGACTGTCAACTCTATTACATACCTGTACAGCTGAATAATTCACAAGTCACAGTCTTCTCAAATGCATACACACACAACACTTTTACTGTGCATTAGTGTAGCTGATTTCTGTCCTACACCTTGGTTTTATGGCTCACATGACTGGCTGTTTACAGTGATCTGAAGCACAGGCCACTTCTGAATAGTCATATAAATCGATAATATTTTCCTTAGCGTCAAAACTTATCTGTAAAATTCTTTAAAAAGAGTATTACACCAGAAACTCCTGTTGACAGAGCAGGATTTTACTGAATTGAGCTGTTACACTTCAGCCTGGTATAACTGATAGTGCTTTCTATCACACTTCTTGAAGAATTCTTCATGATATAATTTCTATTCCTCTGCTGCATAGATAGGAACCCTATTACTGAGAGTCTTATCTTAGGACAGGGCTCGCACTGCTCATAGCAATGACACTACTATTTACATACCAAGATTGACAAATAGGATCCAACCATATCTTAGTTTACTGAGCCATTTTTCTGTCTGAAGACAGATTTAGTTTGAAATAACTCTGGAGTTCAGCAACAGTGAAGCCAGACTCATCTCTGCCATAAGTAACACCAAGTGCAGCACTCAATACATTAAAAAACCAAAGGGAAACAAGTGATTTTCTGTGAGACCCTTCCCTTTTCTGTCCCTCTTAGCTAACAATGGGATTTGGACTCTCTACACTGCTTACATCTGTTGCGTCTTCCCCTCACTGACTCCTTAAATGCCCCTCCCCCAGTACTTCCATGTCCCAAGCACTGGATCATTTCAAGAGCAACAGCAATGACTAAACATTTCTGAAAAGAAGACTGTCTTTGGAAATCAAAACCAAGCAGAGATGAGAGTCTGCTGATTTTTGCTGATGTACGCCTTCTAAAAATTCACATTTGTGTGCAAGCAACAGTAAGATCCTAGCATAAACCATCAAACTACATAACTTGGCCCCTCGCTTAAGGTTATCAAATTTTCTTATAGCACTTGGCTTCTTTTCTAAAACTAGAGGTTGGAATTTATACAATCCATAAGAACACTTCCTGTACCTATCAACAAACCAACGTACAAGGTTTAGACACTGAACAGGCATCCTATTGCTGGTATATCACTTTTAATTAACTTTACTTTTCATGTAGGGGAAATAAAACATTATAGAGTCATCTAGATTGACAAACAACAACCCATTTTTCAAATGGCTCCATGAAATGAGCAAGAATAAAGCTTGAAGAGTGTTACATTTACTTCTGTAGTTCCCAGGGCAGTTCTGAGAACACTAGGTCAGGTATTGTGAGACACTGAGAAAATGTGCAATTTCTTTCCCACTGAGCTGTCAAGGCATTTCATGCTGTGAATAGCTAACACCCTTCTCTGACAACTAGGCAAATATTTCTATTTTCTGCCATTCTAGTCATGAAGTATCTCAGCATTGCCTCAGTTGATTTAGTGCCAATTCAAGTCAGACTTTAGATGTCTGTGCTAGTAACTGGACCAAATATTCTTGATGAAGCCTTGTCACAAGCTCATAGTGTGATTCTTAATACTTTTCTGTATAGTTAGATGGTAAAGGAGGTTATAAAGTTGAGAAGACAGCAGACAGGCAGAACACATGTTCACTGAACTACTAGAATAGAGATTTTAAAACAGAACAGATAGTCTGATATGCCACTGGTACAAATTATTTCCAAAAACATCACTGCGGCATACAAACATTTCAACTTAATTAACGTTTTACCTACTTCGCACACTTCAAATATATTTTTGACCTCCTATCACTTAGAGAAGTCAAAATGTATTATCTGAATAACCAAATTTGTTTTGATAGGACTGAAATTAGGCAATATTTAGCACTTGCAAGTGTTCAAGGCAAAGAATGAATAACAAATTGCTGCTCTACAAACATTTGATATATACTTTTATTATTATATTGTTTTTAACTATATATTGATAGACAAGCTTGCTAACCTAGTGAGGAGAGCTTTAAACTAGGTTTACTGGGGAGATGGAGACCAAAGGTAAGTGAGGAAGTGGGTGACCTGGAGCAACAGGGGAGGTCTCATTCTTCCTGAGAAAGTAGAACAATCAGTTAATTACCTCAAATGTCTCACCTCAAAGGTGAAGGAAGTATCCAGGAGAGCTGGCTGTACTTTAAAGAACCTCTATTAAGGGCACAGGAATGAATTATCCCAACGTACACTGTAATAGGGCCCCGAGTCCCTGTTATTAGAAAGGCTGAGAGGATGGGGGACATGGAACCAGGAAGGGTAGTAAGGAGCAACAGCCCAGGTGGACTGTTATAAGGCCAGGCAGGTAATGAAGCAATTAGCTGCACCTGGTCACTGGGTGCAGAAGACCTGGTTACATGACCAGAAGGAGTCTGGGTTTGGGGATATAAGCCTAGTCTCTGACCATGCAAGGGGCAACCCCTGCCTGCAGCAGGGAGAGCAGATCTTGGGAGGGAGGGGCTGCTGGAAACAAACAGACAGGCACCCAAGCCACCAAGGGGAGCTAGGGAAGGAGGATCTTATGGAAATAGGGTCTACGGGGAACATTTACCCAGAGGAGGGAGACTATTTGTGTTATGAAGCAGCTGGGCTGTGCATTTGTTCTGTTTGTACCAGAGGACCAGGTTATGACTACAGGGGTGCATGGGTGAACTCCCCTTTTACTTGTGCCAAGAGCTAGCCTTGTGCTGAAGGGCTGGAGGCTGGTGCTGAGACTGTAATCCCAGTAGGGCAGCTCCCAAAGCAGGACTGATACTCAGGAGCTGAGGTCTTAAACAATAGAACAAGGCTGAGGGTACAGCCGGAGAAAAAGGGGGCCATGGCCTCAACAGCTAAGACTCCAACAAGTCCTATGGGATGCTCCCTTAAAAGGCAGAGCACTCAAAACCCACAAACAAGGCAACCAATGAAGTTATTCCCAGTTGCAGGGACTGCCTCCCTCAACCAAAATAAACAGGACAGCATCAGAGCATGGTAGGCAAGAGATTGGAGGTGAGGTGGGGCCAGCGGGTACAGGATAGCCTGGTGATGGAGTAGCAGCCTCACCCCTCTCCAAAGGGCACTACATACAGGAGCACTAGCAAGTATGGCGGAAGACCTGCTTGGTTTAGCAGGGAACTCTTCAGTGAGCTAAAACACAAAAAAGGAAGCATACAAGAAGTGGAACCTTGGACGAATGACTAGGGAGGGGTAAAAGAGTATTGCTTGGGCATGCAGGGATGAAATCTGGAAGGCCAAAGAACAATTGGAGTTGCAGCTAGCAAGGGATATGAAGAATAACAAAAAGGGTTTCTACAAGTATGTCAGCAACAAGAAAAAGACCAGGGAAAGCGTGGGTCCCTTACTGAATGGAGGAGGCAACCTAGTGACAGACGATGCAGAAAAGGCTGAAGTAATCAATACCTTTTTTTTTACCCCAGGATTCACAGGCAAAGTCAGCTCCTAGACTACTGCACCAGGCAGCATGGTTTGGGAAGGAAGTGAGCAGCCAACAGTGGTAAAATAATAGTTTAGAGACTATTTAGAGAAGTTGGATGTGTATAAATCCATGGGACTGGATAGGTTGTACCCAAGTGTGCTGAGGGAGTTGGCTGCTGTGATTGTAGAGCTGCTTGTCATTATGTTTGGAAACCTGTGGTGACTGGGAGAGGGCCCAGATGATTGGAAAAGGGAAAATATAGTGCACATCTTTAAGAAAGGGAAGAAGGAGGATCCAGGAAACTACAGACAAGTCAGCATCACCTCAGTCCCTGACTGAAAAATCATGGAGCAGGTCCTCAAGGAATCCATTTCTAAGCAGCTGGAGGAGAATGTGGTGATTAGGAACAGTCAGCATGGATTCACCAAGGACTAATCATGCCTGACCAACCTGATTGCCTTCTATGATGTGGTGACTGGCTCTGTGGATGCAGGGAGAGCAGTGGACATAACATACCTTGACTTTAGAAAAGCTTTTGATAGGGTCTCGCATAACATTCTTGTAAGGAAGCTAAAGAAGAACAGGTTGGACAGATGGACTGTAAGGTGGATAGCAAACTGGCTAGATTGTCAGACTCAGAGGGTAGTAATCAATGGCTGGATGTCTAGTTGGCAGCTAGTATCAAGTGGAGTGCCCCATGGATTGGTCCTGGGGCCAGTTTTGTTCAATATCTTCATCAGTGACCTGGAAGATGGGACAGAGTGCACCCTCAGCAAATCTGCAGATGACATCAAGCTTGGGGGAGTAGTAGATATGCCAGAGGGTAGGGTAGGACTCAGAAAGACCTAGACAAATTGGAGGAGTGTTCCTAAAGAAATCTCATGATAAGGACAAGTGAAAAGTCCTGTACTTAAGTTGAAACAATCCCACGCACTTGTACAGCCTAGGGACTCACTGGCTAAGCAGCAGCTCTGCAGAAAAAGACCTGGGGGTTATAATAGACAATGAGTTGAATATGATCCAGCGGTGTGCCCTTGTTGCCAAGGAGGCTAATGACATACCGGGCTGCATTAGTATGTGTGTGTTGAGGGAAGTGAATATTCCTTTCTATTCAGCACTGGTGAGGCCACACCTGGAGTACTGTGTTCAGTTTTGGGCCCCCGCTACAAAAAGGATGTGAACAGATTGGAGAGTTCAGTAGAGGGCAACAAAAATGGTCGGGGGGCTGGGGTGCTTGACTTGTTAGGAGAGGCTGAGGGAACTGGGCAGATTTAGTCTGGAGAAGAGAAGACTGAGGGGAGGTTTATAAAGCAGCCTTCAACTACCTGAAGGGTAATTACACAGAGGATGGAGCTGTACTGTTCTCAGTGGTGGCAGATGACAGAACAAGGAGTGATGCTCTTAAGTTGCAGCAGGGGAAGTTTAGGTTAGATTTAGGAAAAACTTTCTCACTCAAACAGGCTACCCATTGAGGATGTGGAACCTCCAAACTTAGAGCTTTTAAAGACCTGGGTGGACAAAGCCTCTGCTGGGATGATCTAGATGGGGATGACCCTGCTTAGAGCAGGGGGTTGGACTAGATGGCCTCCTGAGGTCCCTTCCAGCCCTAATTTTCTATGATTCTATGATAGGGCAAATGACTCTACCAGCCACAGCATGATGGCAGAAGGTCCCAAACGTAGGAAACCATTTGATAAACACCTAGCACGGAGCAGCCATTTCACATGATTGTGCTACAAAGACCATTGTACCAAAGTGGCTTTCTCCTTGCAGTTACTGAGTCTCTGTGCAATTACTGAGACTGGATAATGATAGCGTGTGTGAAGAGAGAAACAAAAGTCAACATAAGGAAGTGTCTAGGCTACCTACCTCCTGTCAAGAGGCTATTATATCACCACAGTATCATCAGCGTAATTTTGCAGCACCACTCTAGGTTGTGAGGGGGTTTCTTCTTCGGAATGAGAATTTGCTTGTTTCAACTCCTGCATTTACTATTAGCATTACATTAGTAACACATGAAGAACAGGACTTACCGATACTGGGATAGCCAGGCGTTGATGGGTCTCCTCCATTATTCAGGGAAACCATAAATGCTTTATCGCTAAGATTTTGAGTCTTTGGTAAATCACAAGGATCAATGTAGAGAAGAACGCCACCAAAGCCTGCCTCTTCCAACAGAGAGAGCTGAGGAAACAGAATAGCAGAGGTGACTATTAACAAAAACCTTTGACAGAACTCAAATATTATTATTTGTTGGTATTGCAGTAGTGCCAAAGACTAAGTCATAAGCCAGGATCTTTTTGTATTAGACAATATACACATTCAAACAAAATCGTTCCTCACTTTGGGCATCCCCACACACATATGAGATATATGAGCCTTTTGTTAAATACTTTATTTCTTCTGTGACAATGGATACCATAGCATATCACACAGGTTTTGTACAGGATTTCTGTCCATAATTACTCTTTGCTTAAGAGAAAAAGCACAAGAATCTACAAATGTTCAGAAAACAACAAATATCCTAAATACAATTACATGCACTCTATCTTATCCAGTCTTTGGAGTCTATTTGTGTTTCAATAAGGTAGGACTCTCCCGTGCCTCAGCCAGGCCCTCTATTATCTTCCTTCAGCTTGAACTAGAAAAATGTCTGAAGACCCAAAATGGAGAAGTCAGCTGCCCTTTTAGAACCTTCCAGGTTCCTCTGTCATGAGACTTTCTGAACATCCATAAAGCTGACCACAGATATCTACCCTCTGATAAAGCAGTTCTCCTGAAAGGAAACTACCCAGTCATCTACGGCAGTGTCAAAACCATCGACCATGGTCAAATGAAGGTTGCTGGGCCAGTGTGCAGGTCAAATCAGGCCATGCTGGAGCCAGCACGCCAGGTTGGTTGAGCAGGGTGCTGGGTACAGTGTGCTCCCCATGCCAGCCCCCTGTGTCCCAGGCAGCACACAGCAGCCCCTCACCAGGGGTTGTGCTGTGGGTAGCATGCAGGCTGGACCCAATGCTATGGGAACTGCATGTAGCCCAAGGGGCCAGCACAGGATGTGTGCTGGCTCTGGGATGGCCTGATCTGGACCAACCCTGAAGCCATTAGGCAGGGCTGGTCTAGCACAGGCACAGCATACAACACGCATCCCAAGCTTGCCCCCTGGGCAGCATACAGTATCAGATCCAATCCATGCACCAGACCAGCTCTGCACATCACATGTGGCCTGAAGCGTCAGCCCAAGACCCAAAGGCTGGATCATACAGGTCCAAAAGCTGGATCCAGCCTGGGCAGTATTTCTTACCCAAGGTGCTGCAGCAAGATCCTTTTAAGGGTGTTGTACAATATTAGCACAGTTAGGTGTGCAAACACCTACACATTTTAAAAGATAAATCCTGAGATTTCAAACAGGAATCCATAGTATGAAAGCCATTCTGGCTAGAAATTTGATGTCTCCAGATGAAACAGATCAGCTGTGCCAGGATGCTTCCCAGCACACCTGATCCACATCACTGGGCAAAAGGCACATTGCCCTTTGTCCCATATGTTGGTCTTGCAGGACATCAAGTAATGTATTCTCCCCAGTCCTGTGTGCACCAGGAATTCCCACACAGAACTGGATTCCTCAAGTCTTTGGAATGACTACCCAGCTTTCCCTTCTTACAGAGATATGCCTTGGGAAATCTTAGGGCACATCTCTATAAGCAGGGACCCCCACTTTCCCTGCCTACAGAGATGTGCCCCAAGACTCCCTAGCCTGTCTCTCTGTAACAAAGGAAAGCTGGCCAGGTATGCCCCTGGACTGAGGGGTCCAATCATGCACTGGGATTCCTGAGTTGTGCTGGGCTGGGTCTCCTTCAAGTCCTTGGAGCACCTGCCTGAGGCAACTGGGGAGTGTGCAACTTGGGTCCAAAAAAGTTGAAATCCACTAAACTAGGCTGACTACATTTCAGTGCGACTGTGCTGAAGTTTACAACTCTGATTTTTAGCCCCGTACAAGTAGCCCTTGGAGTTCTAGTCTAAGATGGAGAGAAAAGGAGAACAGAAACACAAAACACCCTTTCATTCATAACGGTGTGGGAAGTTTGACCCAGATGCAAATACATTCTATTTGATACTGGGAGATTTTTATACACCTTAGACAAATTACCAAACTTGTCACAAGCAGTCCAGTGGATGCTAGGTAAATGCTTAAGCATCTGGACAACTAGGCTTTCGTGTTTATTTGCCGTATTATCAGATAATTAAAACAAACAATTAATTCATTTTCCAAATTAGATCACACCGTTTTATAGTGTTGTGTGTGTGTGTGTGTACACACATGCACACGTGTGTTCTTTTTTTAAGAAGAGTTTTTGATAGTCCCCTGAAAATCAGGAGAAAATCCCACTTTTGAGGAATTTGCTGATATTACTTTATTTTAGTTTCCTCAAAACATTGCAGCATGTTGAAATATATTGAACATCTCAATCTTCAATTTAATAGCGTAAAAAATATTTTCCCACATGCCAATTTAGGAACAATGATAGAAACAGATAGGTTTCTGCCCTGGTAAATCATGGCTCAAGAAAACTCATGTTAATTAACTCCAGAGCTTCAGACAAGATTCAGATTCTAGATTCCTTTGACAGCATTAAACCAGTCATCTGGTACCAAAATTGCTAGAAGGGGCCTCTTCAAAAATCCACCACATTATCAGATAACCCAACATAATCCCATGTTTTGATACATCAGGGAATAGTTGGCTGAGGAATGATCCTGCTTCATGTTTAAATTGATAGGCACCCCGATTGCTGGCAACTTCACCTAGCAGGCATGTGAGTTAGGGGTGGAAGGAGTCTCCTCTCTCACTGGTGTCAGAAGCAGAACAGAGCTACAAGCTTCTCTCTGTATGTAATTTATTTAAACTGGGTCTCTGACATTCCTCCGAGTAGGATGAGGTTTACTGTGTCGTTTTCTGTCAGGTCAAAGCACAGATGTCAAGGACAGGAAACTGCATTGGATAAAATCAGAGGAGCCAAGCTGGAGAAAATATTCTGACAATTTTGTGTCAGAATTTGCCAATTTGTCAAAATGTTCTACGAAAATGGATCGACTTTGATGCCATTCATAAGAAAATGAGGCAGCTATCAAACCTACCTACTCCCTGGACAGCCTGCTTCCCCTGCTCCTTGCCAGCAGACACTTACAGCTGCTAAGACTCCTGTTTTTCAGGCCCTGTGGCTGTGGGGCAAGATGCTAGAAAGACTCCCTCGATCAGGGACCTTGTGGCTTCCAGGGTCAGCTTCTTAGGGCAGCCCGCTGCAACTCTGAATGTGGGACTCTGGGACTTTATTTTTGCAGTGAATTTTGAAATGGAGGTGGGGTTGAAACTGAATCAGAACACGTTCAGTCCGGAAACGTCAAAATCCCCAGTTAAATGGAATTAACTTTCTCGGCAAAGTGCTGCAGATCAAACTATGCTACAGTGGTCAACCTATAGTATATCATAAACTGGAGGCCACTCTGGTTTCTGAGAGTCATGTGACCATTTTAATCTGCAATACTTTCATAATGCCTATTACAAACTGCAACTAAATGGCTGAGATGTTTGGACCGCAACACTGTTTCAGGCATTCTTACTGAAGCCTGACAGGAGTGACTTTTCTGTTAGTTCATCAGTTCTTTTCCCGCTGTTTGATCTTTCACTTCTTTTTGGGCACAGTCTTTTCTTTTGTCAACTGTTGCCCCGGTCCTTAAGCCAGCAATCTGCAAACCCTGGACCAAATTCAGGTAACCTCTGGAGAGGTATAACTCTACAGTAAATTTGTAAAGCATCATGACCAATTCCACATTTTATGCCAATGAATGACCCAAGAAGACAACATAACTATGTGCTTGCATTAACACAACTCATTAACACAAGTACAGACTTGCAGAATCAGGTTTTAAAAGAATAGCTTCAAAATGTATGGGCAAGACTTAAAAAAACCCATGAGTGATTAATAATAAAAAGTGGCACATCAAGCAATGATTATTGTGTCCTGCTCCAGATTTTCCTTTCAAACTCAGATATGCATCCAGAACTTGATAGGATAATGAACGTGAGGAAGACTCAAGTAAGGACGAAACTGCATTAGAAACCAAGTGGTCCAACAATGGAGAGTTTAATATCACAATTGTCATTTCTTTGCCCAGTCTCTGCCCATTACAAAAAAAAACAGACGCATGTTCAACATTTATTTGAAGTCCACTTAAAAATCTTTGCACTTTAATTCTTTTTACGCTGTTAGATTCTTCTGGTTCATTGAGAGAAGCTGCATACGTCTTAGTCGCACACTGCAGCAACCACTGCTGCCATGGTTACAATCTCTGCTCAGAAAAGAGGGTGTTGTACATACGAATTTATCAAATGGATTTAAAGTTTTGGTGATAACAACTGCCTTTTGACTGTCAGTCAGTGACATCACGACTGTCAGCAGTCCCCAGTAAATGCTCATCCTGGCCATTTTCCATCTTATAGAAACTCAATTATCCTAATTGCAACAAGAAACCTCAGGCCAATCGCTTAAGGAAGGCAATACATTTTTTTTTGTTGGTTAAAGACACTGGATCACATTTCTATTAAGTCAAATGGTGTATCTCCATCAACACAAGTAGAATTACTCGCTTTTTCAGTGATGTAACCAAAAGCAGAGACTACTGACTAAACCTGTGGCTGTGTGCCCCTTGTTATCACCTACAGCTTATAATAATAGCTTTAGAAGAAAATGGGTACGTCAAAAATGCTGTAAAAAATTACACACAATTGGCTCTCTAGTTTCTCATTGTTAACCATTTCGCTGCCAATTGCTACTGTATCCTCTTTACTGCTGTGTAACACCTGTTTTCCACACAACTCTCAGCATACTTTTGAGCAGTCACTCAGCAAGAAGTATCAGGACCTCAAAACGCAGTCTGGGCTCAGTTCCATGCAAGGTGAAATTCCCATTGACTTCAGTGAAAGCTGCACCATTCGGTTGGGCAGAATTAGCCTTATGAATTCTAATGTCACGCAAAATGCTCCTCTTTTAAAGACGAATAGACTAAGACAGTGGTGTCAACATATGGCCCACAGACTTTGCCCCGACCCTGGCTGCAATGCCAATCACCTGGGCGAGAGCCATGGCACAGGAAAAAGCCGAGCACCATGGCTTATTCCCATGGTAGCAGCCAAGTGCTTGTGATACCAAGCTTCTTTCTGTGCTGCTGCTGGAGGTCCACAGTGCTGCTGCTCTCACCCAGACACCTGCCTGACACCCACTTGGCATCTCTCACCCACTTGGCTACCACGCACCCAACCCAAAGCAAAAACACTGGAGTCGCAGCAGCACTGCAGGATGAAGCCCAACACTGAAAGGTGTTCCCATGGAGGTAGCCAAGCTCTCAGGATGTTGGGCTTCTAATTGGGTCCCTAACTGGTCGGAGCAGGCACATGTGGTACCACCCTAGAGCAGCCCCATGTGCCACTGCATGCAGCACCGTTCTGGATCAGCTGGAGTGGGTGCTGCATACACTGGCTCCAGCATGTGAGGATGGAGCGGTCCATGGGCCTGATTTGGCCCATAGGACTGGCCCTGCATTCTTCAGTCAGCCCATGAATTGATCTCCTGGCTCCCTGACCCAGTTTGTCTTCACCTGCTCACCCATCCTGATCCTGACTGGTGCCTTTGCCCCCAAGTGGCCCTATACCTGGCCTCCCATGTCCCAGTGTGACAGATGTCAAAACAGCTTAAGATACTGAGTGCATGTTCTTTTTGTTGTATTACAAACTGCACTCAAGAAATGAGCTAAATAATACGATCAGCCCAGTTGCTTTAGTTCACTTTCAGGCTAAGTACAGACATTCAAAAAGCCTAAGGCTGAATCGAGCCAATCTTCACAAGTTAATCTAAGATGCATAGATAGAACTGATAAGCAAGTGAATGGACATTCACTTTTGATTCCAGAAATGCAGCCACATGCCTGCAGTAGCCCAGACCCAAAGCTGGGAGGTGGCAGAGCACACCTCCCTGCTTGGCTGGAGCAGACAGCTTGGGCTAAGGCTAGCCCACCCTGCAAGGGAGTAGGGAGTGTTGCAGGGGAGGTTCAAAACATCCTGGGATGCTGGGAGATTGTAAGTTAACTTGAATCTGGACAGGATCTGGGACAGAAGTTCAATAAACCAATTTAACCTAAATCAGCCTGATACTACATATACCCAGGTTTATCTTAAACAGCTTTGGCCAGTTTGAAAGCAGTTTATATACACTACTTCTGTTGTGTTACAGAGTTGAACCGGTTTCCAGTCACTTATACTGGTTTATGTGTAATTTCTCTCCCTAGCCTCAATCACACTGTGTATTAACATTCCCTTTATAAATTATTCATTAAAGGGTAATACATGATTAACGGATGCCAAAAACATGTTATACTCCTGACACGGGTAATCATGACTGCATCAGTAAAAATGTTAACAGACAGTGTGACACACTATCACAATCAATTAAACATGTATTAACAGAACAGTTCATCGGTATCAATTCTTTACCACTATTTACAAATGGTGCGTTAATATAAAACGTGACCAGACCCTTTCCAGTTGATTGCACAACTGACTTCAGGTACAAACAAACATTTGTAGGACCCATCTCAGACTTCAGGGGTTTAGTTTAAGCTGCCTAAACCCGAGTCAAGATCATCCCATGCAAGTGTTCTGTACTTGCCAGGAGGAAGTGTGGGCAGCCAGAGACAAGCAAGTCACAGGGGAAGGCTGGCAGATCTGAGGCCTGGGGGGGTCCACAAGGGGGTCGGCAGGTCCACAGTGAGGGCTACCTGGTCTGGGGTTGTGCTAATTGGGAGGCTAAAAATAGCCTGGTCAAGGTTTAGGGTGGTAAAAACAGCACAGCCCTGGGGCTGTGGAGAGTGGTTGGGCTTTCCCAGCCCCAGGGCTGTCCTGTAGACCTGTGCAAACATTCTTTAGGTCGGGTCTGTTGAAAACTAACTTTAGACAGGGTACGCCATTTTTAGGATGACCCAAGCCCTATGAACACTTACACACAGCCATTTAAATTGCCTTACGCTTGGTTAGGGGAATCTAGTTGTAATGCATGTATGCACCTTTAATGATCACATCTCTGTGTCCCTGTGAAAACCCTCTGCACATTAATGGAGATCTGCATGGAAAAGCAGGAATAGGATCAGGGCTCTGCTTTTTCTCTCTACCCTTCTCATGTTTTCCTATTTTCTTTACCCTCTATCTTGTTTCTTGACCCACTAACTTGTTTCTCCCATTGCTATTCTAACCTCCAACCCCTGTTTTCTATGTTTTACAGGATAAGATATCAGACGCAAATCTAATAGTTAAGTATTTCATACTACCACTGTAACATTTTTCATCTGATACCTTATGCATGGTACAACAAGAAAGATGTATATTGGCTTATAGTCTAGCATAGCAGATTTCTGGCATCATAGAAGATGCCATTCTTCTACAAAACAGCTAGCAGAAACATTACACCTTGACATGCTATTTTAATTTAAAAAAGCAACGAGCATTAACTTTCAAATGAATTTCACAGTTTATATGGACTGAGAAATGCTTTTCATCGTGTGATAATTCAAATGGTTGTGCTAGGAAAAATTGAACCATTTTTCTTTTTTTTTTCCTTTTTTAACTATTCCAGTGCTAGCAGGTACAGGTGTTACACTGGAAAGTATCTTACCAAATGCATTCTTTAGCAGCCCAAAGAAGCCTATAACACCTGTTAACACACTAACAACAGGAAGGCAGAGTGGCCACATGAGAAAAATCACTCCCTCTGGTTATGCCATAGAGTTGTGCTACTGATTAACAAGTTGTGCTAACTTGAACTAATAAACCATCCAACCCAGACTAAAAGTGCCACCCTAGTGCTGGTGGTGTTTAGGCTTATAAAGGCATTTGCATACATGGATAGGGTTTGAAATAACAGTAACACTTAAGTTATAACCTCATTTAACTGAGCAATGAGGATGAGGTGAAAGACTGAGTCCAGTATAGTCCCTTTTATATCATGAAGTAACAATGCAAGACAAAAAGTCTAACAGTGGAGGGCACATGTGAAACATGTGCGAGTAGAAAAACAGCAATTAAGATAAATACCAGTTATTTTATTTGCAGAATGTTTTCTCTTCCTCAATCCCACAACACATCAGAGACTCAATGCCAAATGCTGGAATGATATATATGGTAATGTAATCTGGATATCTCACTCCCTTGAATGCAGCTAATCTCTCTACCCAACTCATGCCGAATGAAGCAGTTTGTTAGGGAGTTTAAACTGGTACAATTCAAATGCGCTTTTTTTGTTTGCACGGGAGTCCTTCTAAACTTAAACAAATAAATATACTGCCAGTAGATACATGTTGGAGATGTGATACATTGTTGGCAACATTTGGTCACAAGTTTTGCTCATACTCCATTATCAATTCTTTTTGGAACAAAATTAGAATTAGAGTTAGCATGGTTAGGAACACACACTGATACCTTTAACAAGTGTTTGTGCTCTTGGGTAAATACCTAAGGATTTCAGATTATTTATTCCCAGATTACACTCTCAGAGCAGGCCTTATCAGTGACATGCATTCTGATGGTATCAATTTGGGTAAAAGACCAACTTATGTCTCAACGTCAACTACGGTAGCAATTAAGTGACATTTTTCTTTTTTATACTGGATGAAATTCTCAGTCTCACAGTGCAATCCCACAGTGTGTTCATCTCGATATAATAGCTGTAAAAATAACTAGGATGCATTTTCAAGCAGCAGATTTGTGTTCAAATTTTCTCATTCTACCTGGTTGACTGAATATTTTAATTATTGATATATGGTTAGTGTCATTTTGAGCAGCTTCAACTGAAAAATTTCCAGAAAGGCATTTACCAGGGCATACTATCTGCTGCTGAGATTGCTTTGAAATATAGGACCTTATCTCCACGGAACATTCATAGCAGCCATATGCAATTATTTTGCATTATTGAGAGGGTATACAATTAATACACTTCAACCGTCTTTCTACACTGAAAAAGGTACTCATGTGTCTGTGAGTTAATACAAATATATTAAGCCTCATCCTCATTTCCACTGAGGTCCTTCCATATGCCCCCAGCAGGGTAAGGTATTCTAAACATGGGCGTCAATTATATTTTGCACAACATTTGCACTGCCAGTGTGGTATATGAGAATTCAGACCATTAGCTGCTACATACTGTGATCTTCTCATTCATGTCCGTACTATGTGAATTACATACCCAGTTTTTCTGACTTGATATGAAAATCTGGAAGTTTAAATCAAAGTGACAATTATTAAAATGGAACTGCAGAGGCCGTTTCAGGTGTAACTTTATAGTAGTAATATAAAAGCACCAAGGCTTGAAATAGCATCATAAAAGGATTTTTCTCTCCATTATATATATATTTGATAATACTCTGTTTCTCCATAAACTATTATTAATTTCATTGGGAAATTATAAAAACAATCAGTGGGTGCATCTACATGAGAGACTACATTGCCATAGCAACAAGCTGTGGCGGCATAGCTCGACGCTATGGCAACATAGCATCAGTGGGTACAAACCACGATGCTGACACTACTACACAGTAGGGTCAGAAACAACCCATGCACTGCTGGGACTGTACAGTAACAACTGCACAGTTGGGCACATGTGTACATTCAACTAGTGTGTGGAAAAATATGCCTATTCCCAATAAAATACCACCCATCCACAATACTGAGTCATTTTCTTAGTAAAAATAGAAAAAACATAAAAGCAACATCTTAATTAAACTCAATTAGGATATCCTTAAGTGTCAGACATTTTAATCGCAGTGGGACATCTTAAATTCTATGGGCCCTTGTCTTCACTAGCTCCTAGTACAGGAGTGGTCAATTATTTCAGCTGGAGGGCTACATAACAAGTTTTGGTGAGCTGTCAAAGGGCGCTTGGGTAACCCCGCCCCATGACAGTTGCCCCCCCCGCCACCTGATCATCATATTTGGCGTGGAAGTCCTGCCCTCCAACCCCTTGACCTTTGCCACCAGACGTCTCTCCCTTTGCCCCCCCAGAAATACTCCTTTTGGGAGGGCCATGTTGCCATCTTAGAACCAGAAAAAAAAACCAAATCATACACTAGAAGGCAAACACCTACTATAACATATTTTATTACAAAAAATATTTGTCATTATTTGTGTTTGCATACAGTATATAGAGGGGATTGCATACCAACTCAAAAATAAAGTCTTATTCTTGTATATTTTGTAGGGGGATGTGGTTGGGGTGGGGGGTGTATGGTGGGATGTGGGGGGCTGTGTGGCAGGGTGTGGGGAGGTGTGTTTGGGAGGGGTTATGAGGGGGTGTGGCTGTCTGTGGGGGGGATAGGATACCTTGGGGTATGCATATGTGGGAGGTGTGGAGGAAGGGTGTGAGTGTGTGAAGTTTGTGGGGTGGGAGGGAGGGGGGGGTGCGGGGACCCTCCAACACACTCCCCCACATGGTGTGCAGCCCTCTGCTAGCAGCAGGCAGGGGCGATCAGGGGCACTCGTGCTCCGCACAGCCACTGGTGCCGGGTGGGCAGTACATGGCTCCAGCCAGCGCTGTGCACAGGGATGAGAAGCACAGCCTGCCAAACCTGCCTCTTTAGTAGGGTCTCGCTAAGGCACACGTACAGCTCCTGCAGTCTTGCAGCACCAGGGGAAGCCCTGCGCTAGAGCCGGCTGCCTTCTCTGCCCTGTGCCATGCAGGTCCTGGAACTCCACTGGAATTGGAGGAGAGTCCTGGCCCCTGTTTCCCCATGGAGTACCAGGACCTGTGTAGCAGGGATAGGAAAGGCAGCTGGCTTTAGTTTGTGGCTTCCCCTGGTGCCACACAGGTGTGGTAGCTGGACATGCATCATAGGCAGCTCCCGCAACACAGGTGGACCAGGCAGGCTGTTTCTTGTCCCTGGATGTAGTGCTGGCCTGAGCCACACGATGCCGGGCACCAGTGCCTGTGAATAATACAAGTGTCCAAGTGCCCCCATCTGCTGCTGCTGCCAGCAGGGGGCTGTGCGTTATGTAGGGGAGTGTGTGTGGTGGGGTCCCCATACCCCTCATCCTCCCTCACACCCACAACCTGCCCAGCAAAGCTCCATGCTCCCGCTGCCCCCCTGGGTGCGAGCTCTGCGCTGGCCCCACCCAGCTCCAGCTCCAGCTCCAGCTCCAGCTCCAGCTCCCATTATTTCCCTACCTGCAGTCCAAAGCAAGCAACATGCCAGGGAAGCTGAGCATATCCCTGGCAGCTGCAACAACAGCAGCCCTGCCCAAAAGCTGTGTACTGGCAGGGCCAGGCCCTTCTGCCCACAAGAGTGGGAGTGAGGCACAGTAGGGTATGTTAGGGGAGGGGTGCATATGTGGGTGCCTTGCTTCCACCCTCGTGGGTGGATGGGCTCAGCAGGGTACAATTAGTTGGTGGGTGCCATGGGCTGGATGAAAGTGCCTGGCAGGCTGGATCTAGCATGCAGGCTGTATTTTTCCCACCCCCAACCTAGTATATGCTTTCAAATTTGTACTGTGTAAATGCCCACCTTCTTTAGGTGGCAATCGGTATTTTATATAGTATTTTCACCAATAAAGGTATCTCTACAAGGGAAATGACAGCAGAGAATGACAGCCGCTACATATTAATAGGGCAATATCCTCTTTCTCTTCTCCAATGTTCTCCACCAGAAATATGGGCAAATCTAGTCACAGAACCAAAGCTTTGTCCTGAGATACACAGCAAGGTAGGTTCTTTAGGATAATTTAGATCATCTCTTATGTGAAAAGCCAGTGATATGGAAGAAGTGGATGAACAGATGCATCTTTGTACTAATGAGACACACACACACAGAGATAGATATACAGAGAGAGCTCATTTGCCTATTTCAGAATAACATAAGAAAGGCTGCAGAAAATATATAATGTAATAAAGGCAGGGGGACTGAGATTTTTGGTTTTTCTATGGGAGATTAAGAGCAGAGAAGAGTAATTTTTTAGGTGTAAGAGATGATAAATAAAAGTTAACAGGTAAAGGCACCAGTCTTCAAAAGACTAACACATAGAGGAATAAGGAATGTGTGAAATAAAGCAGGCAAACATTTACGTTTTATAGAATAAAAAGTGGTATAAAATTTCAATCCAAAAGTCTTTTTTAATTCTCTGTCTCATAGTCAATGAGTGAAAAATTTTAATAGACTTCACTAGCATGAGATTTTGTTTTTTGAAGAAAAGTAGGGGAAAGTTGATCACTGGCCTTATTAAGGGACTGAGGCACATCTCCATAATGTTTTATTTACTGTTTAAGCATAATCTACTTCCAAAAATAAAACTAACAATAAATACAAGGTGAAAAAATATTACATACATCATATGAAAAAAGGTATAATTCTTTGCCCTCAAATCATAAAACAGCAATTGTACAAATATTTTCCATATGCTATACCCCTAAATTAAATAGTCTCCCTGGAGTTGATAAGACTTTTCAACTGCTTAAAATTCAACATGATCATAAGCATCAGTGCCTACTGCCATCGACCAGTTAAGTAGTTGGACAAAAAGTTATTTGCAAGCTATCGGGCACAAGCACCCTTCTTCAGGCCCTGGGAGACTCTGCTGTTGTTCTGACATCTCCAAGGTAGGAAAGTAGCTAAAAGTGTGACAGGATGTCAGTGAAAATGTAAATAGGTGAAAGTTTGGAAAACAATGGGTAGAGAAGGGAGGTGGGGGGGAAGAAGAGGGGGAAATAATGGGTGGAGGAATGCAAAAGGTAAGCATGAGGGGCTGCTGTAGTACTGAGCTCTCCAAGCTAGAAAAGAGACAGTCTATGAAAAAGTAAATAGGTGGAAGTTAGAAAGACAATGGGTAGAGAAGAAGTGGAGGGGAGGAAGGGGCGGATGTGTAAAAGGTAATTTATCACATCTACCCAAAGAACCTTGCCTGCCTATGTCCTTAGACCCTACTACTATCAACATACTTCCATGCACTGATCAGTGCCAATTAGCCATATAACAGGTAACCTGACTTGACTTGGTTTGAACAAGTACATTTCTAGGTTGATAGTAATGCATGCAAGAGGACTTGCTCATTCGTGAATCTGAAGTCCAGATCCATTTGTTGAACAGGTCACAACTTATTCTTTCCTTCTGAAGCCCCAATTAAAATCATAGGCAACCAACCCCTACCTCATTTTACTAACTAGAAATGCCTAAAATCATTAAGTGGGAATAAAGTGCCTTTAAGCTGTTGAAAGACACCATGGACATCATGCTAAGTTGTTTTTTGGTTTGGTTTTTTTTTCAGTTTCAAAAACATAGGCCTTGAGTTAAAAACAAAACAAAACAAGACAAAACCCAAAGCTTAGCATGGCACACATTTGATGATATATTCCCATCTTCTTATTTATCTACTGCAAAATGCTGCCCTTGTGAGCTTCTGTATCATGGTTGAGGCTGCAGGGGAAAAACCAACCACATGTACACATATCTATGTTTTTATATAAATCTTCTAGTCCACATTTTTTTAACCAATAAGATGGCCAAGGTCTATTATGGCTCTGACTTAATTTTTTAACACTACATTAAATGTTTAATCATGCTGCTACATTTCCCATCACAGATGTCTAGGGGCAGAGTTCAAAATAATTTTGCACTGAAACAGTATCTTATGAGACTTACGCATTCACGGATCCACCCCCAAGGTGTTGCATTAAGACAGGATAGTAGACAGAGGACATAACCAGTTTAATGCCTGAGTGCACTGGGATGATGAAAAGAAATATATCTTTTCGCTACAGCTCAAACACTGTCCTTGTCTAATGCACGACACTACTGCTACATTGAGCAAACATGTCTGGGAAAAGGACCCAGGTGTGTAAAACCGCAAGTATCTAGAAACATAGGAAACAATGATCTTATAAATGTCAGGCTCTTCCTATAAAGATTTAACAAGGTGGAAAATGTATGAAATTGGAATTAAGCAAAATTATTCTTGACAAAACTGAATAGCACTGTAAACGTGAAGCATATAAAAATGGCCATTTCTTGGTACTGCTAACTAGGAGAGTAGTACAGCACCTGAACAAGCTACCCAGAGAGGTCATGGAATCTCCATCCTTATTGGTTTTTAAGACCTGGGTAGACAAAGCTTTGGCTGGGATGACATAGTTGGGAAGGGTCCTGCTTTGAGCAGGGGGTGAAATTAGGTGATTTCCTGAGATCCCTTCCGGCCCTAATTTTCTATGATTCTATAATAATTAGGCTCTTTTAAAAAAAACAAAAACAACCCTTCCCTCCCTTCTCCCCCAGTTTGGCTATAAAACGTTGGGGGGGAAGAGAAAAAACATTTATGTACATTAACATACAAGTTTTGTCAAATATGTAAAATTCTTTAAAAGTCCATTTAATAACAAAGACAGATTGTAGACAAATATCAACTAACTCTACATGTAGATGATAACTGGTATTTCAAATTGTCCACTCATATGGCAATAAGTAAATAAATATATCAAAGGTTGAAGGTACTGTCTGAATTGCTCCTCGTTCTGTCGCTTGCCACAACTGAGCACAGTCCAGCTCCATCCTCTTTGTAATCACCCATCAGGTAGTTGAAGGCTGTTATTAAATCCTCCCCTCAGTCCTCTTTGCTCCAGCCTTAATTAGCTCAACCAAGGTGGTGTGGGACCTGGGTATTTTCAGGACTGCCTCTCCTCATGTGTCATCATGATCATTGAGAACATATCTATCTATCCAAGTTACACGGCAGCTAGCATTATGCATTACATGAGCCACTACTGCTGATATGCTTAAATGTACATCCAATGCACACTAATTCTTTATGGTGAAGAATACTCTTTCTGATGGAATCATGCTCACAAACTCAACTCGGACAAGGTCCAAAATCATGTTAAGAGCAGGACATTACAGCTGCTTGTAGCTGAGGGCTTAGTCAAGATACTGATACTTAAACACCATGAAGTGCTGTTGGCACATTTGACTTTGTAAAGGTGTTACTTTGCGCTTGATAGCCTCTGTTGTGTTGCAACAACACACCTGAGTTTCCCTTGAGGGGACTGGTATTTGCAATGCTTATGTGTGGAGGTTCCTAAGGACTGTTTTCCCTAAAAGCAATTCTGTATATACGAATTAATTAATGCAGTTCAAATTGCCTAGCTCAGACTACCCTAGTCTGCATTAACTTTAATTCTCATTCAAGGAAGATGAATTCATTCAGACTGCTGCCACTTAATTGAGACTACAGATGCCCATGTGTCTATAGTGATGCCTATAGTCCAGATTAAACTTCAAAAAATGTAATGTCTATAAAATGGCCTGACATTTGAAGAAGAAATTGGCCCTGTTGTGATCCACTCATTCTGTATTTCAGAGCCTTGCGATTCCTTCACAGACTGCACAAACTTCATTACACGCTTCTCCATCTGAGTCTGCTGCGTTTTCAGCTTTGACTCTATCCATCATGCCCTTAAATGCGAGTCAAATGCAAACATCAAGCTGTAAGTGTTTCAAAGCATTTGTATCAAAGGGGAGCCATTTCTTAAACTAGTCAGTACTCCTTGTGTATACCATCACTATTTTTTTTCATTTCAAGGGTAGTCTTGAGTATTAAGCAACTTCCTTAAATTCTGGGCCACTGGGAAACCAAAAAAAGTTGTCTCAAAGCTTGTTCTTGGCTCTAATTTTTTCCATTGTTCCATATATATTTGTTGCCTGGATTGTATCACTTTTCAGCATTTCAGCTGCCATGTAAAAGAAAAAAAGAGTGCATCTGTGCGTAAAGTACAAATAGCATTCAGGTAAAAAAAATGAGTTACTTGTCAACTCCTGTTACTGGTCATTGATGAAGCCTGATACCAGTGTGTGGGTATCTTTTTGGTCTTTTGAAATGAAGCATATTTTCATAAACTTTCAGCCTTTCAAAAATCTCTGGAAGATGTGACACCTACCTCATAGGGATGTGCCGTGGAAAACTGTGGTATTCTTCCTCCATGGATCCAAAACATTCCTGGAGTATTTTCACCTTTTTAGCAGAGTTTGAAAACTTGTTATAAATCTTCATAGTCAAACTCATCATTGTACCTCATCTGCTTACATCCATGCTTGACTGTCTCAATGCAGCACACGGGCATTAGTTTACTTGCAACATATTTGTTTGTCATGCTTTCATTTTGCAAAACATGGAATGATCTTTCCCATAATTAACTGATGCCAGGGATACCACATTTACCACCTTCAAGCGAATGCCATTTCAAATCACACATTGATTTGAATGTGCTGATAACATTGGAATTTTAATAAATAAATCTTCTACTGCTATGGATGGGGCAACATAACCTTTACATTTTTTCAAGTATACGTATCTTTGGGATCATCCGAAAGCACCTCAGCAAAATAGCTCAACCCTCAATCCAGCAATCAGTGGTAATACACAGCCACAAAGTACAATATAACCTACTTAAAAAGCATAGCATTAAGATGTTGTTTCACGTGACTTCAAATGTGTTAAATGCATTTGAAGGAAAAGATGAGCTAAATACTAGGGGTATGTGAAGCAGGCCACATTTGATTCAGATTCGACTGACAGTGATTCAATTAGTTGATTCAGATCACTGTCCTTATTCGATCTGGCCGAATCTGAAGATTCAATTCCGATTCAGCGAATCAGTGATTCGGCCATACGCACAACGTTAAATGTTTTTTCTGCATACCTCAAGGTCCCTGGCACATCTCGTGAATGCTGAGATGGTGGGGTGGATGGAGTGTCCCACAGGACCGTGGGGGCACCCCCCCACATACTCAGTGGTGGACCCAGAAGTGGACTGGAAGTACTTCTGGGTCCACTGCTGAGCATGTAGGGGACCCCACTCTATGCTCCCCTGGCTCAATGATCAGCTGTGGGGGGACTCCAGGTGCCCCCAGATCCAGGAGGCACCAGTTGCTGAGCCGGGGGAAGGGGGGGTTCCCCCTTGTGCTCTGCTGCAGAACCGGAAGTGGACTGGAAGTGCTTCTGGTCCACTTCTGGGTCTACAACTCAGTGTGTTGGGGACCCACCCCCGTGCTCCCGTGGGATGCTCCATCCACCCCAGCATCACAGCAATCACGAGCTACCTGGTACCTTGAGGTATGTAGAAAAAACATAAAGCTGTGCTTATGTCCAAATCATTGAATCTCTCCGAATCAATTTGGAGGGTTCCAATTCGATTTGGAGAGATTAAAGGGTCTCCTGATTCAATTCGGAGACTCAGCTGCCGAATCGAATCAGTGACCGAAGCTTCACACAGCCCTACTAAGTACCCTGAGAGTAACTCAGACATAATCCTCTTCAGGCAAATTTGCAGTCCTCTAGTATCCTAGGAGGCTGATCGCAACCCTGCCCCCACCCTCCTAACATGGAATAACTATCATCCAGAACTCTACTGCTCTGGGATGATAACTAGAGATAGTCATACAGCCACAGGTGAATGGTGGGGGAAGGGACAGGAAAAAGGAGGCAGGGGAAGGTGGGGAGGAGCTACCAGGGAGCTTCAGAGTCTGGCAGAGGTGGCACAGGCTCATTCTAGACACATGGGGGTGGCACAGGCCATATCTGGGAATGTGAAGGACATTACATGCTAGATCCCGATGCATGGGGTAGGGGTTGCATGCACCAAATTTTTGTGTGGGCAGGCCCAAACAGACCAAATCTTGGGCATGTGGGGCAGGGGAGTAGCATGGGCCAGATCCAGGCAGGTGGATCCAAATCCAAGCATGCTGGGTGTAGCACTTGGCTGGATCTGAGTAGGTGGGCCCACTGGGGCCTGATCGAAGTGTGAAGGGGGCAACACATCCCAGATTTGGGCAGGCAGGTCCAACAGGACCTAATATTGGAGCAGAAGAGCCCATGCTGCCACTGGAGAGCTGGAAAGCTGGGCAGGCCCAAAACAGACTTGTTGGCTCCTAGCCTTGCTCCTAACTCACCAGCCTTCTAGTGGCAAGTCAGAGCTGTGCACATTACAGCGGGTACTAGCCCTCAGCATGTGACTGCTCAGAGCATATAGTAACTTTAACACTGCCTAACATTCTGTGCTAATTGTAACATGCAACTAGACCTTAGTCCACTTAACAGTTGTCATTGTTCATGAACTGTATAGGCAAATTACTGCTAGCTTTCTTTGATGTAACCGACAGCTGAGGTGTCTCTGTATCTGTGTACTTTCCTACATCAGCAACACTTTCACCTTTAATACTGGGAATGTGATGTATCAAGCCATTCTTGAATCCTTGTGCTTTGGAATCCACTCTATAATCTGAGTTCTGATAGCCACACATCCTCCTGCAGACATCACTTTTGTCCTCAAGTATATGTGTAAGTGCGCTTTCTTCATTAATTGTCAACAGATGAGAAAGCTTTTGAAGGTCAGACATGCTGAGAAGCTTCTAAAATATTAGAAAGACTGTGGGTACTAGAAAGCTCCTGGACATTGCACAGAGAAGCACCAGCAACTTTGGCTTGAGAAGCTCCAAAAAGCCAGGCTAAGGAGTGGACTGTTTTGTTCAAGAAAAAGAAATACACAGAACTGAAACCAAAAGTACTATGTTTCTTACTAAGCCTTTCCAAAGTAGAGATCCATTTTCTGTGGGTTTCTGAAGCAGGTGTGGCCATGAGATATCTTAGTTACATAACTCCATTAGAGCCACTCTTAGGTGAAAGGGGTGGGACAGCCAACACATACCTAGTAAGCATCTGTGCATTTGGCTTTTGTTTAGTGAGTATCCCTTGGACCTGTGTGTTTGGGAAACCCTCCCACAAGTTTAGGCTGCATACACACATCCAAATAATCTGGGAGAATTCTCCCAGGCTTATTCTCCTGGTTGAGAAACATACCCAGACATTTGAATGCTGAAGCCCTGAAGAGTGGAAATCTTGCAGGACTGTCACTGTCCTGTCATATGGAGGGAGCCTGTGCACACATCTTGGCATACTCTGTAGCCTCCCTCAGTCTGCCTGGCAACAGATGGCATTAGTGCATAAGGTAGTCCAGATGGCTGACTGAGACAGCCCATGGTCATTCCAGACAGCTGAATGAGACAGCCTATAAGACAGGCTCTG
>NW_005842001.1:43829-63211 GCF_000455745.1 Alligator sinensis
GACACACAGTCTTCCTGGGGGAAGAGTGAGAGGATGCTGGAGGACTATGTTCTCTTCTGAGAGAGGCCAAGGCATGTACAGACATTCACTCTCCCCCCAAAAAATCTCTCCTGGGAGTGATTTAATCCTGATTGTTTCCAAGTTATTTTTCTCCTGAAATGGCCATTTGTACATCTGTACACTTGTCTGTATGAGGCCTTAGTCAGGGAAGAAAATCCTCATTCCCTGGAAGATTCTGTTTTGCCCTATATAGCCATGTGGAGAAGTAAGGGGAACATAAAGATGTCACTATACTTTCCTGTGCAGGCTACTGATACTGAGAGTCATAGCATGTATGCGAGGACAAACAACCTCCACAGGCTACTTCTGGTACAGATGGGAATAAAGTGGTTAGAACCTGGACACCTAAAATAGTGGAATAGAAATAATCTGTACCAGACAAAGCGATTACATGGACCTTCACACTTCCCCCACCAGCCCAAAAGGGTACCAGGAACCAAGTGAGGACTCAGCGCCACAACTGGGTCAATAACCTGCTGCTAGGACAAGGCTGCCAAGGTTCTGCCACCTGGAATGTTTGCATAGTTTGTTTGCTTGGGGGGGGGTGGTTTCTTCCCTCTCTCCCCCTTTTGTTTTATTCCATTTTTTTTCTGAACTAAGCAGCAACCAAATCCAATTCAGAGGCATAACTTCTAAAGTCTTTGTCTTGAGTGCAGTATTAAAGTTATGAAAGAAGTCACTATTTTGCCCCATATTTTCTCCTGTTTGCCATCTGGTTCATGTCATGACTGCAGATGTATAAAAGAAAAGTAATTTGTTACACTACAGCAGTTTTTAAAAATGGAAATTTTTACAATAGAACACTTGAATGTTTAAATGTAAACCAGATATATTGCCAGTTCCCTGCACTAGATTTTAGGAACTTTTAATACAAATTGAGTGCATATTTTATTGCCAGATCTTGCTTACCAGTGCTAAGAAATCCACAATGTTCAATTCTAATTAAAAATGAAATTGAACTACAATTCCCTAGAAACAAGGGCTGATTGGACTCAATAAGCTTTACTTAATTTATTTCAGAAACAAAATAATTGAATTGCTTACCGTCCAGAATAAAATGCTTACATTTTTTGATGAGTATATAATGCAGAATCTCTCACATTGCTAATGCATTCCTAAGTCTTCATGAAAAACTATGTATTTTTAAATAGCCATGTAGTGGGGCACCGTGCATGTGCTACGTATCATTAAATATTTCAATGAGTATAAAAAGGACACATTCGAGAAAAATGTGCAGATGAGAGTCCTGCAAAATGCTGAGAATGTTTCCTTGTGAATAACAAATGTATTGTTCCAACGGATGTTTACAGCTCCACTTTAGATGATCTTGCCTCTTTGTTGAGCAAAAACAAAGGAAGAACAAACAAAGGAATGATATAAAATATAGGATTGCCTGGTGAAAGATCAGGGATAAACTGGTTGGATTTTATCTATAAATTATGGAACACACTGTTGGTTTTAACGTTGAGCCCTATTTCCCGCTGCTCTATGGGCTTTTTGCACCCATGGAGAAAAGAGGTTAAACTGGCAGATCCAGTCTCGAAATAATTCCCCCAGAAGAGGGAGTTGACACAAGACAGCTACAGTCGGGGAAACCCCATGCCTCAGCCCTGAGCAGCATTCCCTCCCACCCCCGTCCTCAGGAGACTGGAGGCATGACTGCAAGGCTGACTCTTCTACTATATGGGTAGGCAACCTTTTTTGGCTGCAGGCCAGAATAACCCGCACTGGGTTAGAGGTAGGCAGGAACTAGGACTCTGTAGCTTGCCTCTCAGGTGGCAGATGGAAAATAGTCAGCGTTTGTCCTCATGGGGACAGGGGAAGAGCACCCAGATGGCTCACCCTGCTGCCAAACACCACTAGAGCCCCACATTCATGGGCCGGATACAAAGTTTGCACGGGCTGGATCTGGCCTGGTTGCCAATCCCTGTTCTACTGGACCGTGACTCTTCTTGCCAGTTTTAATGGCCCTTCGAGGGCGTTGGACACCTGAGAAAATACAAGGGCAGATCTCCGGCTGCTATTTTACTCACTGATCTTGAGTCCTGCAGTGAGCTTCTTCCTAACAAAGAGATGTATCAAGACAGTTGTGAAATGTGTTATATGTCAAAACTTAATGCCAGATCATCCCCATAAATCTGTAGGAAAGCAGGCTGGGGCACTGGCATTGTTTTCTTTAGGACTTTGAACCCTCCCATTTTTTGGAATTTTATAAGCACAAGGATTAAGGAATATAACTGCTTCTTCATACAGCTACAAAAAAAAGTTAGAGGGGGAAAGCTTCTTAAGCACTCCTTACCATGCTGTGCATTCACAAACAAGCCAAATATATTGATGGGTAAGGTTTTACCGTATAACAGTATAATCCAAATGCAACAACTAACTGCACAGTTAGGTTCAATAATGATTACTAGATACTTATATTGTACTTATTTATGATTTTTTATTAAATGCAACGTTTGCACATGGCAAAGTTCTGAAACAAAGCTAACAAATTTAATCATAATCAGGGTAAGTCAAAGGATAATGGTGTCTGGGTAGATGAGATACCTTCAGAGAAGCCTAACAGAGTCTCTAGCTCCAAACTAGACAACATTTCCAGCAGTGAAGCATCTGGTCTTGCAGCTGCCAAGCACACCCTGTAGATGGCAATGAATTTTAGCTTTGATGTTGGAACAGTATGTGGAAATGGCTCAAGGGAAATCCATTTTGGTAACGCTACAGCAGGGAAACAAAATCTATATCCATGCAGAAAAGTACATGCATATAAGTCCTGTGTGAAGCAGCAAGTTTTTGCTTTGGATTCGGATTCAGCCAATTCGGAGGGACAGTGATTCGATTCAGAGATTTGAATCAGTGTCCCAATTTGATTCGGCCGAATCAGATCCGAAGATTCAGTGCCGCTTCGGAGATTCGGCCATAGACTAAACAGGCAGCAGTCCTCACCACACTGGACACAGCTGCCTCCAGCTGGTAAGTCTGTTGTGGTGGGCGGAGCGGGGAGGAAAGGGGCATGGGGGAGGGAGGGCTTGGAGCTGGGAGAAACTGCCCAGTTGGGGGGGGGGGTGCAGGAATGGGAGGGGGGGCACAGGATATGGGTGTGGCATAGCCCCTGCTCCTCCTTGCCCAGTTGTGGTGGTGGGGGGGGGTTGCAGGATGCGGGCGCTGCTGCCACTTGCCCCCTTCCATCTGGAACAAGCCACACCTGCATCATGCCTCCCCCCTACCATGGCTGGGCAAGCAGTAGCAAGGCATAGCCCTCTCTCCCAGCACTGTCACGCCTGCATCCTGCAGTCCACCGCTCCCCACCCCCCAGCTGGATGGCTTGTCCCAGCCCAGCCCAGCCCAGCCCAGCCCAGCCCAGCCCCAATCCCTCCTCTCTGCCCATTGCAACAGACTTACCAGCTGGAGGCAGCTGTGTGCAGTGTGGTGAGGACTGCTACCTGTTTAGTCTATGGCCGAATCTTTCCCAAATCAATTCGGAGGCTTCCGATTCGATTCAGACCTTTTACTTGGTTTCCCAATTCAATTTGGATTTAGAGATTCAGCCGCTGAATCAGGACGAATCTCCTCTGAATTGAATTGGCTACGAAGCTTTGCACAGCCCTAATGTATAAGTCATTTTATGTCCTTGAGATAAACCGGTAACTTAGCCAAAAGAGAAGTGCATTCTTTGTGGTGGTAGTCTGAAAGAAACAGATGTCTACATACATCTAAAGCACAGTCATATCTGAGGTGTATTGTTTGTTTTCCCTCCGTGAAGACTGCCAAATTCTGAGAATCCCAAGATTTACACATTCCTGGAGCAGCTGGCTCATTAGATTACCCAATTCCTGGGTTGTTTGGCTTTCTGTCTTGTAGGAGTCAGACAAAGTCATCTGATAGCCAGGGAGTCCATAGGTGTGTGTAGATGAAATGGGGGCTCTAAACTGAAGTGGTGGGTTTTAAAAAACACTGCTTTAAGTTTAGGGCTGATTAAACCTCCATGTTGTGCACACACCCCACTGACTTACCTCCCTCTCCAGAGCGAGTTGGAAGGGCAAGCTGCCGCTGGGCATAGCAGTCCCTGGGCTGCAGGGTGGGGGGCTGGTACTTCCCTCTATGGCAGCTGAGGCCTGCCCCCCCAGGTGGCACCTGCATGAAGGCACCCAGCTCGGGCAGTCCTTGGGGGGCACTGCAGCCACAGAGGAAAGCACTGGGCTCCCGTGCAGCTCAGGCAGGCAGGCTCCAGGCAGAAATTTTTTTTTAAAAAGATCAGGCTCGCTGCTTTTTTTGGACGGAGGTGCTTTTCCGGGCTGCTGTCAGGTTTCCTGTAGGGCTGTGGAGTTGAAAAGAGCCCAGTGCTTAACTCCAAGGCTGTAGGGGCAGCAAACTAAAACTCTTCGAAGGTGTTTTAGTTTGCTGCGCCCCAAATCATTGAAGGCACATTACACCACCAAATTTCCTAGAGCGGCTGGAATTAATGCATAGTACGCCGCCAGGCGTGCAAACACCAACACAAAAGCATTTAGCCCGCCTTAAGGTTTCATGTACACATGCCTCTCGTTTTGTCTACACGTGGCCTATGACTCCAAGAAGTTTGAATGCAGGGGGAAGGGAGAGGGATGCTGCTATGTAGCCATGGGATCTGGAAGTCTAAACCGGGGCTTCTAGGCTTTCTCTCTTAGAGAGCTGGAATCTTTTTTCCCATGAATCCATGGAAATTCCAGCTCATTTAAAAAAAAAATACTTCCTTCCATTTTTATTATCAGTTTTAACAAGATAGATTTGTAATTTATGGAAACAATGCCCATAAAAGCAACACATCTAATAGACCAAACCCTTTCAATCCAAGCTAACAACTCAAGTCACTACTGGCCTGAGTTAAAACTTTAGATACTGTTTCAATTGAAATGCTTTACTAGTGAAATTCAAACTGGCCACAACCAGTGAAGTTGGACGCTCGAGCCCACATGCAAGTCTCATTGATGTGAATAAGGTTTCTCATGGCAGATAAGAAAAACTGCATAGTCCAAAGGGTTGCCCATGATATACCTGTGCAAGGGTACATATTTATAGCAAATGTTATCAAAACATTGTTAAGACAATAGTAAACCTATAAAATGAACCTCATAACTCTAAATAACACTTTGTTTTGAATAAGCTGTTACACTTGTCTCATGAAAATTACTACCAAGACACCTATTGAACTATTCTAGGTTTAAGGAAAATGTCTGGAAGATTTTTCCTTAAACAAAGGCTTGATATTTCTTTATTCATATGTTTTCTAATAACCATAGCCACAATAATAACATACTAAGTGAAGATATGCTGCAAATAAGGCTGGTGTGTTGTTGTAGCCGTGATGGTGCTGGAAAGGCACACCGTGGTGCTTGTTAGCTTCTCTAGCATCTCTCCCAACTATACTTTTGGTCTAATAAGAGATATCAGGAAAAAACCCTTGCCTCTCATAAATAAAGATCAGATAACGATACACTGTTACGCACTCCACAGGCAAGCGTTATGGTTTGGTTTGCCTTCTGTCCCAATCCAAAATGGATATGATATGACTTGTCATAGAGCCTTGGCTCTATAGCTGATTGCAGCAGCTCATGCTCATAGCTCTGGTAGTCACCAACTCAATCCTCTCATGTCAGGGAAAAAGGCAGTCATTGCCCTTCATGTCTGGTGGTACCTCACGCCACAAATAGTGTCACTGACTACCTTGAAATGTACCTGACACATCACAACCTGTACCCCAGTAAGAAAGCAATAAATCTAAAATTAACAGAGTAATATAGTGATTTGGACACCATACCTTTCATCAAAACATTATTTCATATTTTTGTTTTCAGTTTGGATTATTACTTAGCAGCTTACAGAGGAAAAAAAGGACGAGATGTTTTCCTTTTTCTAATCCAATTTCATGTTGTAGGCTAATGAAACTGGGGGACATGTCACAACTCAGATGGTTTGTAATAGGTTGATAAGGCTTTCAAATAAACTTGGAAGGCTAATAGATGCCATCTGCTTCAGATTGGTATGGACTAAGGGCTTTTTTCCACCGGAAATGTCTACATGTGCATTTACACCAGTTTAAATTTACTTCACAGTAAGTTACTGCAGAGTAAGTAGGAAGAGGCTGACGTCTAGATATGCAAATGTTAAAGCACATTAACACTGTATGGGGACTGACTTGGAACTGAAGTTAGTCTCAGGGCAGTCCACACATGCAGCATTATTGTGTGGCAAGTACTCAGGCGTAAATTTGATACCTGTATGATGCAGGTATCAAATTTACACTCAAGTCAGCATGAGTTGCCATATTTATTGGACTATATGGGTGTGCATATGTAGACGGATGCCCATAATACACAGTCATTTTGGTTACTGCGCAGTAAGTGTGCATGTGTAGACATGCCCGCTGATGCCTAATTAGTGAATTACTTGTGTTAAGTTGGGATTTTAGTCAAGCTCTTAGGGTACTGGTGTCTACACACAAAAATACCCCTGGTACAACTGGTAACCTTGTTAGGAGACACACAGGAGAAACCAAAGACTAAATGGATTTGTAGGCATCACTAATACATTTATTTGTTGACTGTAACTCTTTATTCATATCTTTTGGGATATATTCAACTGAAACCCACAAAGCAAATGCTTAACTAATTCTGGATTCTGGCAAAGTCATCACTGATTTAATCAACAGAGTTGATTAAATGAACTGAAATTTACAAGTCAATCTTTTTGTTGCATTTTATCCCAGATTCCTGATGATAATTTGACGCAGTGTTCTAACAAGCCATTTTTAAAAAGATGGTAAAACATATTAAAGAAGTGTAAAGAAATACTACCTGCATTCATGCATCACTAAATATATGACAGCTTGTTTCTCCCCCATAGGTTCCATCTGTTGAATGTCCTTTATTTTTCACATGTGCACTGTGTGTAAGTTGCAATGAGTTATTTCAGAAAAGATGCGAGTGCCCCTTCTTCATTACAAGAAATTAAAAGTTGCAGGGATAAGGCCCTGTTACAAGGAAAAGCTTTCTTAGACTTTATGAGTGGTAATTCATTTCCACAAGCAGGAAAAAAGGAGCAGAGAGAGTAACTTTGGCCAGACTTCTGAACCAAGCTTAAGCAAAGCTTCTAATCTTGACAACGATAACTTTCTACTCTTTGAAAAATCCAATGTCAATGAAGGATGTCCTTCATGTTTAGAAGGCAGAATATGTCTCTCACTGGTGATAAAATGGCACAGGACAATAGAGACATATTGGGTACCCATATACACCATGGGGCTTAATCCTCATCAAATTAAATAGGTTTAAAAAATTTAAACCTGTTTATTTTGGAGCATCACATTGGTGTTTGCAAATACTTGTTTTTCAGATTTATTCAGCCCGGTCCCCAGCTGGCACTGCAGGAGAGTGGGATGGTCCAACAATACTTCCCCAGCCAGAGGCCCTCCACGTGCCCTGCCACGCAGTTGTGGGAGCATGGAGCTGGCAAATGGCATAAGGAAAAAAAAGCGGAAGCAATTCAAATCAGTAGCAATTCAAAGGGGTGAACCAAAAAAAAGCTGCACCACCATCTGGTGGACAAAGAAGCTCATTACATGTCTTTGAGTGCATTTGTGTTTCCACACAATGAATCAATGGACACAATGCTTTAATTCGCGGTGAGCCAAACTAAACTACATCCAAGGAGTTTTACTTTAATGTGCCACAAAGACTTTTAAAAAGTCCAGAAAACCCGCTCATACAAACAATCACACCATTGCAGCAAAAGAAAGGGCAAAAAACGTGGCATGTACAAAGGTCTCTTGTAATCTGCATATAGTTTCACATAACACGCGCACACACCTTTCCCCTTCCCCCCAAAAAAAACAAACCAACAGCTACTGGAAGTGGAAGTGACCCTTATATGCAACAAAATATGGTAACAGTAGTTTCTAGTCTTTTGGTTGTAGCTGTGTTGGTCAAAGGAAATAGGCAGGCAAGGTTCTTTGTAGGTATGATATCCTTTATTAGACCAACTGAGTAGTTGGGGAAAAGTTCTTGGCAAGCTTTTGGGCCCAGTCACCCTTCTTCAGGCAGAGGGAGTCTTTGCTGTTCCTTGGAGTCTCAGAAAAGCAGAGACTCCCTATGCCTGAAGGAGGGTGACTGCACCCTAAAGCTTGCCAAGAACTTTTTCCAACTACTCAGTTGGTCTAATAAAAGATATCACACCTACTCAAAGAACCAAGAGTAGTTTCTGACACTCACCAGGTGCAAGCAAAACAAAAGTCTAAATGTAATATACAGGGAACAAAACAACAAGCAGACTTTAGCTGCTGTCACTCAGTTGCCGGCTGTAAGGAACAGTCTTTTTTTCTTTATTCTGCCTTCCAAAACCAAGTTATATATTTTATTCTGGAGCACACTGTATGAGAGAAAACATGCTGCTTTGTTGTTACACAACCTTGGAAAGGCACTGTCCAAGAAGAGAAAGTGTGAGTGATGTTATGAAGAGGAATCCTGCTATTTATTTTATGTTTCAATATGACCTTAATTCTGCCTTTCTAACATTATCTCCATTATTTGAATCATGCTGCCTGTCTTGCCTCAAGAATCAGGACTCCATGTACCATCAACTAACACTCCCTATCAGGAAGAGCTTGTGATCTTAGTATCACACCATATGCACTCATGAGAACGCACATCCAGAACAGACAGAAGCACATAGAGATAGCTAAATTAACAGTGGGTTTACTGCATAGTTAGATATGGTAAACAGCGGGCTGCATGTATCACATTCAGGAGTGTGTTTCTTCTCATGTGCTTCTGATTTACTTCAGCTGTTTTGTTATACTTTCTCCTGGGGTTCTGGATGTCATTCCGTTATTCAAACAGCTTCTACATTAATTCTACTTAATTGCCAGTATTTGCAAACATTTTCCATGAACCATTCTCCAAGCAAACTGGACATGGAATATTTAAGAGACACCCCCCTACACCACCCTACCCCAGCTCTCCCTGCCAGTCATGAAAAAGGTATGCAAAAACAGGGATGCTTTCCCATTTTAGAATAATTTGGAATGATAATTTTTCCCCCTGAACAATCTTAAATTATTTTTAATACAGCTATCTTACCAATCATCAAAAGACTCAAAATGTGCATAAGCAACTAGATATGCAAATTATTATCTGAACCCAGAGAGGCATCACACACACATGCAACTCCAGAATCTTTCTTTCCTAAAAGCCGCTCCTAACCTTATGTAAGGATACAACTCACTTTGAGATACAGAGATATCCCCCAGCAGTTTCTTAAATGCATTTTTTATTACTGATGTTCAAATAATCATACTGAGATGCAAACAACAAACATCTTCCCTGGTATAACTTCATCCAAAATAAAAGCAGCGTTCTGTTTTTCTTAGCCCTATATGTGTAAATGTTATAGCCTACATTGTGGTATTAGTGTATGTTCTGACAAACCACATGCATAACAATTATTTGTTGCTTTTTAATCACTCAGGGCACATTTGTTGCTTTTTAATCACTTAGGGATCTTCTGGAAGGGCTGGATGTATTTAAATCTGCAGGCCCTGATGCCTTCCACCCACGGGTGTTGAGGGAGCTGGCAAGGGTCATTGCTGTGCCCTTGGCCCGGCTGTACGAGTGATCATGGTCCACAGGCCAGGTGCCCGGAGATTGGAAACTAGCTAATGTGGTCCCCATCTATAAGAAAGGGAGAAAGGAGGACCCAGGAAACTATAGGCCCATAAGCCTCACATCGGTCTTGGGGAAAATCCTTGAAAGAATTATCAAGGAGCACATCTGTGAGGGGCCAGCAGGAGAGATCATGCCCAGGGGAAACCAACATGGGTTCATCAAAGGCAGGTCCTGCCAGACCAACCTGATGGCCTTTTATGACCAGGTAATTAAATCCCTGGATGATGGTGTCACCGTGGATGTAGTCTTTCTGGACTTTAAGAAGGCCTTTGACACTGTCTCTCACCCCATTTTCATTAAGAAACTGAGCGACTGTGGCATTGATGCCTACACAGTTGGATGGGTCAAAAATTGACTGATGAGACCCACCCAGAGAGTGGTGGTGGATGGGTCAAACTCGACCTGGTGGGATATGAACAGTGGGGTCCCCCGGGGCACTGTTCAACATCTTCATCAGTGACTTGCACAAGGGGGTGGAAAACACGTTGTCCAAGTTTGCTGATGACACCAAGATGTGGGGAGAGGTAGGCATGCTCGAAGGGAGAGAGAGGCTGCAATTAGATTTAGACAGACTACAGAAGTGGGCGGATGGTAATAGGATGGGCTTCAACGTAGACAAATGCAGGGTGCTGCACCTGGGGAGAAGGAATCCATAGCATAATACAAGCTGGGGAGTTCCCCCCTTGTGAGCACAGCGGTGGAAAGGGATCTTGGAGCCATTATTGACTCCAAGATGAACATGAGCTGCCAATGCCAGACTGCAGCCAGCAAAGCCAACTGCACCCTGTCGTGCATCCAAAGACGCATCTCAAGCTGGTCCAGAGAGGTGATACTCCCCCTCTACGCGACATTGGTCTGGCATCAACTGGAGTACTGCATCCAGTTCTGGGCACCGCACTTTAAGAAGGATGTGGCCTGCCTTGAGAGGGTTCAGAGGAGGGCCACCCGCTTGGTTGGAGGGCAACAGGGCAGGCCCTATGAGGAGAGGCTGAGGGACCTGAACCTGTTCAGCCTTAGCAAGCAGAGGCTACGGGGGGATTTGGTGGCTGCCTACAAACTCATTAGGAGAGATCAGCAGCAAATAGGAAGGGTCCTATTCTCCCCAGCAGCAACTGGGGTGATGAGGAACAATGGCCAGAAGCTGCTGGAGAATAGGTTCAGGTTAGAGATCAGGAGGCACTATTTCACTGTCAGGGTAGCTAGGATCTGGAACCAACTTCCTAGGGAAGTGGTCCTCACTCCTACCTGGGGTAAATTCAAAAAGAGGTTGGATGAACACCTGTCTGGGGTCATGCAATCCCAGCGTGTGCTCCAACCAGTGGTGGGGAGATAGACTAGATGATCTATTCAGGGACTTTCTGACCTCTAACTACTATGAAACTATGAAACTAGTATTGAATTATATCACTGCTTTCACAATCACTGTCCAGTAATGTTATATAAATGGCTAGATTGGATTTTTTATAAAAGTATGTCACTGACTCAGCTGTGGGGAATTATCCTAGTACCAAGGTTTGAGGCTTTTACAATAATGCTTTGAAAATAATAATGTACTGTTAGAGGTCACAAAATCAGGAGGATTAAGTGGATGAGGATCTTTTTGGACAACTGATGGAAGTTTCCATATGACAAGACATGCTTCTTATGGGGAACTTGCATTATTGGGGCATCTGCTGGGAAGGCAGTACAACATTCCAGCAAATTCTTGGACTGTGTTGGAGATAACTTTCTGATACAGATGGTAGAGAGGTCAATTAGGGTGGAGCTCTTTTCAACTTGCTGCTCACAAACAGGAAGGAATCAGTTGAGAATGTGAAGGTGGAAGTACTGACCACAAAACTATAGTGTTCAAAATCCTAAAGGGAGGGAGGAAGGCAAGTGATAGAAAACAGACACTGGACTTCTGAAAAGCAGACTAACCAACTCAGGGAACTGGTTGGCAGGATCCCCTCGGAGTCAAGTCTGAGAGGAAAAGGAGTCCAGGAGAGCTGGCTGTAGTATAAAGACGTTCTCTTAAGGACACAGGAGAAAGTTACCTCAGTGTGAACAAAGAATGGGAAGTGCAGCAGGAAGCCAGCTGGGCTAGGAAACAATCTCTTCAATGAGTGGAAAGTCAAACATAAATCCTACAAAAAGTGGAAACTTGGTCATTTTCTAGCAAAGAGTATAAGAGTTGAATGGGCCTTCAGGGAGAAAATTAAGAAAGCCAAGGAACTATTTCAGATGATTCTGACAAAGAACAAGAAAGAGAATAACAAGGGATGCTACAGATAGGTCAAGAATAAGAAGGTAGGAAGACTAAAGAAATCATAGGTCCCCTACGGAATGCTGAAGGCAATATACTTATGGATAATGCAAGGAAGCCTGAAGCATTTAATGCTTCTTTTACTTTACCTCAATCTTCACCAATAGAGTCAGGAACCAGACGATGAGTACAATTGGCAGCATAGACAGAGAAGGAGATAAACAGCCTAGAATAGTGAGGGACAAGTCATATATTGTCTAGAAAACATCTAGACCAACTAGATATTTTCAAATTGGCAGGGATGGAATATTCATAGATTCATAGATATTAAGGGCTGCAAGGGACCTCTCAAGATCCTCAGGTCCAGCGCCCTGCGCTTGGGCAGGGAAAACTGCTATAGTCAGCTGACCACAGCAAGGTGTGCGTCCAGGCATTTTTTGAAGATATCAAGAGTAAGTGATCATACCGCTTCTGGGGGGAGTCTATTCCAGACTCTGGACACTCGAGTTGTAACAAAGTTTTTCCTTATGTTTAATCTAAAGTGGTCTTCTGGCAATTTATGACCGTTAGTCCTAGTTTTCCCCTGGGGAGCCCCGGTGACCAGATATTCCCCCAGTCCTTGATATACACCCTTTGTATACTGACTAGCCAACTGCCCATCAAGGATGACGGGGGGTGGGGGGAGAGGAATGGGCTTGGAGCCAACACAGGGGAAGGGGGTGGAGGAGGACTGGGTCCAGGCCCGAGTGTGGGATGAGGCCTGCTCCTTCCTTCCCCCAGCTGTGGCCATGGCCGCAACAGGTCAGGCCCACTGTTCCCCCCCACCCCGGTGGGCCAGCTTTTCCCATGCTCAGGCCTGCTCCCCCCCCACATTGGGCCTAGACCTGCTTCCCCTCCCTCCCACATTGGGCCCGGCCCCACTTCTCCCCCCTGCATTGGGCCCAGGCCTGCTCCCCTCCCCCATGTTGAGCCCAGACCTGCTCCCCCCCTCATTACCTGCAGGAAGCAGGGCAGGCGGGGTGAGGCCACCTCCCTTGCACTGCCCCTTCCATCCTCTCTGTTGCTGTCACCTCCAGGGAGCAAGGCACAGCTGGCCTCACCCCCCCCCACTCCATCCCATGTCCCCACCATCGTGGCGGCAGGCTGCCTTCTGTCAGAATGCTGCTTCACGCTCTGATTGACTGTTTGTCAGCCAATCAGAGTGCAAATAAAGTGTTATGGTTAAACAGACAGACAGACTTAGGCTTTTATAATTTTAGAATAGGCTGCCACCAAGTCCCCTCTACGTCTTCTCTTCTCTTCTCTAGGCTGAACAAACTTATGTCTCTCAGCCTCTCATTGGATGGCCTGCTCTCCATACCTCTAACCATACGTGTATTCCTCCTTTGGACTCTCTCAAGCTTCTCCACGTCTTTTCTGAAGTGTGGTGCCCAGAACTGGACACAGTACTCCAGCTGCAGACTCAACAAAGCTGAGTAAAATGGGAGGATGACATCTTTAGTCTTATTTGTGATGTATTGATGCATGCCAGTGTTTTGTTTGCTTTCCTGCCTATGGCATCGTATTGGTGGTCTATCAAGACCCCAGGTCTCTTTTATTTGTGGTGCTGGAAAGTGTAACACTGCCGAGACTGTAAGTCTGTTGTGGGTTGTTTCTTCCCAGGTGGAGCACCTTACACTTTTCAGTGTTGAACATCATCAGGTTTTGATTCACCCACCTTGCAAGCCTGTTCAGGTTAGCCTGTATCCCCAGCCTATCCTCCAGTGTGACCACAGTCCCCCATGATTTGGTGTCATCTGTGAACTTTGCCAGTCCACTTTTAACACCCAAGTCCAAATCATTAATGAACATGTTAAAAAGTTCTGGTTCAAGTACTGAACCCTGAGGGTTGGTCACCAAGCACTATGCTGACTCAGTTCCATCTATTATTAGTCTCTGGGTCCTACCTTGGAGCCAGTTCCCTAGCCACTGGACCATTGGGTCTTCAAGGCTGCAGTTCTCCAATGCTACCATAAGCACTCTGTGGGAGACCAAGTCAAAAGCTTTTTTGAAGTCCAAGTATATAACATCAACCTCATCTCCCTTATCCAGGCAGCATGTTACCTGATCATAGAAGGAAATGAGGTTGGTCAGGCATGATCTGCCTGTAACAAAGCCATGTTGGCTATCTATCAAAATGTTGCCTTCAGTTAGCCTATTGCTAATGGTTTCTTTGATAATTTTTTACAAGATTGTTTTCCAGAGATTGAGGTCAAATTGACCCCCACTAAGTTAAGCTCATATGACCCCAGTTAGGTAGTAATCAAGCCTTCTTTTAAAGACCCGTCAGGTAGGAGCCAGCACCAGTTCCCTTGGAAGCTGATTCCAGATCCTGGCTGCCCTGACTGTTTAGTAGTGCCTCCTGATATCTAGCCTGAACCTACTCTCAATTAGCTTGTGACTGTTATTCCTTGTTATGCCGGGAGGCGCTTGGGGGAACAGGGTCTCACCTGTACCTCCCCACCCCAATGGGCCAGCTTTTCCCATGCTCAGGCTTTCTCCCCTCCTCCCACATTGGGCCCAGGCCCACTCCCCTCCCACCACATTGGGCCCAGACCTGCTCCCCTCTCCCCCCCCCCCCCCCCCCCGGGTGTCCCTTATCTGGGCCCCCCCCCCCCCCCCCCCCCCCCCCCCCCCCCATACTGGGCCCGGACCCACTCCTTATGCAATGATGCTGGCCAATTCTTTCAGCATTCTTGGGTACAGTTCATTTGGGCCTGTGACTTGTAGATGTCCAGCCTCTCTAGATGTTCCCTCACAAGATTTTTGCCAACTGTTGGTGGATGATCACCCCCATCTTGATCACCTTGTATCCTGTCAAGCAAAGGAGCACCCTTGGACTGGTGGAATACTGATGCAAAGTAATCCTTTAGGAGTTCAGATTTCTCCAGGTGCCAGTTGACAGCTGTCCCATTTTGTTCAGCCGGGGTCCAATGTTTCCCTTATTTTATCTCCAACTTCCTATGCATCTGAAGAAGGACTTTTTATTGTTTTTGACTTCCATTGCCAATTTCCTTTGCTTTTTTAATCCTCTCCCTACAGGTGCGGGCTATTACTATGTACGTTTCCTTGGTGGTATTTCCCAACTTCCATCTCTTGCAAGTTTCCATTTTCAATTCCAGGAGGTTCTTCACTTTCCTACTGAGCCAAGGGGGTCTCTCAGCCCTTTTGCTACCTTTTCTGTGCACCAGAATGGACTTCCTTTGTGCTATACCCTAGGGTAGTGAAGGAATTGGCTGAGATAATTTCAGAGCCAGTGGATATAATCTTTGAGAACTTGTGGGGCTTAGGTCAGGTCTCAGATGACTAGAAAAGGGCAAATATAGTGTTCTTATTTAAGAAATGGAAGAAGAAGGATCAGGAGAATTAGAGACCACTCAGACTGATCTCAATACCTAGAAAGATCATGGAGCAGGTCCTAAAAAAAACCCCATCCAAACAAAAAAACAAACAAACCTATTGTGAAACACCTAAAGGAGATCAAGGTGATCAGAAAAAAACCCAGAATGGATTCATCAAGAGCACGTCATGCTGACAAACCCCATTTCCTATTATGATAAGGTGACAGGTCCTGTGGATGGGAGAACAGTGAATGTGATACCCCCTTGACTTTAGCAAGCTTTGTGTCATGGTCACCCACGACATTCTTATCAACAGGCTAACAAAATATAGACTAGATGAAAGAACTGTAAGGTTGATACACACTGTGCCCTTGTTGCAAAAAAGACTGATAGTATACTGGGTTGTGTGAACAGGAAGTTCCCGTGCAAACGAAGGGAAGTGATTCTTCCACTACGTTCAGTGCTAGTGAGGCCTTTTGTGAAGTACTGTGTCTAGTTTTAGGCCACACACTTCAAGAAGGATGGGGATAGATTGGAGAGAGTTCATCAGAAAGCAACAAAAATTATTAGAGGCCTGTGAAGCATGATTTATGAGAAAAGGCTGAAAGAGCTACAGTTATTTAGTCTGCAAAAGAGAAAGGGATTTGATAACAGTTTTAAATACGTGAAAGTTGATTATAGTGAGGATGGAGATGGCTTTTTCTCTGTGGTCATAAGGGATACAAGTAGGAGCAATGCACTCAAGCTTCAGCACAGGAAATTTAGGTTGGAGATTAAAAGAAACATCCTGACTATGAGGGTGGTCAAATATTGGAACAAGCTACTTAGAGACGCTGCAGAATTTCCAACCTTGAAAATTTTCAAAAGCAGGTTAGACAGATATTTGGCTGGGACAGTTTAATCAGGGACAATCCTGCCTTGAGCAGCAAACTGAACCAGCCATACTTCCCTGTGATCTTGTGATCTCTTCAGATATCATATTTACCAGCTGCTATGTATTTATACATTTATATTTGGTACAATGTTATGTTTCAGATTGCAATATACAGCTATGTACAATATACTGTATGTAAGCCTTGGGCATATCTATATATCACCTGGGAAAACCACATAATATTAATTGGCTGATGAATATTTTACTTTCATTTATAGAAAAGAGCCAAGGAATGTTTAACTACTTGGTTAGCATGCCTTTAAGTAAATCAATACTGGAAAATGAACTTATTTATCTTCCTTATTAGAAAAACAGTCACAAGGCAGGCATGATAAAACAAATTATCATAAAGAATGTCCCTCCATATATAAAATCCTTTTGAAAAACATAAATATTAAAGAAATCATTACAAAATGTATCTATGAAAGTTTTATTTTTTTTTTATAAATTATCAAAATTAACCTCCACTCCCCCAAAAATCCAGAATTTGAAACTATGTCTAGTCTGCACTGCTTTCATTATTAGAGCTTCAGGACCACGGTACTTCTCAGAAGGGCCTTTTTCACTGAACATTTTACACAGCAGATATCATCAGAGCATCTTTTGTATTGACATTAGATTTTATAGTTGCTTACATGACAAAGCCTTGCCAACCTTATGCAATTTGGGTGAAGTATAAGTGTAAGTAACAGAAAAATGTGAAAGAGTTGAATAAGTCAACATTTACTATATTTTCTTTTTAAAATACCTTCATTTTCATTGCTTTCCATTCAGCACATCTATAAATTAGACCTTTAGGTCCCCCTCTGACCTGCTGAATAGACTGTTTCACCAAGATGAAATAGTGAAAAGAGCTACTTGGAGAATGTCCAGGGCAGGAGTATTTGATGAGAACAGAGATGGTAGCTGTAATAGTTTGGCAATCACAGAGCATTACAGAATCACTCATCCACCCACCAGTAAGAAAACATCCTATTGACAATAATGGTAGTATACAATTAGGCCCAAAAGCATCAATCCAAAGTGATGCCCTTACCTTGCGTGCAAAAAGAAAAAGGAAAATGGAAAATGAGGGAACCACATCAGATGTATTGTCATAAAGCTAGTTTATGCCGTGGTTAGGAAAGGAAGGATTAATTTTCAAGAGCAAGCCCATACTAAGGTGGGCTAGAGAAGACGTGCCAGTAGTAATGACCATCCTCCCCAAATCCCCCCTTTGCTAGCCTGTCACAAGCAACAGATGTGATAAACTGAGTTTTGCAGTTCACTTGGGCAGTTTCTTCCTTCTCTACCAATTCTCTGGGGGAGATGGCAAAGGGTCTGAAGAACTCTGTGCGCGTCAGAAGCAAATGGGCCCACTGAAAAAGATTTAGCACCACTTAAAGCTCCCAAAACTCTCTTGAACTGACTACTAGATGACATAAACATGCAGTTAGAAGATGAAGAGAAGAGGAAAAAAACCCATGTTAACCCAGATGATCAATCAATTGCAACTATAATAATGTTTTCTTTTAAGAGACAATATCAAAAGCTTTTAATAAAAGTTTTATCAAAGAGAGAGAGAAAAGCAAAAGAAAATCACATAGTGTGACCACAGAATAAAAGAACTGAATAGACGGAGACATAAATGAAGAAGGCACTCAGATGCAAGGTGTTAAGGCACCTATAGAGAACAGAATAGAGAACAGTATGCATTCAGGCAAGCATATTCTTGTGCAACATGTTGTAATTAGAGCAGGACGTGCAAATCAAGTATACAGAAGTTTATTTTCTTGCCCATTAATTCCTATTCTCAGGAGACAGCATAGCCAGCAGCTCTGACTGATCTTTGCACTCACCAGTGCCTGCAGGCACTGTCTGCAAGGTGAAAAAGGAAGCTACCTAGCTAGATCACTCTCCTAAAACATATGACTGAAAAAAAAAACAGTTCAAATATGATTTATGAAATTGCTGCTACTTTTTGACTACACTCCATTACACCATTTTGACAACAATATAACTCCTGCAGCCTCAGTATAATTTGGTGTTGTGAAACTAGTAGAATAAGATGCCATTGCCTATTCATGTCATAAGAACACCAAGAGTAAGAATCATAAAACCTTTTGCCCCTGGAGGCAACCTGTGACCCATTTTCATGGGAACCGCTGAAGAACAATGGAAATGGAGATATTATGGAAAAAGTCAAGCACGAGAAATAATACCCGATATCAGGCATAAGGAACACTCTGCTATCTCTGCAGTTATCAGAAAAACAAAACCGGCAAACATTTCTTCTCGTTTTGATAGGGCTTATGACCCCCAGTGATGGAAATCAATTAAAACCACCGGTAGAGACCTGGAGGATTAACTAATGTTTGATGGCAGGTTTTCTCCAACCTACCTTAATAAGATAACAGGATTTAGGGATAATGGGTCATGAAAAATGTGGCTGCCTTGTAAGTCTTTCTTAAATGAGGCATCATGCTTTTTCCTACATCAGGTGCTTAAGCTAGCAGACTAGCAGACATCAGCTAAGAGAAAGCATTCTTTTAGACTACATTGTTCTGTTCTAGATAAGCTTATTTTCAATTCAATTTGTAGTCACAGATGATGGGTAGGTTCTAGGAATCTGTGTAAGAATATCTAAAACCTTTTCTAGACCTCACTGTGAGTACCCAGCTGATTTACAAGCATCCAAATCTTTGTAAGGCACTCCTTTCAGACACCATGCAAACCAAGTCAGTAATGCAGATGTGGAGTTCATAAAAGAAAGCTAAGTCCATAGATCCTGACTCAAACTGGAAACCTAGACAGTAGGACGTCAGAAACTGATGTTTGGGGGAGGAGGGCGGGGGGCGCATTTTAGCAACAGACCTCTCCTTGGATCCCAAGTCATTGAAACAAAAAGTCAGATGCATTACAACGGTTCTCAAAGGGGAAAAAATATCAAATGCAGAGATTCTGAAAGAACTCTGCTTTTCTGTTTTATTCAAGCCTGGTCTTCTTCACCTTAAACAAAGCTGTCAAAAATAAGAATACATCTCTCTGTCTAAGCTGCAAAATGGGTATAAATGATATTTCCCTAC
>NW_005842001.1:69373-76460 GCF_000455745.1 Alligator sinensis
CTGGGCCCGGACCCACTCCTTATGCAATGATGCTGGCCAATTCTTTCAGCATTCTTGGGTACAGTTCATTTGGGCCTGTGACTTGTAGATGTCCAGCCTCTCTAGATGTTCCCTCACAAGATTTTTGCCAACTGTTGGTGGATGATCACCCCCATCTTGATCACCTTGTATCCTGTCAAGCAAAGGAGCACCCTTGGACTGGTGGAATACTGATGCAAAGTAATCCTTTAGGAGTTCAGATTTCTCCAGGTGCCAGTTGACAGCTGTCCCATTTTGTTCAGCCGGGGTCCAATGTTTCCCTTATTTTATCTCCAACTTCCTATGCATCTGAAGAAGGACTTTTTATTGTTTTTGACTTCCATTGCCAATTTCCTTTGCTTTTTTAATCCTCTCCCTACAGGTGCGGGCTATTACTATGTACGTTTCCTTGGTGGTATTTCCCAACTTCCATCTCTTGCAAGTTTCCATTTTCAATTCCAGGAGGTTCTTCACTTTCCTACTGAGCCAAGGGGGTCTCTCAGCCCTTTTGCTACCTTTTCTGTGCACCAGAATGGACTTCCTTTGTGCTATACCCTAGGGTAGTGAAGGAATTGGCTGAGATAATTTCAGAGCCAGTGGATATAATCTTTGAGAACTTGTGGGGCTTAGGTCAGGTCTCAGATGACTAGAAAAGGGCAAATATAGTGTTCTTATTTAAGAAATGGAAGAAGAAGGATCAGGAGAATTAGAGACCACTCAGACTGATCTCAATACCTAGAAAGATCATGGAGCAGGTCCTAAAAAAAACCCCATCCAAACAAAAAAACAAACAAACCTATTGTGAAACACCTAAAGGAGATCAAGGTGATCAGAAAAAAACCCAGAATGGATTCATCAAGAGCACGTCATGCTGACAAACCCCATTTCCTATTATGATAAGGTGACAGGTCCTGTGGATGGGAGAACAGTGAATGTGATACCCCCTTGACTTTAGCAAGCTTTGTGTCATGGTCACCCACGACATTCTTATCAACAGGCTAACAAAATATAGACTAGATGAAAGAACTGTAAGGTTGATACACACTGTGCCCTTGTTGCAAAAAAGACTGATAGTATACTGGGTTGTGTGAACAGGAATTTCCCTTGCAAATCAAGGGAAGTGATTCTTCCACTACGTTCAGTGCTAGTGAGGCCTTTTGTGAAGTACTGTGTCTAGTTTTAGGCCACACACTTCAAGAAGGATGGGGATAGATTGGAGAGAGTTCATCAGAAAGCAACAAAAATTATTAGAGGCCTGTGAAGCATGATTTATGAGAAAAGGCTGAAAGAGCTACAGTTATTTAGTCTGCAAAAGAGAAAGGGATTTGATAACAGTTTTAAATACGTGAAAGTTGATTATAGTGAGGATGGAGATGGCTTTTTCTCTGTGGTCATAAGGGATACAAGTAGGAGCAATGCACTCAAGCTTCAGCACAGGAAATTTAGGTTGGAGATTAAAAGAAACATCCTGACTATGAGGGTGGTCAAATATTGGAACAAGCTACTTAGAGACGCTGCAGAATTTCCAACCTTGAAAATTTTCAAAAGCAGGTTAGACAGATATTTGGCTGGGACAGTTTAATCAGGGACAATCCTGCCTTGAGCAGCAAACTGAACCAGCCATACTTCCCTGTGATCTTGTGATCTCTTCAGATATCATATTTACCAGCTGCTATGTATTTATACATTTATATTTGGTACAATGTTATGTTTCAGATTGCAATATACAGCTATGTACAATATACTGTATGTAAGCCTTGGGCATATCTATATATCACCTGGGAAAACCACATAATATTAATTGGCTGATGAATATTTTACTTTCATTTATAGAAAAGAGCCAAGGAATGTTTAACTACTTGGTTAGCATGCCTTTAAGTAAATCAATACTGGAAAATGAACTTATTTATCTTCCTTATTAGAAAAACAGTCACAAGGCAGGCATGATAAAACAAATTATCATAAAGAATGTCCCTCCATATATAAAATCCTTTTGAAAAACATAAATATTAAAGAAATCATTACAAAATGTATCTATGAAAGTTTTATTTTTTTTTTATAAATTATCAAAATTAACCTCCACTCCCCCAAAAATCCAGAATTTGAAACTATGTCTAGTCTGCACTGCTTTCATTATTAGAGCTTCAGGACCACGGTACTTCTCAGAAGGGCCTTTTTCACTGAACATTTTACACAGCAGATATCATCAGAGCATCTTTTGTATTGACATTAGATTTTATAGTTGCTTACATGACAAAGCCTTGCCAACCTTATGCAATTTGGGTGAAGTATAAGTGTAAGTAACAGAAAAATGTGAAAGAGTTGAATAAGTCAACATTTACTATATTTTCTTTTTAAAATACCTTCATTTTCATTGCTTTCCATTCAGCACATCTATAAATTAGACCTTTAGGTCCCCCTCTGACCTGCTGAATAGACTGTTTCACCAAGATGAAATAGTGAAAAGAGCTACTTGGAGAATGTCCAGGGCAGGAGTATTTGATGAGAACAGAGATGGTAGCTGTAATAGTTTGGCAATCACAGAGCATTACAGAATCACTCATCCACCCACCAGTAAGAAAACATCCTATTGACAATAATGGTAGTATACAATTAGGCCCAAAAGCATCAATCCAAAGTGATGCCCTTACCTTGCGTGCAAAAAGAAAAAGGAAAATGGAAAATGAGGGAACCACATCAGATGTATTGTCATAAAGCTAGTTTATGCCGTGGTTAGGAAAGGAAGGATTAATTTTCAAGAGCAAGCCCATACTAAGGTGGGCTAGAGAAGACGTGCCAGTAGTAATGACCATCCTCCCCAAATCCCCCCTTTGCTAGCCTGTCACAAGCAACAGATGTGATAAACTGAGTTTTGCAGTTCACTTGGGCAGTTTCTTCCTTCTCTACCAATTCTCTGGGGGAGATGGCAAAGGGTCTGAAGAACTCTGTGCGCGTCAGAAGCAAATGGGCCCACTGAAAAAGATTTAGCACCACTTAAAGCTCCCAAAACTCTCTTGAACTGACTACTAGATGACATAAACATGCAGTTAGAAGATGAAGAGAAGAGGAAAAAAACCCATGTTAACCCAGATGATCAATCAATTGCAACTATAATAATGTTTTCTTTTAAGAGACAATATCAAAAGCTTTTAATAAAAGTTTTATCAAAGAGAGAGAGAAAAGCAAAAGAAAATCACATAGTGTGACCACAGAATAAAAGAACTGAATAGACGGAGACATAAATGAAGAAGGCACTCAGATGCAAGGTGTTAAGGCACCTATAGAGAACAGAATAGAGAACAGTATGCATTCAGGCAAGCATATTCTTGTGCAACATGTTGTAATTAGAGCAGGACGTGCAAATCAAGTATACAGAAGTTTATTTTCTTGCCCATTAATTCCTATTCTCAGGAGACAGCATAGCCAGCAGCTCTGACTGATCTTTGCACTCACCAGTGCCTGCAGGCACTGTCTGCAAGGTGAAAAAGGAAGCTACCTAGCTAGATCACTCTCCTAAAACATATGACTGAAAAAAAAAACAGTTCAAATATGATTTATGAAATTGCTGCTACTTTTTGACTACACTCCATTACACCATTTTGACAACAATATAACTCCTGCAGCCTCAGTATAATTTGGTGTTGTGAAACTAGTAGAATAAGATGCCATTGCCTATTCATGTCATAAGAACACCAAGAGTAAGAATCATAAAACCTTTTGCCCCTGGAGGCAACCTGTGACCCATTTTCATGGGAACCGCTGAAGAACAATGGAAATGGAGATATTATGGAAAAAGTCAAGCACGAGAAATAATACCCGATATCAGGCATAAGGAACACTCTGCTATCTCTGCAGTTATCAGAAAAACAAAACCGGCAAACATTTCTTCTCGTTTTGATAGGGCTTATGACCCCCAGTGATGGAAATCAATTAAAACCACCGGTAGAGACCTGGAGGATTAACTAATGTTTGATGGCAGGTTTTCTCCAACCTACCTTAATAAGATAACAGGATTTAGGGATAATGGGTCATGAAAAATGTGGCTGCCTTGTAAGTCTTTCTTAAATGAGGCATCATGCTTTTTCCTACATCAGGTGCTTAAGCTAGCAGACTAGCAGACATCAGCTAAGAGAAAGCATTCTTTTAGACTACATTGTTCTGTTCTAGATAAGCTTATTTTCAATTCAATTTGTAGTCACAGATGATGGGTAGGTTCTAGGAATCTGTGTAAGAATATCTAAAACCTTTTCTAGACCTCACTGTGAGTACCCAGCTGATTTACAAGCATCCAAATCTTTGTAAGGCACTCCTTTCAGACACCATGCAAACCAAGTCAGTAATGCAGATGTGGAGTTCATAAAAGAAAGCTAAGTCCATAGATCCTGACTCAAACTGGAAACCTAGACAGTAGGACGTCAGAAACTGATGTTTGGGGGAGGAGGGCGGGGGGCGCATTTTAGCAACAGACCTCTCCTTGGATCCCAAGTCATTGAAACAAAAAGTCAGATGCATTACAACGGTTCTCAAAGGGGAAAAAATATCAAATGCAGAGATTCTGAAAGAACTCTGCTTTTCTGTTTTATTCAAGCCTGGTCTTCTTCACCTTAAACAAAGCTGTCAAAAATAAGAATACATCTCTCTGTCTAAGCTGCAAAATGGGTATAAATGATATTTCCCTACAATGCACAGGTGTTGAAAGGAAACCTTTGTTAATGCTTGGTAAGGTGTTACAATGCCATAGCCCTAAAAGCAAATACTTTACACTGAAAACACTGCCGGTCGTGCCAGTATGAGGAACCAAGGAGTCAGTCTCACAACCCCTAGAAAATGCTAGGAAGAACAAAAACTGAGAAAAACTTTCTTAACCGCTTATTTTTAATGGGAGGGAGAAGGGGCAGGGAGAGCTTTCCATCTGGTTTTTCCTTTCATATATTTACATTCTGCAATACTGATAAAAAAATCACAGGAATATTGTTTATTTATTCCGTGATTCATTTCTATAGCCATATGTTTTCTATGTCTTTACGCAGCGTGTGTTGTTCAACTTTATTTATAATACATAAATCTACTAATATGTACAGGAATTATATTTAGAGATTGTAGTAAAATTCAGGGCCATATTTTACTGTGCTGGTATCCCTGACATTATCACTCCAGATCATCCTTCCCCCTCTAAATTTCACAGAGTAATAAAATGCCATCTAATATCCATTGGCATAAAAAGCCCAGATGGCTTGAGCTAGGAAATTAAAGTGCATGGATTTAGCATGATATACAACTTTGCCTAACAAAAGAAAAAGAAAAGAAATATTAAGAAACATTTCCATGGGTTTTACCGGTATTGAAGGAGCTTCAAATTAAAGAAAAATGCCTGAAAGCTTAATATGGTGATACCCCAGGAGATTTAAACCAGCATTAGTCAATGCTAAGAGGAACGCTGCTATCCCTTTAAGTGAGGAGTTCTGGTCAACATTTATTATGCAATTTATGCACTGGTTTTAGGTTCTGCTCGTTCCTTATATGGAAAAATATGATCAGAATGACTTTTCTTTCTTGATCTTATGGACGCCTACAGCCATCCTCATTCATGTGTGGGCCTAGGATCATGAACTGTGCCTTTGCAATATTTAAATACATGAGACTGTGTATTCTTGTCTTAATCCAGCTATGTATTTAAGCACGTGCTTAAAATTAACCACATGCTTAAGGATTATTCTGGTTTAGGGCCAGAATAGTAAGAACATTGTGGAATAAAGCCATAAAATCTCAGCTGAGGTGTAAATTTGGTTAATTAGTATCCTAAATTAAAGCCAATTGAATTTAATTTCAGGTTCTAAAGTTTGGTTATGTTTGCTTATTAAACTGTAAACTATATAATCCTTATCATCCTTGTTCTCATAACCAGTTTCTACTTCTATAGACTTGATGAGGTATGTATAAATGAGTAAAAGTATACAGCGTTGGGCCAAATGCTATTTACCAAGCAAATATTATTGAGACCGCATAAGTGACAGCAAAATATAATGTCGTATTTACTTGACTACGAGACAAGGTTTTTTCCCCCCAGCTGGCACAGGGAAAAAAGGCTCTTGTCTTATAACCCAAATCTCACTAAATACATTTTCTATTGTTAAACTGTAGACAAAAGTAGTGTGCGCTCAGCAATTGAAACCAACTGTGAAGTTGATTAAATGCAGCCAACACTGAGCATGATTATAAAACACATGGCCCATACTGGGCAAACACACTGATGGGAACCTACCACAAGAATAGGTTACGGCACCCCATCTGAGTCAGACATATGATAGTGTCCATGAAGTGTAGCCCCCCTCAGCACTGACTGAGGGGGACAAATTCAAGGCAAACCTCCAATAATTACCTGGAAAATTATAACAAATCTATACATTTTCCATCTATAGAATCTAATTATTGGGGGGTTATCTTATAATCACAGCCCTCTTCTATTCAAGTAAATTTGGTATTTACATCATAAGAGCATCCTACACATTAACCGTATTTCCATCCTGCGCTGAAAATTCATCTTGCCTTGTGCTTAATTCACATGACATGATGCTAAATCCTTTAATGAAATACAACCCACAAGACAAACATCCTGCTTACTACACAGGAGGAGGAAAATGAGAGGACTTAAAAAAAAACAAAGAAATTAGGCAAACTTTACAGCCTGAGTTGTTTAACTGGATGTGGTCTACTTCCTCATTTTAACTCCTGTGAAAACTCCAGAAATCAGCCAGTGCATAATAGCTAAACCAAAATGCAGCTGAAGAGAACTGAAGTTCATGGTACTAAATAGACTGTAACATCCTGGCCACAGGGCTTATAATTTGTTCTGTGTTTTATGGTGCCAAGCACAATAGGGTCCAATTCATTAGCAGGGCTCCTAAGCCCTGTAATGGTAATAAAATACTGATAAATACTGATAATAAACCAGAAGTTAACATATCAATTGAACAAGCCCCGGAGAATTTAGAAACCATTAACAGGGCCTTAGAAAACCATGAGATTGGCTTAAAATTAATGAGATATTATTTTTCTTGAAATAATAGAA
>NW_005842001.1:76660-80598 GCF_000455745.1 Alligator sinensis
AATAACTCATATTTTTATATATATGAGACAGAGAGAGAGAGAGAGCTATATATATAGGTATTTAGCTACTTATAGAGATATAGATATTTATATCTATCTGTGTGTGTATATATATATATCTATAGATATATAATTTTCACCAATCAACCTTGGACAGAAGGCTGTTTAATTCTAACAACTGACATATAATTTAACAGGCCTAAATACATTCACTATTTTATAACATGATCCACTTCTACCTTACCCAGCTTCAAGTTTAGGGCTTATAAGATGCTGAGAAAGAAAAGGAAGAGGAAATTTATGTCCAAAGAAGTCCCTTGAAAGGACTTCATTTTCAGAGAAAATAAAGTTGAGGGCACTGAGCAGGGACACCAAATTTACCTGCTACAATGTTCAATCAATCTGCCACCTCACTCACGTACATGAACTGCCCTTCACATGAGCAGTCAGACCACAGATATTTGCCAAAATTTACAAAATAAAAGGAATCAATACAGAATCATTTGGAAATGAGATTCCAGGGAGGGTAAAATGATGCGTACACAAATTTGGTGGAAGTAAACCACACTTGACACACACATTGGTGCAGACCAAGCCAATCACTATAAATGTACAATTATATAATGCATACACAATCATAGAAACATGGGTATATGGGTATAGCACGTTCATAGGCATTTTCATTGAAATAATCATTTAAAGCTTCAACATTAGCCCAAACTGTGATGGATACGCATTACAAAGAAGAGGAACAAAGTGGCACTGAATTCTTCCTTTCCATACACAACATTTTTTAAATCTTATTTTTTATCTCTATTGAAATGTCATTTTCCTTGACCAAGGCAAAGACTGTATTTCAAAGACATCAACCCTTCCAGCTAAAGTATAATAGTGGGCAAATATGATACTTGTACTATTTCTTAGTTATAGTATAGCAAACGGGAAGGAAGATATACTATTCTAAATGCGATCGTTCCTATGTGCAGGATGTGAACCCCTTTGAAGTTTAAGGTAGGATAGTTTGAAACTTTCCTAATTTATTCTTGATGCCTTCCCCATATCTCATTTTCTAGGCTTGGTGTGCACTCTCTCACTGACGAGGTGCCTTTACTGTAGGGCACAGCAAGAGCCAATCAAGTCTCTGTAAACCTCAGCATTTTCTGATGTCAAAAGTAGCAGTTCCAATGCATCAAACACGTATGTGACCAACTAAATTGCTCGAAGTGAACTCAACATTAAGATGATAAACCTGGTTATTAAAAGAGAGCAATGCCTACAGCAGTAAGATGTACAAGGCTAATTAATCTCTGGTATGTCATAGGCATTCCTTAAATATGGAATTCTAACTCCACTTGAATCAGCAGGTCTGGACTCACCTGGCATCCCACATAGTCTACTATAAAATAAACAGGATTAGGACAAGGTCAGACGGTTAAGTAGATGAAACATCATCTTTTCTCCTCTGTGAGCATGCAACCAGTCCAGACTGAAATGAGTTCATCGGGTCAGTTCCCTAATGGGCAGTTTATATCACAATGTCATCAAATATAACTGAGTATTGCCATAAAAGGCAACATAACCAGTTCCTACTCTAGGGAAACTCCCAACTGATTTAAATATGACAAATATGCTTCTTTCCATTGAAAGGGTGGTCTTTCTAGGTCATGTTGAGGTCTTTTGTAAACCTGCACGGGGAGGGTTCCTATGATGCCTGCATAATAACCTGCAGTAGAATATCATAAATAACAGGCTCAATTGTCAGTGCAGGCATTCCTATAACCTTCACAAAATGCAAATACTCCGTCCTCTCATCTGAAATACTACCTGTTTCTAGACCTAGCTGTGTGCTGTGCTGATAAATCTCAGCCGCTGCACTCCATATGACTATTTACAATTACAAAGCCAGGATTACCATTATTAGAAATTATGCTCTTTCTGCTTTTAAAGTTTAGAGCCACTTGCCAAAAATTGGAGTTCGAGGGATTGAATTTCCAGAAATAAAGTCATGGGGATTTTGGATATGCACATAAAAAGATACTAGTTAATAACCAGTATCCTTGGCTTATACAGAAAGCATTTTCCACCAATAATTGCTTAAAGTTGCATCACACTGCTTTTGTGTTTTCACTCAATAAACATCTAAAAGACAGACCTTTTCAAGTATAAATGTCCTTGGATGAGTATGTGCATCTAATGCAACAGTATCCTCATCTATTCAGGAAATAATGACATATTTTTCTCATCAATCATCCCTAATTATCACAGTGCAAATTTTAAATTTGGAGAATCAATTGGAGAATTGCGTACAGAAAATTGCCTGTGATCAATTCAGAGATGCTTTAGAACAAAGAACTGTAAAGAATATGCAGAAGATATCAGGATAACGAATTCAGGGAAACTGCAATCTATTTACAGCTAGATTGAAAATGAATATAAAGGTAAGGCTAAACTTGTTGGATAAGTTGTTTTCTGTGAATTACTCAGAAAGATTGAAAGACATATAATAAAATGTCTCACTTCCGCTCTTAAAATATACATTCTTTTTTTAAGTTACTGCGTATGCAAATGATGGAGAAATTATCCTGTGCACAAATGTCCTTGGTTAGTTTGCTGCTTTTATCAGTCAAACTAACTGAAACTGTCCAGGCTGTTGTGGTAGCTGCAAAAAAGGAGCCCCCATTAGATCCAATTCTGTTCCTTGCAAAATGAATTTCATGTATGAACCTCAGTATGAACAGGAATAGGTTCTAAAGCCTATGGGTGAGCAGGAATAGGCTCTAAAGGCCACGGGTGAGATCCTTGCTTGAGTGAAGGTGAGGTTTCACCTCAAAACTCCAGTTTACAGAAAGGAAAAGAGAGAATAATGGTAGAGATGCTCTAAATATTCTCCTTCCAGGCCTTATCATTCAGAGATCATTAAAAAGTTCCTCCATTCAAAACATGCTCGATTGAGACCAGAGGGGGGCGGCAACTGCACAAAGAATAATGCATAGAATACTACTGATTGTCAATAATTTACTTGTATGTTCCTCGCCTCTTCTAAGAAATTGAGCAAGGGTTAATACAAAGTCAAAAGGCCACCACAGCAGAAGTGTTCAAGAAAGCATGCTGCCAAGAGGCTTGAGAAGTTTAAAGGCCTTCGGATATGGCTGACCTCAGGTTCTAATAGGTTTCTGGAGACACATATCTACCCAGTTCTAAGAGATAGGAGAAGCTCAATAAAACGATTTGGAGGAAACGTCACCGATTGTTCAGAAAGGTATTTAAACTTGTGCCTACCTAATGAAATCAAACTGCTAACTTGAAAACTTAAGTACCTTTCTGAACTACAGACTTGATAACAACACTTTAAAGAATAAGCAATTACTTAATTCCAGATGAAAAAAAAAGTCTACAAAATCCTGTTACAAGTAGCCTTAGGATGGTGCATAAAATTCTGTCTAAGGATGTATACTCACCACTTCCACTGTCTTTGGAGGATGACACCCCATTGCATTAAAATCAATGGAAGCTTTGCAATTAACTCCAATTTCACTCAGACTTCTAAATTAATTGCAATGGGAATTGCACATGCATAAGGGAAGGTAAAATTCAGCCCCACTACTGGCTTCTGTTAATACCCACTAGGCCTGTGCGAAGCAGATAGTATTCATTTCAGATTTGGATTTGGCCAATTTGGGGGGCAGTGATTCAATTTTGTGATTCAAATCACTGTCCCGAAATAAATTCAGCCGAATCTGATTCGGAGGTTTGGCAGCCACCGAATCGGCCAAATCTTCAACACGAACAGGCCTCATCCCCCGCCCGTTCTCCCAGTCCCGTCAATGAGTGCCCTGCCCGGCCCCAGCATCCTGGATCTTAAAAACAACAAAAAAAAGAAAAACCCTGCACTCACCAGCTTCTGCCAGGTGGGCGGGGGGGAAGGGGCAATTCCTGCT
>NW_005842001.1:80663-85508 GCF_000455745.1 Alligator sinensis
GGCCCGCCCCAGCCAAGGGGGGGGGGGTTTTGGGTTTTTTTTTTTTTTTTTTAAGTGCCGGGACACTGGGGCCAGGCGGGGCAGCTATTGACTTGGCTGGTAGAGCGGATGGGGGTCAGGGGGTGCTCACAGGGGCTGAGGGAGCAGGAAGGGGATGGGGCCTGGTGGGGGTCCCCCCATGGTTCCCTCCTTCTCTTTAGCCCCCTCCCCCCCTGCCCCCTACTTACTGGCACGGAATCCAGGTCCAGCTCCCTGTGGCAGTGAGCGGGGACTGTCCGAATCTCTGAATCTCTTTGATCCTCTCTGAATCTTTTCCAAATTGATTCAGAGAGCTTTGAATCGATTCAGATCTTGGTCTCCTGATTCGATTTGGATTTGGAGATTCACCTGCCGAATCAGCCCAAATCTCCTCCAAATCAAATCAGCACCTGAAGCTTCGCACAGCCCTAATAGCTACCCTGATTTTGTGCCCAAATCCCTGAGCCGATGTACAGCCCCATGGACAGTTGTGGGGCTCAGTGTGGCATAAAGGTCTGCCAGTGTACTGTTAAAAGCACCACGATTTCAAGTACCAGCCATGATGAAAATGTGATTTTTCTTTACCCACATTAACATAGATTCATTTTAAAGGACTGATAGCTACAAAGAGCAGCCAAGCATACACAGCATCTAGAGTGTTTTTCAAATGGTACTGATTTGACTCATCCTAATGTATCACAAAGAAAGTAATATTGCTACCAGGCAGAGTTGTATGCTTTATAAATCCTCTGGATACAAAATGGCCTGTTTTTTCTGAATAAGGGATTTTGAAACTTTTGAAATCTGCCTGGAGATTAGTAAGCAGAGAAATTGATTATTAAAAAATATCTACTGTGAACTGAAAAATAAGTCTTTAAAAAAAACCAACAACAACAAAACAACAAGCCTGAAGTGTATCATTGCAATAAAAGGCTGATCAAAAAGGCACTCAAAAGCTTTTTATGGCAAAACCATAAAACAAAATAACCTACCACGGCATATATTACAGAGTTAAATACGCAAGAAATAACAGCATGTTTAAACATTAATTTTACCAAGAAACAGAGGGCCTAATGCTTTGATCATTAACACAGGAAACATAAAACAAGAATTATATGCTATGATCCTCTAAACTTGCCCTTTTTTGTTAGGGTAGGGCCAATTATGTTCATAAAGAGTGTCAACAGGGTTTGCAGCATACTGTATTACTAGTAGCTCATACCTGTGAAAAAATCACAAATTAATGGAACTGTGTTATCCAGTTGAGTGCCCATGAGCCCCACAATTTGGTCTCCTTAATGTTCCCCATTCCCTTCATCTCCATCTCTCTTCACCTGGGCAGTTGTTGCCCTCAGTAGGCTACAATAAGAACAAGACAACAGCTGTAAGTGGGTACATATAGGACTAGAGCAAGAAAGGATATTCACATTCAAGTAAAGTCCAAGATCAAGAAATGATTCCCGCTCTGTTCTAGGGTATCAATGCAAAGAAACTGCATGCTATCTTATACGGAGCTAAGGCAGCTTTTCTTAAGGCCTTGTTGACAGGGGGAGGGATAAAGTGTGCATATTCAAAGGACGATTGTAGGTCTCCAAGAAAAACTATCTGCTTGCAGATACCTTTCAGCACCTGCTTAGCTACATGGGCCCTAAAGTCTAAATTGAGGCTAAAGATTTCTCTCCTTAGCTAGCTCTGCTGGACAATTTCCTCAGATTAGAGCCATTTCACTTGACTTTGCTCCATTTATCAGGATTCTGGCACTCGGACCATAAACTGGATGACTGCATTTACTACTCACTTACTTTTTAAGGGCTTGATAAAACAGCAAATTATGGCTGGGCTCCACACCTCCAAAATCTGCACAAAGTCTCAGAAGCCCCCACAATCAAATGTGACCACCTCATGCAAGCTTCATCTTTGCAGAAAAGACGCATGTATTTTTATTTAATTTGGACCTTGGTACATAGTAATAGGAGGAGGTTGGTTCTAAAACAGTCACTCTTCCTTGAGAGCCCAGTGATTCTCAACATGAACAGAACCAATTTTTCAAAGGATACATTAGGTATATGCAGTTAATTTGTAATTAAACACCCAATTGAGCACACAAATATATAGAATTATTTTTTCTAAGTGAAAATTAAGTGATGAGTGCTGCTGAAAATAATGAACTATATACCCACCCATGTAGCTAACTCAGGACTCAGGGTCCAATCCTGTAATAGGAAGTCCAGGGTACTCGGTAATCCTGAAATGGGACTTCATCAGCAAACCGGAGGCAATTGGAAGGGCATGGCCCTCTCTTAGGAGGCCAATTGTGCATGCAAAACAGCAGCAGGTTTTAAAAACATTTAGGGAAAAATTGTTGTGTCAGAATTGCACAGTGATCAATAGTTTCTTTTGCTCATTAACTTATACATCCCCTCATTTACTCTGCTAATAGTTCTTTTCTCCCCCTGTTTAAGCAAACCCAGGGTTTTCTAACCAAAAAGGAAATAAATAGCAGGCAACAGTGGAATTTTATTGATGAAACTAAAATGTTAATTACTTCAGAATATTGACACGTTGTTTTTATAATGCATTTTCCCCTACAATTCTAATTCCTTCCAGATACTCGTTGTACTTTATCAAGCCCCAGCCTTGAATACATAGCACTCATTGTTTTACAAGAAATTCCCTCCCTTTTAAAAATGAACCTGTGCCCATTTGCACTATCAATGAGGACGTCTTGCTCTCCTTTCATTTATACCTACACATTGGATCAATAGTGTCGCACAGGAAGATTTGTCAGTCATTTTGTATTAACTCAGATGACACCTGGATTCACATGTGCACCAGAGCTCCTGTGCTGAACCTAGGGAGGCAAAGTTGGGGAAATAGTATCTTTCCATCACCTGGAAACAAGTTAGATGTCAAATTAATAGGCTCAGTTTAGATTCTGCTGGCTGGCCACATATTACTAGAGGCTGTTTTGCTGGCAGAGAACAACAGAGCAGTGTAGAGATAACCCTTTCTGATTTTTTTGCATGTGTGCCAACACTAAATACCCCTAAAATATTACAGGGATTTTCTGTTCCCCTTTTCATGGAGAGGCAACCAAGCAGGCAGAGTGCGCGGAATCATCCAAATGTGTACTATGTTAACCACCAGGGTTGTGAACACGAAAACTTAGACCTGGCCCAAGGATGGCCCACCTAAATCAGGAACTGATGGTCGTAAGAAAAGGCAGGCAGGCCTCACTTGAATTAAGTGGTATGATGATGGGGCTTTCTCCAGACAGGCAAATAGCCTATTTCTGAGAAGTCCCTGCCTTGGGTGCCCCCAAAAGGGGAGGTCCCTGGCTCTACATGAATGCCTTTGCCCGTCCCTGGTGCAGCAAGGAGCCAGGAGACAGTGCAGAACCTGAACCAAGAAGCCAGACAGCAGTGATGAAATCAGCACAGAGCCAGGGAGCAACAGGAGCCAACACCCAGCTAGAAAGGGCCAAGGGAATCGGGATCAAGTTCTCTGCTGTCTCTGGCTACATGCTGATTCCCCCACCGCTCCCTGGCTCAGCAGGGAAACAAGGAGCAGCAGGACCCAAAGGGGAACCAGAGTCTGGCAAGGGAATCAGCACCGAGTCCTGGGCTGCTCTGTGGCTCCAAGCTGATTGCCTTGCCAGTCCCTGGCTCTGTGCTGGGTCCCTTGCAGCTCTCTCATGCTGCACCAAGAGTGACAAGAGAATCAGCGTAGAGCCCGGGAACACCACAGGACCCAACATGCAGGCAGAGAGCAGCAAGGGACCCAGCATGAGTCACAGCACCCAGGAGCCACCCAGCAGCACAGCATGCAGTACTGGGGGAGGGGGCAGTCAGTAAGAGAGGTATAGGGAGGGCAGGTGATAGGGGAGCAAGGGGTCAGGGTCACACCACCACTTGCACCCCTGCTCTTGCTTTCGCTCTCACAGCAGTAGGGGGAAACAAATATAATTTTTTCATTTACAGAATTTATTCTGGGGGGGACTCATTTTAAATTCAAATTGGTCTTGATAAATATGGTAAATGAAGATACAGAGCATGCATGTCTCTACTATGCTGAACTAGTCATAAACAATATCTAGTGAAAAACATCTAAAATGATAGAAAAAAATTCAATCAGGACTATGCAGTTAAAAAAAAAATCCCCTGTAATGACATTTTCCCAATATAAAATTATAAAGAATAAACCAGACCTTTCTGTCAATAAAAGTATTGGGTCTTTTGCAAATTGACTTTTTTTAAAGACTGTAATATTGACTAAATGGTAAATCCTAACTTAGACATACCTGCCAATAATCCCAGCATCAACATTCGAGCATCCACATTTTCAAACTTTATTACAGTTAAAAAGCAATTATATGAATATTTATGAAGATGGTGAATTATTAAAATAAATATAGATATTTACATCTTAACTATGTATATTATTATTATTCATATTATTAAATATTATTATTTTAAGGATATATGTTAATATGTGGGCATTTTTAAGGCAGAGTGCGTCAGCCCTCCAGGCTTTCGTATGTCTATTAAGAGTTAATTTAAGACAGACATTCTGCTTTTTTATTGAATCTCAGCTCCAGATGATTAAATCTTGATCAGCACCCATGATATTTCTTCTTTCCAAAGTGAACTTGTCCTTAACTGTGGCTGAAGCCCAAAAATAGGTTTTGTATGTTGGAACGATACCGTTGTCCACTCCTTTTCTGGAGGGCAAGGTTTCTGCTTGCTTTATATGACCATAGAGGAAAGACTGGATGCATAAACTGCATGGGCTCTACACCTTAAATTTTAGAGCTGTGTTTGGAAGAGC
>NW_005842001.1:85527-98065 GCF_000455745.1 Alligator sinensis
AAGAGCGGCACTGAGGAGGTCTCTCTTAACTGGTGGGGGGGCAGTAGGTGAGAAGATAACTCACTCTCTCCTGAACATGCCAGCATAGCTGGCACAATCAGTACATAGGATAGCTAATCTGTTGTTCATATCGACAACAGAGGAGGAGAAAACAGACAACCAACAAACAACACGATCCCAGGCCCGGTCCCCGGACAGTACAGCTGATGTCTGCCCCTTACTAAATCCAAACTCTTTCATTAATCTTTTAGTATTCACCTATTTCCTAACATCAGCTTAGGAAATCTCTGTTGGTGAACTGCTTGAGGAAGAAAGTTTAATCCTGGAGCGGTACGTGAGTGACTGACGGTGAAATGAATTGCCAGATTTCACATTCCCAGATTCATGCTGTTTAAAGGTGAGGCAAGGTCATTCGATCTAGGCTGACTTCATGTATATCACAGACTATTAAATTCCATCCCATTACCCTTCCATTGAGCCCAATACGTAAGGCTGTTAGTCTGGATTTGAAGACATCAGAAAAAAGAGAATCCACCATTTTCCATGAATATTTATTCAAATGATTAATCTCCCTCACTGTTAGCAATCACTCTCATATTGTTCATTTGCCTTTGTCTGGCTTCAGCTTATAGGTGTTGCTTTTCTCTGATAGATTAAAGAGATCTTTGGTCGCAGCCTCTCTGCCCAGGTAGGTATTTCCATTCCGTAATCAAGTCATCTCCCAATCTTCTGTTTGATATTCTAGACAGATTGTGATCTTTAAGAGTCTCACACTATAATTTTCTCCAGACAGTCAAACACATTTGCGATTCTTTTCTGCATCTCTCTAATTTTTCTATAACTTTTTAAAATGTGGACACACAAGTGGTCCTTTAGTATCAATCTTAGTATCAATGTGTCATATACAGAGGCAAGATCACCTCCTTTTTCGCCACTCACACCTCTCCTCTCTGTACATCCAAGGATTTCATTAGCCCTACTTACCGCAATGAAACCCAGTTATTTATCAGAGTCCTGCATTCTGTAACTATGGCCTGTGCTGCAATATGTACATGTTTGTATTTAGCTATATTAAAACACTTTTTGCCTGAATAGGCCCAGTTTATCAAATAACTTGAACAGGTCTACATGGCTGTTCTTCCCTCATTATTACCCACTACCGTACCAATCTATATGTGTGACTAATCAAAGGCGGGGTTTCATCTATTCCAGATCATTCATAAAAAATGTTGAACATCATTAAAGCCAAATGGTTCTAGTTCTGGGGATCAGATTCAAACTCGATTTTACTGGAAGCAGCACATACACTCTATAGCCACTACCATTCCTCAACCTCCCCAGCATTTTCAGGTTCTCTATAACAGTTCCTAACCAAAACGTATGGCCAGATTCAGCAAACCAAATATTCTCACTAAAGAGCATTAATTTGTGTGGGCAATCCCATCAATTTTTGCAGAAACACATCTGAAGGGCTGGGCTGCCAGATTTGGCCCTAGCTTATTTTGCAGTCCTCCCTTCTTAGTCAACCCCAAATGCCCCATCATGTAAGCTGTTTTCAAAAGCACTGTAAGAAAATTTGAAAGAGTCCTAACCAAATGCTTTGGTCAAAACTCCCTAAAATTCAATTGTAGATCCAATCTCCACAATAGTACAAACTACAACTCTCGCTGGAATGAGACCATGTGTGTTTCACAGGTATGGCAAACTGGACCTGCATTTTGTCCTCTCAAGTACTCTGATGTCATTTTTGCGCCCCCCAAAAACCCTAGATCAACAAATGCAGACTCAGAGACCTTGTAAATCCAGATCCTCATCTAAATAATCTTATTAGGGCTCCCTTCTCAAACATGGTCACCCAGTAAATAAAAGGAACTGAACTCTTACTTGCATAAGTTTCCTTTTGCCAAGAGTGATGTAAGAATCAAGGAAGTGTTTTGGTTGTGGTAATTGCTCTTTTTTCTGCTGGGAAGGATTTATAATTGCTTTCTGACTTACTCCAGTGGCTCAGTATGGTAAGAAAGAGAGTGTAGGGTGGTAAAATATATAAAGGAAAAGTAGAAGAGAGAACGATAAAAGAGGAGGCAGAAGCAAGGGAAACAACATAAAAAAATAAGGGCATATCTGCAAAGTCTGCAGGTCAGGGATGAAGCCTTTTGTAGATGGTAGTACAAGACATCAAATGGGATCCTAATCTTCTCTGGGACCCCTGAGTGCCACTATAATATAGTAACATCAACAAATGATTGAGCAACATTAAAACTGGAAAGAATATGTGAGCTAAATATGTAATGTAGGTTACAAACAGGAGAAAGGATTTCTAATTATGGGTTTGTTTGTTTGGGGGGGGGGGGTTAAACTAATTTTGTTTTAACATGCTGTAAAACCAAACATGTGAAAGAGAGAGATAAGGAAAAATGGGCAAAAGAAGGGGAGGGTGCAGAGAGCCAGAAATGCAAGCAAGTAAAGGGGCATAAACATTGCCAAAAAATTAAAAAATAAAAATGAAAGAGTAAAATACCTCTAGGAATTAAATCCTGGCCCTGTTCAAATCAAGGGGAATTCTCCCCTAATTGATTTGAGAGGGGAGTCAAACATAGGTATTGTGGGCTGGATGCAGTCCATAGAGCCACTTCATCCAGTCTGCCAAGCTACCTGAAGTGGAGGCCATGGCTTGAAGGGGCATAGCTCTCACAGAATCTGGGCCCCTCAGTCCTGGATGACATAGCCATCTGTGACAGGGGGGTAAGCAAGGACTGTGCCAACATAGCCTCACTTGTCTTACAGACAGTTGGCCTGCCATCCCTTGTCCTATCACCGCCAGTCCTGCTGCAGTCCCCACTACCAATGCCACTCCATGACCTGAGTCAGATCCAGCCTACAAAGGAGTTCTGTGGTCCAAGTCCAGACCAGGACATGGGGTGAGTCTGACACTCTTGCCCTACTCATTGTAAGAAAGCAGGATGCTTTGCATTTAGTATTCTATAACAAAGGTGAATCTATTTTCTTTTTTCCCCCAAAATATTTTGAGCTAACAAAGATTGAAATTACTGCAGAGCCAAACAAGATACGTGTCTCAATCTGTGTCCTGAAAATAAGGGCTGAGGATCAAATAAAGGAGGGAAGAAATGATAAATGAAGACAAGGCCAATCTTTCCACCTGCATGTGATTAGTACCATGGCAGACAGGAATGTGTGTGGTGTTTTACTCTGTGACTTGCGTATTTGAAGTCAAGCACATATAATTGTATGTAGAATCAGAAGGTTAAACCCAAATAAACAGGCACTCTGCTGACTGGCATTTCCCATCCCAGATTGCAACCTCTGCACCTTACTCAAGCTTCTGCTACCCAAATCCTGATAGCTATTTCATTATTTCTGGCAGCTAACAATGAAACGCAGCATGAGATCTATGTGCAAGGGTGCTGCACAGCAGTTGAACTCTCACAATGATAACTGACCTTTGGTAAAGATAATGAGATTGGATCTAAATAATTTAGATAAATAGCTGCAGTCATTTTGTTGAAAATGGCATTTTTATAGAAACAAAGATCGTTTCTGTTCACAAAATATTAAGTGGTTATGCTCTGGTCTTCAGTGTGCTTTCAGTGGCCAACAGAACCATTCTGCATTCTTTTAATTATAAAATCTGGAGATGCTGGTCTTTTATAATTGCTTCTGTGAATTGGACATAAAGTGTCTTGTTTAATTATTTACTGGGCCAGCAGCACAGTCTTTCCAAGCACCAAAATAATACCAGGCTTGTTTATAACCTATCCTCAACAGAAAAAACAAATACTCTATTTGACATCAAGAGCACAAATGTAACTCAGTTTTAATGTATTAGTTGCTAATCAAGTCTTATGTGAAAACAGTGAAATGTGTTTTATTTCGGTGGTGCCGAACGATGCTGGAAACAGAGGCGCGGATGTACCCACGAGGTAAACAGAAAAGAAGGAGGGGAATGGGAACTAAACAGCAGGATCATTGTGAATTGGCAGCAGCCCTTCCCTAGCCCCACCATGTCTTTGTGGCTCTGTTATAGCAGGGGATGTGGCTGGCCAGCAATGCGAAGGCCGAGCGGCAGAACAGATGCTTCAGGCAGCATGCTGCACAAACACATTTTACAGCCCAACACTCCATATACAACTTCTTCCTTGAGAGGGGTTAAGAATAGCAAGCACAACTAAAGGGGCTACTGGTCACCTCTGGTCCAGGCCACGTAGGTATATAATTGATAGAATTAAATCAGGTTAAGTTCTAGTCTCCAGTTTAAATGCTTCTGCAAACAATACCAAAGAGCAAGAATCTCCATCTTTGCAGCCTGCCTAGATGATCCCATGGTCTGTTTACTCCTCCTGTGCTGTGTGTTATTGATTATCATTTCACAGTTTCACTGCCTGTAGCAGCACAGTCGTATCAGAGCCAGAAGCCACAGATTTTGGAGTCAGTCCAGTGGGTTTGGGAAGATCCCCAAAAGCTTGAGATTTAGTCTGGCATGGGCTGTGCTCCGCTTCACCTCAGGGCATGTTTAAATCTGCTACACGCCAAGTACTATATGTAACGATGTCCGAATCAAAGATTTCAGTCTAGCACGACACGCAAATTTTAGACAGACAAGACTCCAGCAACCCTGGGCTCTCAACTTACCTTTTTTTTTTTTCTTTCTTGGATCCAGTTCCCTCTTTCTTCTAGAGATTTCTTTCTTTGGCATAAGATTTCAGCACAGAGGGAAAATATGGCACTATCTATGAACCACCTCTGATACTACATTATAACAATTCAGCAAAAAGGATAATAAAACACCGAACTAGATTCAGTGTAAACAGACACTAGAAATGCTGTGAAAAAAAAAATGCAGGGAAGATGAAGGAGATGGGTAAATGCCCACAAAGCCTGACCTGTCGTCATAGAAAGGGGAAGGCTGATGACAATACAAAGCCCCCATTTAGTATTTCAAAGTAGAAAGCAAAACAAAACAGAATATCCCACTCAGCTAATGTACAGTAGACATGGAACTAACCTTATAGAGCAGCGGTGATTGTCCGAGCTTCAAAAGTGCAATTTTATTAGTCACATTTGTAATGACACGAATCTGGACCAAATCTTCAACAGTCCCATACTGCACGTCAACGAGTTCTGCCTGAAGATGGAAAAGATCGTTTAAACTATACTTAAAGCCACTGACCAAGTAGTTTGCTTTTGCACCTGAAACAGTTCCCTCCAGAGTAATACACTAATACATCAAAAATCTACTAGTATCTTTACCTCTTTTTCTCAAAGCATGCTTTTAAAATCAAATACTGAAATTCAAAGAAAGAGAATCTTGCATTTTGTCACATTATTTTAAAAGTGTATTCTTTTTTATATCCGGAAAGCATGAAAACTACAGGCATTTTGTAACAAAACTCAAATGGGGACTATAGTTTCAGGTAAAGTGTAAGGAACTAGTGGTGCACATATTTTACTCGAAGAACACGACAAAAGTAAAATTGAAGATGTTTTCAAGCCACTGGAAAATATTTCATATTTTTACCTACACTGATAAGCCCATCTGAAAAGCTCTTTCTGAAAGAACATGAAAGTGCAACACCAACTGGGGAGAGAAAATTTACTAAGTGTGCATTCACATTTATACACAAGTTTGCATTTTTCATCTCAATTCTTCTTTCATGAGTGTCCTTAGAAAAATCTCAATTCTTCTTTCATGAGTGTCCTTAGAAAATGTATGCTGCAATAATTACTTGGAGCCTCCAAAGTCAGAATGGTTTGAAAATTTACAATAAAAAATATGTAGACTGCTTTTTGAGGAGACCTTGGATCTAGTTCCTTTGTGAAATGTGCCTTTCCCACTTACCCTCAAGCAAATTGAAAATCACAGTGTTCACTGTTCAGATGAGAGGAACCATATTGAATTTTCCTGAGGCACAAATCAATATACAAAGATATGATAGAGTAGTGTGTCAAAGCCATTTGCTTCTGCAATGTGCCTCTCTCATTTATATTCAAGCTGTCTCTCCCCATATCATTCCTACTAACTAGTCCTAGTTAGGTGTCTCCCACTTTTTGGTTCCGTTTCAACACTACAGAACCATTTATACAAGTCCTGCTGCATTCAACTGTCCTCATAAATGATGATCAAACTTCCAGGTGAATATTGTATCCTGATCACAATATGTACCCTGCTTCTCTAAAGTTAATAACTGTCTCGGGAAGAACTAGCTGATTGAAAACTTGCAAAAAACATTATTCAAATTTTTGTTTCCTGAGCACCTGAATGGTGTTGACTGCTGTACAAAGTAATGAAGATGACATGTCCTTTGCTTCAGAGAACTTACAATAAAAATTAAATATTGGGTTAAAATGGCAGGGTAGTTCACCATTTCAATCACGCACCTCCAGTTGCAGATAGCATGGATTATTAAAATTAAAAAAAAAATGGTTGGGTATATTAGATATTATTGCAAGCACATGGTTAATTATTAAAGTAAATTAATTACATTTTTTTCCACTTGAAGGTACTGCCAGAGGTCACAGCATCCATTATATGTGTTGGAACAAATGTATATATCAGCTAGGACTTCTGCCACTGTCATGACTTTAAGGTACTTACATTCCTGCATTTCACTTTAAATTTCAACTAGTTTTTTCTTACATCTAATTTTACCTTTTGGGAGAGATGGTTACCCACAGTGTACATGACTATCAGCTGCATCACCAAATCCAACCATCTCAGTAAGGTGTCATATCTAGTCAGCAGGAGCACTTACTTAAAAGACACTCAAAAGAAGTTTGTATAACAAAACATCAGAGGAACGACAGAAATCGCTACACTAAAATTTAGTGTGCAGTATTTGAAAGGAAAAAAAAAAGTAACAAAATCTTGGGCAGAACTCCACAGGACAAAGACAATAGCTGCTACTAAGTGAATTACTAAACAGAGGCTTAGGACAATTATATAAATTCAGTAGCATGTTTCAGAGACTCAAAAATGCATTGGGGTTTTAATTACACTCGGTATAACCATGGGAAAGCCCCATCCAAAGGTTTCACTAGAGTCTGGAATTAAGGGCAGGACTTGGTCATTGAAGTATTTAATGACAACTGCTCATTAAATACATTATAACCTCATTAGTTCAAGGTCAGTCCTTTATGCTTCTTTAGAGCGCCGTACAATGGAGCGAACTTTAAATACTAACGTAATAGAAATGATCAACAATAACAATAGAAATGTTAAGTGAAAGTGTTATTTGAAGAACTCTACCCCTATCAATAATCTATTCAGAAACATATTTCATTTTGTGGTTCAACTCTATTTTAATTGTATATATCCCTAACATGAAAAAGATTAATATAATAAATAAAGAGCAGATGCTAAGTACTGTTTTTGATTTCAAAGATGATTACAGCATGGCATAATCCTAATCTTATACATTTTAAATATTTTACAGAGAGACACACGCACACACATTGGTGGCGAACTATAATAAACTGCTTTCCTTCAGCAGAATAATGCTGCTTAAAAACAAAGAAAAACTCATCCTTTTATCGGATATTGAAAAAGAACACTTGTATACATGGTTCAGATATGCAGTGGTAAATCCTCTTATCCTAAAATTGGGAAACTACAAAACAATGAGTTATTTCATCCATCTGAACTAGATACTTACTCTTTGAATTGTCCCATGGTATGTAGTTTGAAAGATACAACTATTTAAAACCAAATTGCAGTGTGCTCTATGGAGTTAAGTAGCATCCCCCCATGCATGAAATGAAGTAAAAAGAGGTAACACAACAAACATTTTTAGAAGAACAAATCCTTTCACAGTAGATCTATTGTTTATTTTTAAGATGGTGCGTGGTGAGCTGTAAGAATGTAATTTCAACCAAAAATTGTGTTAACCCTCTCCTTCTGCCCTTCCACGCCCATCCAAAAAAAACCCCATCAGAACCGCCAATCAACTCAAGCACTTCAAAGTGAGGAGATGCCGCAACAAAGTTTTCTAGTACACCCTTGATTTGCCCACTGTCCCCCATTTTATTAGGACTGTGCAAAGTGACTAGTATTCGCTAAGGATTCAGCCGATTTGGGGGACAGTGATTCAATTCAGTGATTCGAATCACTGCCCCGAATCGATTCAGCCGAATTTGATTCAGAGATTGAGCTGCCGCCAAAATGGCTTAATCTCTGAATCAAACAGGCCCCATCCCTTGCCCACTCTCCTAGCCCCATCAATGGCTGCCCCACCCAGCTCCAGTGTCCTGGATCTTAAAAAAACAAAACCCCACACTCACCAGCTCCTGCCAGGCAGGGGGGGGCAATCCCTGTTGTGCCCCACTTCCCCGTGCTGCATGGGGGACTCTGCCACGAGCCCCCAGAAGCCCCAATGGCTGCTGCAGCAGCCCGTGACTGGGGGAATTTAAAGAAAGAAAAAAAGCCAGGACGCTGGGGCCATGCGGGGCAGCCACTGACAGGGCTGTGAGAGCAGGTGGGGGTTGGAGGGTGCTCAGGAGGGCTGGGGGAGTGGCCAGGGGATGGGGCCTGGTAGGGGTCTCCCCCACAGTTCTCTCCCCCATCCTGCAGCCCCCTCCCCCACCTCCTACTTGCTGGCATGGAGCCTGGGTCCAGCTCCCTGCAGCAGCGAGCGGGGACTGCCCAAATCGCCGAATCGCTGAATATTTCTCTGAATCTTTTCTAAATCGATTTGGAGGCTTCAAATTGATTCGACCTTTTTTTTTATTGACCTCCCAATTCAATTTGGATTCAGAGATTCGGCAGAATCTCCTCCAAATCGAATCAGCACCTGAAGCTCTGCACAGCCCTAGTATTTATTAGGAACCCAAATGTCCAGAAAGGCAGGAAAACAATGTACGCCAGCCACAGTAATTTATCAGTATAACAGACACACTTTAGAAACTGATAAAATTTTGGAAATTGAAAATTATGAATATCTGTACACAAAGAACTGTGGACACTTGCACCGGAGCTATATCAAACACCAAACTTGAAACTTCCCATTGACATTAAATACTTGATTACTTATAAGTGCAGTATAGGAAACCTAGTTACCTATATCAAAGGGAAATGTATTAAGACAATCCATTCCTGCCATAATCCTGATGCCTTCAGTAGCTTTGTCCAATAGCCTAATATGGGGTGGGGGAGTAGGGCATGTATCCCAGGTGCTGCCTAAGGGAAGGGGCACCAAAAGGAGTGTGTGTATTCAAGGTGGGTGGGAGGAGGGGGGTCATGCTCCTGCTCCCTGCTTGGCTTGCATTTCCCAGCTAAACACTGCAGTGGTACAGGAAGTATGTGTTACAGAATACATAGTATTGTATGAATTGTAGTTTTTTAGAGTGGCAATGGAGTTCACTGCTGTTGCTGTGGGCAGAATTGGTTCTAATTCTTGCTGCCAAAAATCAGCTTGTTTGGGTTTTTTTGCCCTTCAAACATGGGCTTCAGCAGCGGAAAAAGAAGTAAATGTTTTTGCCCCAACAGCAGCAAACTCCAACACAACTCGAGAGAACTGTAATTCCTAGAACACCTTACACTCCACTGCCCACACTGCTGCTTACTGCTGTGTGCTGCCTACTGGGGGAAGGATGAGAAGGACTGCCCTGGGCACCTTCTTCTCATGTTATGCCTCTGGTTTTGCACATGGGATGATTTTGGTCATACCTTCTATCATTTGTGCCCAACAAGCTGGTTGGGGAACAGACTGTGGCTGATTTTCCATATGTATGGCAAAAGGGAGAAAGGCTTTAGGAAGCCAAATAAAAAGTACTCAGCCCACTGAAGTCAGTGAAATTATGAAACATATCTGAGAGTAGACTCAATTTCTTTATTCTTTAAATGCCCCAGCTTCAGGTATCAGTGCTAAGAATAATACTGTAAAGCATTGTAAAGCAACAGGTAGAGTGGAACAACCCTTTTGTAAAAAACTGGTATGGCATGTGGCTGTAGGGAAGGTCAGCAGTAGCCAGCGCAGGCTTTAGCTAGCATTCTTGATATCACAATTCAGTTAGAAGACAGCTCACCCAAAGTTTAAATGAAACAATGCATTACCAAAAAAGAATCCCCAAATGATATAAAAAACCCACCAGACACCATAAATTCTGAACTATACATGCATTCTGCAAAATGCCAATTCAATTAACTACTATCAGTCCAATGTTCCAAGCAAAGGCCATTTGGGAGACCAATAAAGCTTGTGGCAGTTCTCATTGTGAAAATTACTAGTATTCACTATAATACATTTATTATTTTAACATGTTTCTGTCAAAGATGTTTTGTTTCCTTCTTCCCCTATCCCCGTGCCACAAAAACAATACAATGAAAAATCTAAAAGAAACCCTGGAGGTTTAATAAAAGGAAGCACTAACACATTTTACATATTTCACTCAGTCGGCCTATTTATTCCTCAAAACTGAAAGGCACCCTCGTTTTCCCAAAGGAAGAACTTATGGTTCTATAAATGATAGGAACTTGGCAGTCTACTAGCTAGTTAGATCTGTCACTCTGCTGTATTTGCAGAAATCAACATTTTTAGTACTTTATCTTTCATCTCATTCATCCTATAAGGGGAAAGGAAACATGCAACCCAGGATCAACTACAGCTAAACACAACTCAAATTTAAATTATTACACTGAACTTCTCCAAAAGTGACAGAGCTTTTGTAAATTAAACCCAGAAAAAATCTGCAAATAGTAAAAGAGGGTAAGTTCACCTGATTAGTTCATTGCAACTCATGCACTCATTTGCACAAGTCTAGCTATGAGGTTGAGGGCCAGAGTATCTACTGCACAAAGAGAATTTAAACTGACTGAAGAGCAAAAATAGAGTAAACTTCATGTAGCAGAGGAAACTGCAGCAGCTTGTAGCCCTAAGGTAAAAAGAGAAGAAGGGGTGTGGTTGAGCTAAACTCAACTTTCCCTAATCCTTCGTTGGCATAAGCTCTGTTACCGTTTACGCCAGCAAAAGAAGTTAGAATGAGCATCTGCTGCTCTAGCTTCTGCCAGAGCCATCTGACTCAGGATCTGAGAGCTGGAACTACCACTTTATGGCTTTCTCTGTCCAAGAATCACCAGCCTTTGCCCAAACACAGCCTAGACAGTGCAACATTTGTGGCCACTTCACTTCCTACTGCAGAAACTTAGTGCTCAGTCACCTTTAAATTTTGTTGTCCTGCCCTTTACCTGGTCCTAGTGCCTTTTGATGTTATGGGCATGACAGTGTGATGCTGGTTCTTCATTTTCTTTGAACTGGAACATTATCTTGAAGGTTAAGTCAACAACCAACATGCATTTTAGCACACCTGGGAGAGGGAGGTAGTCCAGGAGCACCTCGAGCAGGAAGTGCTGGAGCTGGAGAGCCGCCTGGCCTGACCCAACCAACCCATCCCTCTGCGAAGTGTGTCAGGAGAGGCGGGAAGAGCTTCATGCTCTGGACGACCATGGTGCATCTTCTATGGGAGATAGACTGTGGCTCCCACTTCTATGCCCCGGAGAGGAGGCGGGGAGCCAAGAAGTACATCACCTGTCTTATATATCCAGGTGAGATGTACCAGCCTTCTATGAAGAGCTCTTCTCCCTGGATCCAACCAAAGCCAAATCCCGTACGACCCTGTGGAGGGGACTCCCGCAGGTCAGCACAGGAAACAGGGACTGGCTGGAGGCTCCTTTCACCCTGGCCGAGTTTTTAGCTGCCCTCTGCCTGATACCTGACAACAAGATACCGAGCATCAACGGGCTGACTGCGGAGTTCTACCAGGCCTTCTGGTACGTCCTCGGCCCAGACTTTGCGGTGGTCTGGGCAAAATCCGAAGGAAGTGGGGAGCTCCCCATCATGCTGGAGGGCCGTGTTGACCCACCTGCTGAAGAAGGGGGATCCCCACGACCTGAGAAACTAGCATCCCATGTCCCTCCTCTGCACAGGCTACAAAGTGGCAGCAAAGAACATTTCACTACACCTGCAGTCCATGCTGATGGACGTGATCCATCCCGATCAGACATACAAGGTGCCTGGACATCCCATTTTTGACAACCTGTACCTGGTTCAGAACCTCCTGGAGCTAGCTGGCCAGGAGGGCCTGTCTTTTGCCCTTCTGTCCTTTGACCAGGAGAAGGCATTTGACAGAATGGATCTGTGTGGATCCATTCATTTGACAGAATGGATGCAGTGTGGCGTTTGGCCCAAGCCAAACGCCACACTGCAGGCATTTGGCTTGGGCCCCGCTTTGTGCAGGCTCTCTAGGTGTTGTATGCCTCTGCAGAGTGTTTGGTCAAGCTCAACTGGACCCTGATGGAGCCCATCCCATTCAGGAGAGGGGTGTGTCAAGGCTGCCCACTGTCAGGCCAGCTATATGCTTGGCACTGGAGCCCTTCCTTGTCCTCCTGCAGAGGCAGGTGGTGGGGTGATGCTCCAGGAGCCAGCGGTGCAGCTGGTCCTGTCAGTGTATGCAACGACTTACACCTCATGGTCCAGGACTCTGGAAACCTGCCAGGCATTGTAGTCCGTAGGGCTCCAGAAGTATCTCTCCC